>NC_133504.1:172492500-172850000 GCF_049354715.1 Callithrix jacchus
TAGAATACTTTTGAATTCAAATCCATGGGTCTCATTGTTAATTTGAACAAAATACAGTAAGTATACTGTTATTTTCCATGTCTTTCTAGGCTTATGAAACTCTGTAGCATATATACTATACTTTTGTAGAAGAAGTGGCATCAGCTACAATTGTTACAAATTGTGCTTATTTTTCCGCTGTTTTCTCTCTCCCAAATCATGTTCCCATTCAACCAGGCAGGTTTTTCTACTCTTCTTGTGCTCCTTGTTTTTCCACACTGCTTCCATTGCTTTACAGAGACCCTTCCTCTTTGCTTTGGTCTGCCTTTCTAAACCCTCAGGACTTATGACAGGCAAACTCAAGTCTCAAATTCTGCATGAAGAATCAACTCATATCTCAGTCATGTATGGCCCCCTCAGTTCCCATCACTCATACACTCACATACACTTATTTTTATCTGATTCTATTCAGTGCAGCACAATTTTATTAATCCCTTTTTTTCCTAACAACGTACTTTCTACCAAGTACTCATGAAATATTTGTTGCAGGATGGAATTAATATTAGATTAAAATGTTTCATGTAATGCAATTATCCAAAGTATATTATTTAAACGTGTATTCAATATAACATTTTTAATAACATATTTTTGTTCTTCTTTGCACTGCATACAAATGCTGCAGATTTTTTTTTTACATATTTTAATTGAAATTTTATAAAATTTACAGTTCAAAAAAGCAGATCCACAAACATAGTATTTAAAAAATACTTGAGGCTGGGTGCATGCCTGTGATTCTAGTGCCTTGGGAGGCCAAGGTAGGGGGATTGCTTGAGGCCAGGAGTTTGAGACCAACCTGGGCAACACACTGAGACTCCTGTCTCTCCAAAAATAATTTTCTTTTTAATTAACCAGGTGTGGTGGCACACGCCTATAGTCTCAGATACCTAGGAGGCTGAGGTGGGGAGATTACTTGAGCCCAGGAGGTTGAGGTTGCAGTGAGCTATGATCATGCCACTGCATTCCAGACTGGGTGACAGAGCAAGACCCTGTCTCCAAAAAAACCCCAAAAATTGAAAAAAAAATACTTGAAGGTTTCCTAAAACAACTAAATTATTCTCAATTTTTAAGTTTAAATGTAAATCAAATAACATAAAAATTAAGTTTCTCAGTCTCACTAGCCACATTTAAAGTGCCTAGAAGGAATATGGGGCTGGTGGTTGCCATATTTGACAGTGAAGCCCAATATCATAGAAGAACGAAAGAAATTTGCGATGTCACTGGTTTGTGAACTAACCTTTACTAAAAGTAATGCTTAGAAGTGAAATAGTAGAAAGAAATATAGCTTGTGTCAACACTGTGTCTGATCACACTCCACTAATGAAATTTCCTCAGCAAGTCACTGTAATGAGAATTATATCAGACTTCCTTGTGATCAAATCCCACAGCTTAGTTGTTGAATCTAAAAGAAATATAATTTCAAATCTAAACATAGCAGAGCAAAGTAATTTGGTTTTAATAACATTACTCAAGTCTAAAAGATTAATTAATTGCATTGCATTGAAATCATTGAATTGAAACAATTGCACTGAAAACAATTACTTTGCAATGAAACACAGTAAAACATCCTGAAACATCTCTCCTCAAACCCTCACACCACAAGAGCTGTCCCTGATGCCACTACTCTTTCTCCTTCTAAAACTCTCCCTCAAAATCCTTAGCCTATCTTTTCTTGTCTTCTCCTTCTCCTCTGTGCCTCCTTGAAGAATCTTAGAATTTATGTTGATCTGAACTTCATTCTTACAATTTATCTCTTTGAACATTCTTCTCATTAGCAAAACAGGCTACCCTCAATAACCACTCAACACCGAGTTCTCCTTGGAGGGCATAAAATTATGACAAAAAATTTGGGAAGCCTCTGAATGTCAATGTTTCTGTATTATCATATTACTAGATAATACAAATCTTAACTTGGTTGCTCCTAGGACTAAAAGACACTTATTGCTCTTTGATTTAAAAATACATAGGAAAGGTTGCACAAGATTTTGAAGTGGACCAAAAATATTGGATGTCTTCAGTGTATACAGGCTTTGTTTTGGTTTTCTGATTCTTTAGTGTCTTTGGGTATTTTGAGCTATTTTATAACTCTAAATTATCTATAGAAAGAGAGTTGTGGCCTAGAGAAATTCAGTTGTTTATTTTTTATTTTTACTTTTTGCCCTGTGAATATTGATCAGTTTGGCCAATGTTGCATTTAATGAGTAAATTTATTTCAGCATTCCTGATAACCTATATCTGCAAAATTATTACTGACTATGACTTTTATTCTTTTTCTTAACTATCTGGATTGGAAGAGGGACAGCTTGTCTACCAATAACACAGGTCTTTCTCAGTAAAATTAGGTTATCTGCCTAAAAACTGGCACGGGAAATGAAGGAATGTATACTTGTAAATTTTTAGTGATTTCAAAATGTGCAATAGTCTATTAGTTAAAAGTTTAGGTTGTGGCAATCATCTGATATCAGTTCTAGCTTAGCCCACAAAGCTGTGTGACTTTGTTTAAGATATTTAGCTGCTCTGACCCTGAATGTATTAGAACTTACAATGTTTATTTATTCATTGATTTATTCACTCAGCAAACATCTATTGAGTACATAATTTACCCCAGACACTGTTCAAGGCTGTGGGACACACAGGAAACAAAAGAGACAAGTTCCCCGCTTCATGGCACTTACGTTACCTTGGAAAAGACTAGCAGTAGTTAATAAATTGGTCAGGAAATGCCCAGCAAGTATGAGTAAAATGAGGAAGAATAAAGATATGGAAGGAAGTTACTTTGGATAGGGCTAACATGGGTGGTTTCTTTATGGAGGCTGAATTTGTTGAGAGATTTGAATGAGGTGAGAGCCTGCCATGTGACTCTGTGGGAAAGAGTTCTCCAGGTAGAGGGAATTGTATGAGAAGAGCCAAGAGGCGTACTAAATAAAACAAAGCAAAACATAAAATAAGAGACCAATCTTGTTAGAAGGCAGTAAACACAGAAAAGATGAGAAGAGATCCTTGTCATGCCATATATCTTGTGATCACTGTAAAAATCCTTTAGTTCTATTTTGGACTTTGAATGGATCTTTTCTCTATGCATAATGTTTAAAAATATTGATTTATTAAGTTATATACATTTCTAAGTGTTACCAAAGTTTTTATTTTATGATATCAAAAATCAATATTTATTAAAATAACTATCAACCTAAAAATCAGAAAAGACTTTAAGAATCACAAAACTGCTAAGCTCTAAGCTCCACGCAGCAGATATGAGTTTTTTGAAAATCATTTTTGCTTGAAGCTCAGATTTCCTCATTAGTCACCAATACTGTCAATTGTTTCCTGAAGGTACCGCTTACTTTGCTCATCTTTAAGAAAACGTCTGGCAAATATCCAGGTCTGAATTACTTTTGTTTGTCAATAGCTCTCTCAAATAAAAATACTGGTTCTTGAACAAGGTGGCTGATTCAGCTCAAAACTCAATCAGTTACACCAGTGCTTTTCCTTGAGATAATTGTTATATTTATGTAGGCAATGAGCTTATCTTACATATATTTCCCATTTTGTCACAGAGAATATTATAAAGATGTGCTCAAGAGTTGCAGTTTAATAACATTCATAATTTGTATTGCTTAATTATATATATATATATTATTAATTGAAACTGGCCTATTTGCTTTTTGCTCATGGGTGATGGTGAGGAACACAGTGACTACTAGGGCTGTTTGATGCCACTCCTGAGATGCTGGCAGTTAGAAAATATTTCTATATTGTTGATGCTATTGTTTATGCCCTCTGCACTATTAGTTTAGGAGGAAGAGACAGAAGAGGGTTATAATGCCTCTCTTTTAAAGAGTTTGACTTTTTTCCCCCAAAAATAGTCTTTAAAAGTTCTGTAAGTTTCCATTTCCTCAGCCACACATTAGCTACTTAGCTGTAAGAGGCTGAGACGTATTGGCTTTCAGCTGGAGACCAAGGCCTTCTGTCTTTACAGTTTAAAAGATGACAGGTCACTAGCTGTGATGGACTGAGACTTCCCTGATGATGAGACGGAGCAACCTCAGACTGCCCCAACAAACTATATCCAGTTTACATTTTTGCAGCTAATACTTGGACTAACAGAAATAGCAATGATAATGATAATGGCTCATATTTATTAGGTCCTTCCATGTGTCATGCATGATGCTGGGTGTTTAAAACTTCTCAGGAAGAATACAGAGGAAAACCAAGTTGCTGAGCTCGAAAGTGGACTGGCTTCACTCCTGCGAGAATCCATAGACTGAGCTCTTCTAAGCACTGCCTTGCCAAATACTCTGGGCTCCAATAATAGAAAGGAAATACCTGCTGATGTGTTTCTTTGAAAGGGTCTAATATAGAGGACAGTCTATCGGAATTTTTTTTTGAGTTAAAGTCAAAATTACTCAATGATACTTATTAAAGCACAATAAGGAATAACTCATGACTTGTTCAAGCACAATGAGGAATAACTCATGAGCATTGCAATGGGTATAGCTACCACAACAATGAGATTTTGCAGTGGGGAAGAGAGACTGATCTCACCTCCAAATGTAGCATGGGAAAGAGGGGATTAAATTCAAGGAGTCAGGGTTAGGTGGAGTGTCAGTGGATGGAAGATAACGAAGAAGAACTTCAGGGAGACAGGGGATTCTGGCCAAACCAATCTAACAAGTGTCTTGCGGAAGACAGGCTAGGGCGATCAGACCTGGGGGAGGTTGGAGGATGGAGGATGAGATTAGGTATAGAGGGGATGATCAGATAAACCCAGAGTGTGGGTGGGTATTCCTTCTAAACTGGCATCAGGGTTCTTGCTAAAACCGGTTTTTACAAAGAAGTGCACAGATAGGCCTAGAAGAAGATTCAAAAGCTTGACCAAAGTTTGGTCAAGCAAAAAATTTTTGTCAATTACAAAGCTATTAAAAAAGATTTAGTTATGCTAGAACTAATGTCAGAGTGTAGTTACCAGTTACTTCTTTGATATGTAGCAAATCATATGCAGTTGCCATCTGTCCCAGACTAAGATTTAACCATCATTTTAGAATTTTTTCTTATTAAAATAATGTATAAATTTACTTATTAGTTGTTTCATAACATAATATCTCTTAACTGCTTTAACATTCTTAGACTATGTCTACAGTCCTATATAGTAATACCTTTTTGTATTAGACATTCAGTAAATCATTGAATATTATTAATATGCTATGTATATGTGTACATGTATATAAAAATGTGTGTGTTCAAGCTAATATTGTGTGTGTGTGTGTGTGTGTGTGTGTGTGTAGGTTTAGAATACTGGTGAATAGAAAAAACACTCAAAATCTAAATTATGTCCAGAGGCATGAGGCTGTATCACAGAGGTGGAGATGCATTCAGCCATAGAAAAGGAACCAGCAGTGTTCTAGACTTGAAGGAACAGAAGGGAATAAAACAAATTCCTGCTATTATGAAGCTTGCATTCTAAAAGAAGCAGAAGAAAACAATAATAAACAAGTAAATGTTTTTGTTATAGTAAATACAACGAAAAGCAAAGCAGGTGGATGAGAACAGAGAGTAGTGAGGACACAAGGTCCAAATTTATTGGATGATATCTGAGTTATTTGGAGAAGCAAGCCACAGATATGTGTTGGGAGAGTCCTCCAGGCAGAGGAATCTGAGAGCAAAACCCTACAGATGCGAGTGTGCTTGGAGCATTCAAGAAACTGCAAGAAATTCAGCATGGCTACCGGAAAGTATGTGCTGTGGTTGGAATGCATGTGTCTCTTCAAAATTCCTATGTTGGAACCTAATCTCCAGTGTGACAGTACTTTTTTTTTTGAGACAGAGTCTCGCTTTGCCGCCAGGTGCCAGGCTGGAGTGCCATGGCGCGATCTCGGCTCACTGCAACCTCTGCCTCCCGGGTTCAAACAATTCTCCTGCCTCAGCCTCCCGAGTAGCTGGGACTACAGGCACGCGCCACCACGCCCAGCTAACTTTTGTATTTTTAGTAGAGATGGGGTTTCACCATTTAGCCAGGATGGTCTCGATCTCTTGACCTTGTGATCCACCAGCCTCGGCCTCCCAAAGTGCTGGGATTAGAGGTGTGAGCCACCGTGCCCAGCCTAGTGTGACAGTATTAAGAAGTGAGGCCTCTGAGGGAGTGATTAATTTGTGAGTGCTCTATCCTCATGGATGGGATGTGTGCTTGTATAAAAGTGGAACAGAGCACCTTAGTCCCTTTTGCCTCTCTGCCATCCCTCCATGTGTGGACACAGCGTTTGTCCTCTCCAGAGGAGCAAGAGGACACCCTCTTGGATGTAGGGCATGATTCCTTACCAAAAACTGAATCTGTTGCACCTTGATCTTGGACTTCCCAGCCTCCAGAAACATGAGAAATAAATGTCTATTATTTATAAATTATGCAGTCTGTGGTATTTTGTTAGAGCAGATGGAATGGATTAAGGCATTACATAAAGGACAGGCATGTCATTCTATTAGGTTATAGAGATGATGCAGAGTGCATCATGTGGAAATTTAAAATTTTATTCTAGATGAAAAGTGGACAAATGAGGTTATACTCAGTGTCAAAACAACAGACTGAAAAGATCTGACGTATTTTTAGAGGATAGACCACCTGGCTGCTTGGCAAAGAATAGATTGTAGGTGGCAAAACCATCAGCAAGGCCACTTTTTAGGAGCGTATTTCAATTGTACAGAGGTGAGAAGATGGTGACATTCACTAAGATGACAGCAGTGGAAATTGGTTATAGGTTCCAGATATATTTCAAATATAGCCAATAAAATTTGGATGTGAGTGAATATGGAAACTTACAGAGATTTCGAGACAGACTCTGAGGTCTTCCAGGATGTAAAATTCTTTAAGCTTATACTTAATAAATAATGGAGACCAAGAAGAAACACCCTGGAGGCAGAAAACTTTTGGATTTGGAGCCAAGATCATATTATGGAATCCAGGGGAGGAAAACACTTCAAGGAGCAAATACTTACCAACTCCCAAATGCTGCTGATCACTACAGTAAGATGAGGACTAAAAACAGTCCTTGATGACCATGACAATAAAATGTTGTAGACCACAGTCTGACTGGAATGGGCTTGTGGGCTCAGAAATGCCTTAGAAGGGATGCCAGAGCAAAGGAACTTAATACAGAATATAGAACATCTTAGTCTAGAGAGGGATGAGAGGACCTATGGAAGTCTTTTATAAAATAGGATGTAGCCAGGCGTGGTGGCTCACACCTGTAATCCCAGTACTTTGGGAGGCCAAGGCGGGCGGATCACCTAGGTCAGGAGTTCGAGACCAGCCTGGCCAATGTGGTGAAACCCTGTCTTTACTAAAAATACAAAAATTAGCTGGGCATGGTGGTGTGTGCCTGTACTCCCATCTACCCAGGAGATTGAGGCAGGAGAATCGCTTGAGCCTGGTAGGCAGAGGTTGCAGTGAGCCAAGACGGCGCCATTGCACTCCAGCCTGGGCAATAAGAGCAAAACTCCATCTCAAAAAAAGAAAGAAATAGGATGTATTATAGAATGCTTATATGTTAATGATCCAGTGAAAGAGAAAAATAATGATGAAGAAGAGAGTAGGTACATCATTCAGCAGAGGTGGGATCCAGAGAAGAGTGAAAAAAAGATCTGATTCTGGTTGTGCATCTGTAACCAAAGAGAGCAATCTGTGTAGGCAGATAGAGGTGAGACATTTGGTGGTGGGATTGCGTTTCATGCTGAAGGTTTCACTGTAGAGCTGAAAACTTTAGGAAACAGCAGGAAAGGACAAAGGCAAAAGGAAGAGAGTTAGCCTATGAATACAACTACCCTTGTTAGGAAACCAGCAAAAGAGTGGAGTTATTTCTGCCTCAAGGAAGTCTTGGGGAATTGACAAGGGCTGTTAGCCGCTAAATGCTTTGTCTTTCTCTAAGAGCAGAATTCCATGATGAGCTATTCCTATTCTGTGTTACCATTTGGTATAATATCCACAACTGTGATAATATGAAGAGACAAAGTACTACACAGAAACTTGCTGTGACTCATTTTCTATTCGAGGAAGAAATGGTTATTTATGCTTCCATTGAATAAATCTGAATTTGCAGCCATAGCGTATTATCATTTTTGCATAACTCCACTTCCTTAAAAAATATAGCACTAAAGTTTGGGGAAATTGAAGTACATGCAGAGAATCCATCTAGCCAGTGAATTTGAAGAAGACAGATAATGTTTTTCTCATTCTGCATTTCAAAGGGGTTAAAAATGTGTCTACTGTAAGTAACCTGGAGGAGAAAGTATTTGCGTTTTAGAAGTTGAATTGCATCAAAGACCCTTTAATGCCTCATTTAAGTTAATAGGACATTTCTTGCTTTTTCATCCAGGACATGCTAAAGATTCATTTCTTTGAATGTGAAAGTGGGTACTTCAGGAAAAGTAAAAATCAGCACCATTCTTTTACTATTAAAACATCAGGGGCTAGAGGTATAAATAGCATGGGCTTTTGGAAAACATAGACCTGACTTCTTCCTTCATTAAAGGACTTTCCTCATGCTTGCCTGGAACCTCTGTTTTCTAGAACTTGCCCTCCCTTGAGAAAGGCCCCAGAATCTTGCTAAATTATATAATGGGCTCACAACATAAGTATAGAGAATGAGCTATGAATTAGCACATCAGACTCATTTTCACTGATAACCTGATTTTACACTGTACATCTCATTGCTATAAGTAAAAGCAGACAGGATACTCTGCTCTTTAATTCTCTGTTGCTGGCCTTTTCTCAGCAAATCAGTCCAAGTATTTTAAGAATCTGGAAGTGATTTCTTTTCTTGCTACATTTATATATGAAATAGGGAAATATTAATTTATCCCAAGTTCAGTAGACTCACATCCAACATGGACAAGTTAACTTGCTGCTGAATTTTCTGAACAGTGACACCTTAATAGGTCTGCCCCAGAAAAAGACAAATGGAAGTGTTTGGGGAGCCCCTTGGGTTTCCCTTAGTACATGGGCATAGGAGATTTGTAAAATGGGGCAGTCTTTACACATCATCATTCCTTAAAGAGAAAGTCCTTGTTTTTCCTTATTTGAGAAATATCCAAATGAGATTATTCTAGGCTGATGGAAAATGAAATAAAAATAAACTTCAGCTGTATATTTTCCCCTGGTACGCTTTAAGAGAGAACAAAATTAAGACATAAAGCCTGCTAGTTTAATGGCCTTTAGTAGGTGAGCAAACTTGGATTCTAAAGTCAACCTCATTGGTTTCTTTTTTATTTTTATTTTTTGAGACAGAGTCTCACTCTGTCATGAGGCTGAGTGCAATGGTACGGTCTCAGCTCACTGCAACCTCTGCCACCCAGATTCAAGTGATTCTCCTGCCTCTGCTTCCCAAGTAGATGGGATTACAGGTGCCCACCAGCACACCCAGGTAATTTTTATATTTTTAGTAGAGACAGTGTTTCACCATATTGGCCAGGCTGATCTCAAACTCCTAGCCTCAAGTGATCTGCCCACCTTAGCCTCCCAAAGTGCTGGGACTACAGGCATGAGTCGCCATGCCTGATGTAACCTCATTGGTTTCTAGTCTCAGATCTGCAACTATTACCAGTTACCTGATCTCACATTTGTTCTCCCACCTAGAAAGTCAGGGATTGGTAAAGGTCTCTTCCAGCTTTAAAATTCTACAAATTTGCTGAATGCAACCCATACAGAGTTTGAATTCTCTATAAGAGTATATTATTTCATATTCATGAGCCCTAACCAATCCAGCACCATTTGGATGTTTGACCACACCCCTATCTTAAGATTTGCACTTGATGGTGCTAATTTGATAAACAACATTAGAATTACTAGAAAAGCAGGAGAAAAGAAAGAACAAAGAAAGAAGAGAAGAGAAGAGAAGAGAAGGAGCAGGAATTAAAAGAGCAAGTGGCAAGAGGATGTGTGTTTGAGATGCTTGAAGCATGGTCCATAGTAAAAGTGGAATATGAGTCTTATTGATAGTAACTATTCATTCTGAGTAGTTGGTGCTTCGCTTATGCAGATTCTAGGTAGCTATTTAAAGAATAAATTTCATCTGTGTATGTAAATGTACATGTGCATGTGTATGCTTTAAAATTATTGCTCAATCACTGACACCAAGTTGGTTTTCCTCTTCAAATTAATTTATGGGAGAGCAAAATGAAACTGAAACCTCAGATGAATGATCAGACTCTTGTGATTTTATTTCAACATACCATACCATTAAAATGACATAGGTCATCTTTGTGCCATTGGGATTAATAGAAATTTGTGAGCTTTTGAAAGCCCTTTGAAATGTTCAAATTAGAGGAATTAAGTTCAATTTTAACATAATGAATCTAATTACTGGTTTTTCTGAACTTCAAATTAAGAAGAAAGGCAATGTCTCCTCTTCCTACCTTCAAATGTCCTTTAATGTGTGCACTTACCACAGAAACTTCAAGTTCAAAGGCAGGTTTCATCATTTTAGCTTGAATTCTTAGAAAATATACCTGAATAGACTTACCTAGACTTAACCATGACAAAAAACAAAACAAAACAAACAAAAAAAAAAAACCCAGAGTCCAACAGGCCCCAGCCTTAGCTAAAATTGCAGCTGCCTACAATGAACTTGTGAGGTCTGACTTTTCAGCCTCATTCAGATATGTCCCCAAATAATCTCAGCAGAAAGTGACCCCACAGTGTGTGTGATTGTATTTCTTTCCAGTTTTTGGAAAATTGCTTAAGTAAGAGCTGACGAGATTTTCTGTACCCAGCCGTCTTAGAATAAATAGCATGTCATTTTTATGACTTTTAATCTTATAGTCCATCACCCACCTTCAATTTATAGATGCAAGGTAGAACCCCTTTTAGGGAAAAATGACATAGTCAAGGGCAGAGAACTATTGAAAACAGAGCCCCCACTTATTTATTGACTTATGGTCCCCATTCTTTCATAGCAAAAGTGATCGATGATCTACTGCTGTACTTAGCTTTTCGATAGCATCATCAAATTCATGAAACTAAGTCTAGATCATTGGATGAGGCAGAATAAATGTTTTCTTTAAAAATATTTAGAATATTTATTAACACTGATTAGTAAATCTGTTTAGTATCTCATTTTGAGGAATAACGTAAAAAAACACTCAGTGATTTAGTATGCTTTAAAAATATTTTTAATTTTATTTTAAGCTCCAGCATAGAGGTACAGGGTGTGGAGTTTGTTACATAGATAAATTTGTAACATGAATGCTATGGTGGTTGCTGCACCTATGGATTCATCACCTAGGTATTAAGCCTTGCATACATTAGCTATTTATCCTAATGTTCCCTCTTAGTGTGCTATTGATAAATGTGATGATATTCTTTCATGGATGAAAATATGAATCTCAATGTCTTCCTCATTTCAGGTGTTTCCAGGTCATTTTGTAATATTGAAACACCAATGGAGTGTTTTAAATTGATATTGCAGCATCAGATGAAAGGTTGTCCAAGATTTGTCCCCTTGCTTTTTGGATACAACTTTTATTCATATTAGCATATCAACTATAAGGGCTTTTGCTTCAGATTTAATTTCTGATGGGGTCTGAATATGTGACCCTATCTTCTCAATTTTTTTTTATTTTTCTGCCTCATTTATGTTCTGAAAGAGCCTCCCCAGTTGCCAAGGCAGGTGTCATGTAAATACTGCTTTTTATTTTCCCCACTGGGAAAAGATGATGTAAGATTCTCTTAGTTTCCTATTGTAGCTATAATAAATTACCACAAACTGAGCAGCTTAAAATAACACATTTATTCTCTACAGTTTTGCACATCAGAAATTTGAATTAGTTTCACTGGGCCAAAATCAAAGTATCAGCAAGGCTGGGCTCCTTCTGGAATCTCTAAGAGAAAATCTGTTTTCCAGCCTTCTTCCAGCTTCTAGAGTCCAACCTTATCTTTTGGTTCATGCCTTCTCATTACTCCAGCTCTGCTTTCACCATTCCAGCTTCTTCTCAGACTCTGATTACCCTGCTGCTGTTTTCTTGTAAGAGTCACGGTGACAACTTTGAGCCCACCCAGAGGATATTCGTTTTTTTGACAAGACCTAGTTCCATCCTGTACTATCTCTATAACTTTTTCTGATAGTTAATCTCTCTACTTTAAATATCAGAATCCTCATTTTTAAGAAGGGAATAATAAGAATGACTACCTCAGTCAGTTTGGGGAAGATGGAAATGAGAGGGACTATATATATATATGGACTAATATAGACTATACATAGGAGACTCTCTATAGTCTATTGTATATGTGTATATATATATATATATATATAGTCTTCAGCACAGTCTGCCTGCAAAGGGCAGTATGCATATGTTAGGCCTTTATGTAAAGTAAACAATCAGAATAAAAAGGATGTTTTCATTTTGAGAACAATATTTGAATGAGGTAGGACCAAAATAAGCTTGTGAAGAATAAATCTCATTTAGACCAAAGAAGTGATTTTGAACTTTGAAGTGATTTTGCTAAGATCTATTACAGTTACTTTGAAGACTACCTTACCCCCATATCATTTAAAAGAAGCACTTTGATGAAGTTGATAATGATGATGATGATGATGATGACATACGTGTATGTGATTTTCTCTACAGGACATTTTCTCAATATACAGTTTTTATACTATCTATTTTTAAATAAAATATACAGATTTTTATTATGTTCATAGTTTATGTGTGTCAGGGACACAAAATATTTCTGATACCCTCTTAAGTTCGCTCTCTGAGGCCTATAAACTAAACTGACAACAGATGGATTATGGGAGAACAAAAGGTTTATTTCCATGAATATGAGAACTAACAAATGAACTAGCAAGTTAGCAGGTGGCTAAAGTTAGAGGCCTATATACCTAACTTACTAGGGGAAAGCAATGGGGGAGAAAAGGCTTCTATAGGAAGAACAGATGGTTTATTTAGGAAAGATAAATCGATTTTTAGGAAAACAAACAGTAGATTAAAAGATGTGTGATAATCACATTTGTTTATGCAGGTAGATGTGGCCTTTTTCTCTCCTTCTTGGCCTAGAAACTCTCCCAAGAGGGAATTTGTGGTAGTTTACTCTTGGTTTCTCTCCTGGGAGTAGACCCACCCTGAAGTGGGGATTTTTGCAGCCTCATTTCTCACAAGGTTCTGCTTCTGGTCAGGTAAGAGAAGCTTTAAGACTTCTTTCTGCATCTATTGAACCTCAAATATCTTCAGCATAAGATAATCTTCATACCAACTCTGGAGTTCTGAGTGGGTTCCCACATGTGTTAAGTTTTCCATATTAAATATAAGGATTATCAAATAAATAATATTTAATTATTAAATATAAGAATTGTGGCTTATTCTTTTTGAGCCCAGTTGTTGGCCTGCAGTTGATGTTCAATAAATGGAAATTTATTAAACGAATGCCAAAGCATGAAAACAAACTTAATTAATCAACATGATTTAATCAACATGATTAAAAGAGAAGTGTCAGCCAAGACTTTCAGTTGCAGTGTGAAAAGGTACATCCTAAATTAAAAGGGGAATTTGTTGACATGTATTACTAGGAAGCATATCGTGGGTAGTTCAAGTCAAAGGATGATCTGCAGGGAGCAGGGATCTGGAGAATAGAACTAGAACTCAGTGATAGCAGGACTGTCTCTCTGTCAATGTCCATCATGTATTTCTCAGATTCCCAGTGTATATTGCTCTTTTCATATCCTATTACAATTAGCTTTTTTTTTTTTTGAGACAGAGTCTCCCTCTGTTGCCCAGGCTTTAGTGCACTGGTGCGATCTTGGATCACTGCAATCTCCACCTCCTGGGTTCAAGCAATTCTCCTGCTTCAACCTCCCGAGTAGCTGGGATTACAGGCACATGCCACCACACCTGTCTAATTTTTTGTATTTTTAGTACAGATAGGGTTTCACTGTATTAGCCAGGATGATCTTGATCTCCTGACCTCATGATCCACCTGCCTGGGCCTCCCAGAGTGTGGGGATTACAGGTGTGAGCCCCTGCACCCAGGCTATAATGCTCTTTTTCTAGCCGATTACAGTTAGCTTTTTAAATGTACCATGGAACACTGGACCCCTGCATTCCCAGGTTAGCAGCATCACAAGATAAGAGACACATTTACACTGAGTTCCGTATGAGTAATCCAGAGAAAATTGATAGGATATAATTTTTAAATATGTTTAGTTTTTAATTATGGATATGTGGAAAGCAGAAACTTCTGATTGGTCACTTAACTACTCTGAGTAGTTCTGGGTCACTTAACTAGTCTGAGCTTGCGTGTATCAGGGATAGGGGGATGTCAAAGAAGAGGAGGATAGACTTTCCCAGAAGAAGTGGGGAAACTAAAGACTCCAGGACAGTAGAGACTGTGGACTCTGAAGGAGAACTGAATTTTTAGATATATTTTTCCTTTTAATATAGTAAAAGAGACATTGCTTTTATGCCAATGATGGTAGTACTGAAATTGTTATTATGGAAGAATACATTTTTATTCCCTTTTCTTAAATTTGTTGAAAGGATCTGAAACATTCTATAGGTTCATAATTTTTTTCTCTAAAGGCTGCACAGTAGATTAACAAAAAAGTGGATGTTGATTTTAAGGGAAATAAATAATTTCCCTAAGAATAACACTTCACACAGTAGGCGAGGAGGTATTCAACCAATACTTGGTAAATGAATGAATTATCCAGACATTTGATCAGGGTATTTGGACCATAATTTTTTTATACAGAGTCTGCAGATTCTGGGTATATGCATGATTAGTTATTGGAGTGTTCATCAACACTCTGCTAGAGTATCTTTAAGTTTACCTAAGTGTGAAATGTTTTATGCCTAGGATTGGTGGAAAATGTCAATGATGGCAGTGGAGAGCTGGAGAATCACATTAGAGAACAAAATTACAGACACTCTAATAGATAACTTCATAGTGTGATTCTAATGGTTGGAAAATCTAGAACAAGATCTAGATTTTCTAAATCATTTCTAAATGATTTAGAAGTCATTTCTAAATAACTTAAAATGTTGGGTGTTTAGGTCAGTTATTACCATTTTTGTGTGTGCACCAAGGTACTAATGGATATCAGGTCTGAGATACTGAACTCCTTGCATCATGGATTTCCAGGGGCTCATCCAACAAGGGACTCTTTTCCTTGCCAGGTGTCTTTGTGGTGGCCTCTCTGAAAATGGGTGGTGCCACCCCTGCATAGTTATAACTGTATTCTGCCCAGTGTTGTTCTATCTTTTCTTTGCTGCCCTATATTAGAATTGCCCTCCACAATGTGAACTTCGTTAAGTATCTTAAAGATAAGATTTTAGAGTTAAATTCATTGAAAAAACAATCTAGATCTTCTCTTAAGGAAAGAAAAAAATGCAGCACCCAAGCGTTCAACTGCTTTTGATTTGACTTTCAGTCCTGTGATGTGCCTTACTAGGGATAAATATTTATCCTGATGTACATTTGAAAGAGAGTTTTCTAATAATCTGGCAGTTTTTTTTAAACAAATATATCTTGGGTACAGTCACATGTCCACGTACTGATTAAATTTTTCCAGGAAAGAGGCATATCTTTGAGTGATATATCGTTACAACAAATTTGATTTCATTTTATGTTTATATTTCAGTGACAGTCCTAATACCTAAATCAATGTGTTTAAAAAGAAGCCCCCTTAGGTTTCTTCAAGTGATTTATTGCCTTAGTTACATTATTGCTTCAGGTGTAATCAGGAATATTTGTCTTCATGTCATTGTAAGGGAGGTATGAGATAGGATATGCTAATGTGCCTGTCTTTGTACATAATGTTTTATTAGTCTTTTGTTTGTTTCAGTCTCTTAATTAGCGACAGTCATTTAAAGCCATCCATCTCTGTTCAAATTTATGTAAATCATGTAAGTTAATCATGAGAATTTCAAAGGACTCTGTTTGTCAGCCTTTATTTTGAGTTTGTTAGTCTATTAGATTGTTTGGCTAAATAAAATATCTTTCTTTAAAGCTATAAAGCTAAAAATCCATAGATAAAATAGTAATCAAACATTCTTAAGGATGAATTTTTGTTTCACACCAGAGTACACACAGCATTTGTGAAGTTCATAGCTCTTCGGAAATCCCAGTGTTGCTTGTGCCTTCACGAAGCCCCCATCCATAGCTTACGTGACTGCTTAGGAAAATGATAATGTCCTGCTAACATTTACTTCTAAAGTGCCATCTTGAATTTATTGACTCACTGCAATTTAAAACAGACTCTTTATAGTTTACTAATGCTAATTGGAGGTAATGCTATCAAGGTTGATTAAAATGCTTGTTGGTACTATAAGAAATGAACTCTTAATTATAATCTTCTTAATAGTTAGCTCACACAATCAAGACAAAAAATTATCACTTAGTTTATAGCTTTGCATATTCATTGTGCTCTTCTGCCTTCCCATTTGGGTTGCATTGTTTTGTTCTAAATCTCATATGGCAGATAGGTGGGAAGTGCTGCTGTGCAGTTCTCAGCAGTTTATTGCCAGGGTCTCTTTCCATTTATTGTCATTAGCAAAAGAGTCTATCTTCCTGTAAGATGCGTGAGTATTGGTAGTCTCAGTAAAATATCAGAATTACCTTTTTTACAATCTAGATTTTACCAGCAAATGTGCTTGCTGGCAAGGTGATAAAAGGTAATGATATTATTCCTGGGCTCAGACTGTTTACAGGATAGCAGTGGAAACAGACTCTGGCTAGACTCTCATCTTTCTAGTGTCAGGGACTGGACTATGTCCACTATTCTGTCTTCATTACTTTGCACACATCAGGAACATCACAGTGACACAGAAAGACTGGTTGAATTAAGGAAAGGTATGTGTGCCGAGGAGGGAAAAGAATGTGACTGCAGGGGACAAGGAGAATTTAGCACAGCTGATGATGACTTTCGAGCTGCCCATAGAATCTGTAGAATTTTTCCAGGAGATAGAATAATGCAAATTTCCTGTAGGGAACTGGAAACTTGCTGTTTTCCAGCTGAGTGATGTTCAGGGTTAGGTGTCAAGTGAGGCTGGGATGGTGGGGCATAGACCTTCAAGAGTGGGAAGGTCTGAGTGGCATGCTGAGGAGTCTGAATTTCATTCTCCACGTTAGGGGAGCATCAAAGATGTGCATTTAGGGCATATTCCAGATAAAAATTTGGAGGGTCAGAGAAGGTAGTAGAAGAGAAGACGAGTTCATTTACTTAGGTATACTCAGGTTACCAGCTAGCATCTGAAAAATCACTGTGTTTTTGGGGTTTCCATGTTAGCTGAACGTTAGTCCTAATCCTATATCTGCCTCTTTTTAGCTCAGTAAGTTGTTCCTTTTATTGTTGATCTTGAGTGTGCTAATATAAAAGATGAAGATTATAATACTAATTTGAAGGATTGCTTTTTAAATGTTAGTGACTATAAATATAAAGTATTTGGAACATAGTAAGTGCTCTTTAAGTACTGACAAAGAATATAAATTACTTAATAGTATTTTATATCAACCTAATTTGAAAAGAGAAAAGGATTTCAATAGATGTTTATACAAGGAAGCTATAAGAATGGCCAAAAAGCACATGAAAAGATGCTCAACGTTATCTGCTGTCAAGAAAACGGAAATCAAAACCACATTGACATACCACTTCACATACACTAGGATGGCTAAATAAAAACATTGATAATAACAAATGTTGGCAAATCTATGGAGAAATTAGAACCTTCATGCACTGTTGGCAGGAATGTAAAATGATGTATTTACTTTGGAAAAATTTCTGGCAGTTCCTCAAAAATGTTAAACATAGCATTACTGTACTACCAAGCAGTTCCACTCCCAAAAATATACCCAAGATATTCATTAAGAGAGATGAGAATATGTCCACATGCTGGGTGCAGTGGGTCACACTTGCAATCCCAGCACTTTGGGAGACTGAGGCAGATGGATTGTGTGAGTCCAAGAGTTTAATTTTTTTTTTTTTTTTTTTTTTTTTGAGTTGGAGTTTCGCTCCTGTTACCCAGGCTGGAGTGCAATGGCACAATCTCAGCTCACTGCAACCTCTGCTTCCTGGGTTCAGGCAATTCTCCTGCCTCAGCCTCCTGAGTAGCTGGGATTACAAGCACACGCCACCATGCCCAGCTATTTTTTTGTATTTTTAGTAGAGACAGGGTTTCACCATGTTGACCAGGATGGTCTTGATCTCTTGATTTCGTGATCCTCCCACCTTGGCCTCCCAAAGTGCTGGGATTACAGGTGTGAGCCACCGCGCCCGGCCGAGTCCAAGAGTTTAAAACAGCTTGAGCAACATGGCAATACCCCATCTCTACAAAAAATTATTTGAGTATGGTGGCATGTTCCCATAGTCCCAGCTACTAAGGAGGTTGAGGTAGCAGGATCACCTGAGCCCAGGGATGGCAAGGCTGCAATGAGCCTCTATTGTGCCACTGACCTTAGCAGGTGCAACAGAGTGAGATTCTGTCTCAAGGAAAAAAAAAGAGACAATATATCTCAACACAAAACTTGTACATGAATGTTCATGACAGTATTAATTAAAATACCCCAAAGATGAAAACAACCCAAATGTAATCAAGTTATAATAAATAAAAGTTATTGTATGTATACAAGGATATATTATTCAGCCATAAAAAGAAATGATTTACTGATACAACATGGATGATCCTTGAAAATACTATGCTAAGTGAATGAAGCCAGTCACAAGAAACTATCTATTGTATAATTTTAATTATATGAAATGTACATGAAATATCCAGGATAGGCAATTCTCTACAGTGGTTGCCTAGGCCTGGAATGTTGGGGAAAAGTGGAGGGTAATAGCTAAGAGGATACAAGGATGTTTTGGAGACCAAAGATGTTCTAAAATTAATTGTGTTGACTGTTGCACAACTGTGCATATATTGAACACTATTAAATTCATTCAATATAATTTACTTTAACAGGTTAAATTATATGATATGTTACCTCAATAAATCTGTTATGAAAAGGTAAAAAGATAATAATCAATGGGTATATTGAGCACTTAAAGCATGAAAAGTGATAGACATAAATTATGTCATTTACTTATTGAAGAAAGCCCCATTATGAAATAGGGACACTTCTTATGTCATATACAGCCAAGGAAATTCAGACTTAGAGGTATGGTTAGTGCGGAAGAGTTGAGGCTCTTTTTAATTACATATATGTTTATTATATATGGTTACACATATATATAAAATGTTACATTTGCTTTTAGACTATCAAATAAATACATTTTAGTAATGATAATCACGTATAGTTTACTCACCTATAGATCATTCACTAGCTTCCCTCATTCTTTCTCAGGAACCTATTCTCAGACTCAAAGCAGCCCTCTCCAGCTGTTCCTACTATTGCAATTTTGTGTGCAAATGCCCTTCATCCCATCCCAGAGAAAAGGATATCTATTGCTGTCTACTCATTCCCCTTTCTGAGCTGTCCCTGACATCAATTAGGCAAGCTGAGATATTCAGGAACAGAAAGGTCTCTTGTAAAACTAACGGCTTAGCACAACACCTGTCATAGTAAGTACCTTAACAATAGCTGACATTTTGTAATGCTTGTGAGTACAAAGCATTTTATGATATGCCTTTGATAGGCGTTATTTCATTTAATTATCATGGCAAATCTATGAAGAGGTGTAAAGTGACTAACTCATTCTGGTTTGCTGAGAACTCTGCTATTTTAACACTCAAAGTCCAATGTCCACAAAACATTATATTACCAAGCAAACCGAAAATGACTGGTGAGACCTAAGAGAGGATTCATATTGGTTCACCTTCTGAGCCAGGAATTTAACAGTGTGCATTGTTTTTCTATTCAGAAATGGAAAAAATTTAAGGTACAATTTTAATCCTTGTCCCCTTTAGCAAGTTAATTTTGATGACATATCATTTGTTTATTGTCTCACCAAGCTTCATGAAGAGAAGCTAAAGACACTCTCAGAATAGTAACCAAGTGTATTTTAGGACACCTTGGTAAAGAAGTTAATACAGCAATTAAGCACACCTGAAATCTGGTGTAAAATATAATTAAATGTTGCTTAGAAACTTTTTTTATTGAACCAGATGAAAATATGCCTCTTGTTTAAAATGTCAAATGGATCATTGTTCCATTTTTTTTTTTCTTGGCTATAGAATGACATTTCCATGAACACTCATTTCTGGTTTAGCTATCTAAAATAAATACAATAGCTATTACCAATTATTTAGTTCCTACTGAGCAGTTTGTCAAGGATTTGTGAAGGCAATGGCATCAATTGATATTCCTTCCCTTCCTCTCCTGCCTGTTCTGTTTAAAGATAACATGGTCTAAGTCTTGGAATGAAATTAACCTACCTTCAGGCCATTGCCTCCAAAATGCAGTTTCTATCTTTACCTCTTGTGGCCCACAGCAAAATGAAGTTATCTCTTTTTGGCGGGTTATTGACTAAAATGAGAATTCAAAGTTTACACTGTGCAAGAGGGAGGATAGTGTGTGTAGAAAGTGAGTTTTCTGGATGTTCTGTTCCTATCAGCTTTGTGGACTTATTTCCTTGAAGATTATGAGGCCAGATAGGCAGCTACAGTGGTGATGTAGTTGAGTGACTGTATCCGCACGAAGATAAGCTGCCCATCCAAAGATCTACGGAGTGTTCAGCATGGTGTCTGGCACCACACACACTCAAGAAAACGTTAGTCATATCCCCTCCCTCACCTGAGGAATGAAAAAGTGCATGGTCCTCAGTTCTCTGTTTATACTGAATCTGCTAGGAAGTAGGATTTCTGAAGGCTGGTACTAAATGTTCCTTGTTCGTTGCAGCCTTGGCATTGCCAAACACATGCGTGACTAATAGTAATCCTCAAAAATATTTTATGAATTAAGAAATGCATTAATTAGTTTTTTATTAAGGTGTATCTCAACAGGGGAAATTATGTGTTTTACCAAAGGAACATACAGAGAATATGGAGAGCACTTTCCCTAAGTTTTTATTTTTTATTTTTTATGGCTGTCTCTCATAATCTACTTGCATCTGGTTGGAATATAAACAGTGGTCAAATTATAGCCCTGGTTGCAGGTCAATTTAAGGCCAAGTGACTGGCACCATAAATAGTAAAACAAGGATCATCTCTCTTGTATACTATTTAAGGAATTCATGTCTATTTATTGAAGAAAATGATTGTCCCAGCAGTTGTTCAATTTCTCTTTATTGTCTAAGAGGAAAGGTAATTCCACTTTAATAAAGATCAAGGATGCAAGAACATAATGAAAAATGCAATTGCATACAAACAACCAGGTTCTAAAAAGTAATAGTCAACTTCTTTATTGTTTCTACATTATTGGCTATTAAAAAGTAAATTCCCCAAATGTATACCACCCATTACAGACTAAAATCTAGCCTTAGAAAGAGATAAGCATGATATATTTTCCTGGACTGATGAGCATTAGAGCATCAAGTTCCCTTGGTTTGTCCCAGTTCTCCCAAAGTTGTATCTACTCAATCCTTGTTTGAGCTAGTTTTGTCCTGGTCAGCAAAGTTATTGGAAAACTAAGTTCCATGATTTAGTGGCACTTGGGACCCAGCCATTTCTCCAGTAGATTTTTGTATCTGATATTCCACAGTTAAATCTGTGCCACCTGGTTTGAAATGTTTCTGGTTGGCTCCGTCAGCACCTGCTCAAGCTAACCACCCTCTCTAAGCTTCACGGCCACAATCCAGTACCTTGATGAGGAATATGATGGTGATGACAAGGTAAAACAAAAATTACTATTACTTATGTGGCTGAATTCTGTCTATATGTTTTAAATATGTGAATCATTTTACTGTTTGCATTCATTCTATAGGTTTTAGCACTGTTCCCTTATGGAGATGAAGAAATTATCTCCTCCTCCTCCTCCTCCACCCCCTACTCCTCCTCCCCCTCCTTCTCCCCCTCCTCCCTCCTCCTCCTCCTCTTCCCTCCTCCTCCCTCCTCCTCTCTTCCCCTTCCCCTTCCCCTTTCTCCTTCTCCTCCTCCTCCTCCTCCTCTTCTCCTCCTCCTCCTCCTCTTCTTCCTCCTCCTCCTCCTCCTCCTCCTCCTCCTCCTCCTCCTCCTCCTCCTCCTCCTCCTTCTTCTTCTTCTTCTTTTGAGAGGGAATATCACTCTGTCAGTCAGGCTGGAGCACAGTGAAGCAATCTTGGCTCACTACAACCTCTGCCTCCTGGGATCAATCAATTCTCCTGCCTCAGCCTCCCAAGTAGCTGAGATTACAGGTGTGTGCCACCATGCCTGGCTGATTTTTGTATTTTTAGTAGAGATGAGGTGGGTGGATCACAAGGTGAGGACTTCAAGACCAGCCTGACCAACATGGTGAATCTTCTTTTTAAAGAAAAAAAAGTCAATTGCTTGAGGTCACCCAACTTAGGAAATGGAAGAGACAGAGGATTCAAATAAAGACATTCCAGTATGGGAGCCCACACTCCTAACCATTGTATTATACTCTTCATACTTGTGTTCTTATTTTCTGCTAGGCCCAGAACCCTTTGTAGAGCCTCAGACTCTTCGGTGGAGCGTTTTCTGTTTTACATCTATCCCACCTCCTGCTGGGGATTCTGTCTTGACTCCTACATAAATCACCTAGCATTTGCTCTCATACTCTGGTAAATAGAGTTTGGCCATGAATGGCCTTTAACCAGAACAATATTGGTCACCCTTCCCACTCCATCAGTATTTCAAGCAACACATGCATCTAAATCTATGCCTTCAAATTTCTGAATGCCATTAACTCTTGGGCTAGTTGTGCCTTTGTGGTAGTGCTATGCTTACCCTCTACCCAGTTGCTTCTAGTACTGTCTTTCAACACTGAAAGTTTGTATTGACAAAGCCTCAGAAAACCCATTCCATAAGGTGTAGAAGAGAAATAGATGGAGATCAATAAGGGAGGTAATCTGTAGAAAAGAGACAGAGTGCCCCTCTTAATGCCAGGATAGCTTAGTATTTCAGTGTAAATTATGTCACACATGCATAGCATTAATGGTATTGGGCTGCAATTTATTTCATCTCCCCTTTCTGCCTTCTCTCCAGAGAGCTCAGCTACTTCAAGTAAAAATCCCATTACCTCCCAAACTATCTCTATGTGACGTAGATGTGGCCAGTGTTGTCATCCATAATTTATAGGACTCTTTATATGGTTAAGCATCTTGCTCAGAGTCAAATGACAATACCGGTTGGCAAATTCTTTGGATCAATTCTGTCCTTTCTGATTCACTGTGATTTGTGAGCACACGGGAAATGCTCAATGTGTTCTTACAGACACAGACTTAACATGCTACAAGTTAGTCCACATCAATCTCAGAGGTAGTTTTAATGCTGCCTTTTTCTACCACGGGATTACATTTGTCTCTACTTTCTAGGCACAGTTCAAAATCTTCGCATTATTCCGTTTCATGTTAAAGACAGATGATGTGAATTTACAATCAGAGTCAACTTGGATGATTTAGTGTTATCCACTCAATGCATATTTATTTAATATCCACTGTGTTCCAGTCACTTTGCTGGGAAAAGCAGTACACAATCAGATGAGGCTTCTACTCCCATAGAGTTTAAACTTTGGGGAGAAAGAGAGATGATAGGAGAAAAAGCACTTAATATGGTTTAATTTAGGATAAATGATATTTAACACAAAAAAATAAATGATGGTGATACAATACATAATTCCGTGGAAGAGTGGAAGGAAGGGGTATTTAGACAGATGAATGATAGCCTTTCTGAGGAGGTGATGAGATAAGGAGATAGACATGCAAAAAATGGTGAAAGTGTATTCTGGATAGTGGGAAGAGCAAGTGCAAGGCTGTGAAGTAGGACTGAGCTTGCCATGCTCTTGTGGACCTGCAAGAACCATTGTGGCTGGGGGTGTTAGAGTAGAATTAAAGTAGGTATGAAAGGTAGGCATAGGCTGGATCATATCAAACTTTGCAGGTAATGGGTTATTTATTTATTAATATATTTACTTGCTTATTTATCTACGTATTTGCTTATTTGGAAGTGTTGTAGGAAGCTCCCAATGCTACTTAAGGATAGTGACTAGATGTAACTTAGATTTTTAAGTGAAACTTCTGGGTGTTGTGGTGAGACAGGGCAGTAGGGACAGAGAATGGAAGCAGGAAAACCAATGAATAGGCATTTGCATTACTCCAGGTAAAATCTGAAGATATTTTAACCACAGTGTAATAGATAAATCTATTTTAAAAATCAGCACATATGCACTGAGTGATTCCTCCATGCAAAGTATCCAGATCATCAGGCTTGTCACACTCTTACGGGTTTTTGCACGCATAATTGCATGCACTCTTTTTTCTAAAACTCTTCCACCCTCTTTTTTCTTGAAAAAGAAAAGAGACAAAGCTCCCCTCTTAATGCCAGGATAGCCTAGTATATCAGTATAAATTATGTTGCACATACATAGAGTTAATGATATTTGGCTGCAATTTATTTCATCTCCCCTTTCTGTCTTCTCTCCAGAGAGCTCACTACTTCAAGTAAAAATCCCATTACCTCCCAAACTATCTGTATTTGATGTAGATGTGGCCAGTGTTGTCATCCATAATTTAAACATAGATTTCAACATGATTTCAATAGATTTTTGAACATAGAAATCTGTGTTTCAGTAGATTGCATGAAATCATGAAACACAAGTTTCAACATAAAAATACATTTCTCCAGTGATCATTTTCTAACCGTGAAATTAAGGCTATTTCTCCCATAGTAACTTATATTCCCCTTATCAAGCAACCTATTCTCTCTCTCTTTTCACATTTATCTCTGTTCCCCCCAGATTGTAAACTGTTTGAAAAAAATAAAAACATTTACAAATTCCTTAATGCATTCCTTGTTAGGGCTGCCATAACAAACTATCGCAGACTGTGTGGCATAAACACCAGAAATTTATTTATCTTAGTTTTGGAGGCTGGATGTCCAAGATCAAGATATCAGCAGGGTTGCTTTCTTCTGGTACCTTACTCCTTGGCTTGCAGATGTCCGACTTCTGGCTGAGTCTTGGTCTTTTCTCTGTGTGTGCACATCCCAGGTATCCCTTTGTGTGTCCAGATGTCTTCTTTTTTTTTTTTTTGAGATGGAGTTTCGCTCTTGTTACCCAGGCTGGAGTGCAATGGTGCAATCTCGACTCATCGCAACCTCTGCCTCCTGGGTTCAGGCAATTCTCCTGCCTCAGCCTCCCTAGTAGCTGGGATTACAGGCACGTGCCACCATGCCCAGCTAATTCTTTGTATTTTTAGTAGAGAAGGGGTTTCATCATCTTGACCAGGATAATCTCAATCTCTTGACCTCATGATCCACCCTCCTCGGCCTCCCAAAGTGCTGGGATTACAGGCGTGAGCCACCGCGCCCGGCCCAGATGTCTTCTTACAATAGGCAAAAGTCACATTGGATTAGAACCCACCCTAATGGCATCATTTTAGCTTAACTACTTCTTTAAATGCTCTGTCTCCAAATGCAGCCATATTCTGAGGTACTGGCAGTTAGGTCTTCAACACAGGAATTTTGGTAGACACAGTTCATACTGTGGTAGTCACTGTTGTTTACACAGTATCTGGAGCATTGTGATCACTCAATAAATATCAGCTGATAATTTTTATCTTTAAGGTTTTAATAATGATTATATCAAAGGATGTTTGGTAATACCCCATTTATAACTTCTGATATTTTGTTTCATGTATAAGTCAGATTTGAACCATGGGTTCAGCTTGCTGTGCATTAGGTAAAACAATTAAGTGGCAGCAGGCCTCTTTATTGACCAGATTCAAAGGTTACAGCAGGTGTAGATGTTGCTAAGTCTTGGGATCTTCTATTGATGCTCCATTTTAAGCGCAGAATTGTAAAATTTCAGCATTGATGTGTGTTTTGGATAATAGATTGAAGCAGATACTCTCATAGCTAAAATTATACCCTGAGAGTGCACCTATTAACTCTGCTGGATGCTTGGAGTTTTGTCTTTTTACTTTGAACTTATTCATTTGACCCTCTTAGGTCATTATACTGATCCTTTGATATGTCAATGCAAAATATGTCTATTCTGAATTTTACGAAGCGTGATTCTGCTTTTAACATAGACCTGGTCAGATCACTGCCCTGCTTAAAGACATTTATATCTTCCATAACCCTTAGAATAAAAGCCATAATCTTTACCATGGCCTGCGATGTACTGAATGCCCCTGTTTACCTCACTGGACTCATACTCTCTCTTTTCATGGCCTCTGGTCATAGCAGAGTTTTCTCTCTCCCTTTCTTATTCCAAGTATCACATATTTCAGCATGTGCTGTTATCTCTGTTGGAAAATCTGCCCCTCCATCCTTTCCCACATCCTGCATACATTCCAAGGTCACACAACATTGACTTAGGATAACTTTTTGAAGTATCTCCCCTTTCCTCAAACAGGTAGATCTGTTCCACTTGCTTAGGCTCTCTCAGCTTTTTTTTTTTCGCCTGTCTCTTTCACAGCCCTTTGATACTTTCAGTGATTCACTTAAATATGCATGTGTTTGACTAATGTATGCCTCCATGCTAGACCACTGCAATATGTTGGAGTTACTGGGTATCTTTTTGCTCACTGCTGTATCTCCAGGGCACCTCACAGTTTAATACTTACTCCTGCTCAATGAATAGCTATTGACAGAAAATAAAGCTGAGATTCACAGAAACATTAATTTATTCCTTGGTAATTCCAAAAGGGGTGAGAAGACCCAATTTTATCGTACCCACTGACATGGTTATAATGATTATAAATAGGTAATCCTTGGCAAGATCTGAAGGCCAAGTTGGATTTAAAAACTAAGAATAGATCAACCATGGTGAATTCAAATTTTAACTCACCTGCAGGAACCATCAGTTCAGTGGGTAAGCTCTGTTACACATGACACACGATTTCAGTGACAACATTCAACATAACTTGAAAGGATTTGGGTGGGAGTAATGCTCCATATCTTTTCTATGTACCTGAATGAGCCAAGAATGCCAAGTATTTTTAAAAGTTGAGTAAAAATTCTACTTGGAGAATGAATGCATATGAATGATAAATCTAGTCCCCAAATAGAATGTGTCATTGCTAATCATTTCCAGTCTGCTATCTGCCTGCAATGCTGTGAAAACCCTCCACTGTGTACTACTTTCCTCCTGGAGAGATGTAGAAATCTTGAGAAGGTAAAATAAAAGCTTCAAGCTTAATTGGGTGACAGTGAAAAGGAAGAGAATTATTGTTTAAAACTTAGTTTTCAATAAAGCCAGTGGGATAACTGGAAGAAACAACATCTCATACCTTCTCTCAAGCTGACATTTAGTTATTAATGAAGACATAGAACACCTCTTAGTGGTTTACTTAAACCCATTGCCAGAATCTGTAGACAATGACACTGCGGATTTCACCCACTCACCAACAGCTGCCTTTCAGTAGCAGTAAACAATGCTTTGGCCCTTCAGATTAAAAATCAAAGAGGCCAACACACTGGGGCTTGCATCCTGCAGTTAACTGTGCTGTGCTGAGAACATGCACCTTGCAGCAAGCTTACAGGTGCCTCTCCCTGTATGTGAAAACCAATGGTCTATTTCTCAAGGCAATCCGTGTGTGTGTGTGTGTGTGTGTGTGTGTGTGGCAGTGACACCGATGGAAATGGAGTGTATCTGTGAGTAGTAGGGGGAGGTATTGAAACATGGAGGAAAATGAGTTTTGGGGGTCATGTATGAATAAAGAAGTTTGGCCGATATGGTGAGTAAAAAGTAGTTAATCTATAGCCAAAAATCTGATTATGGATTCAGGTTAACAATGTCTCATTTTCTTCATTCATAACCACTTTGTTGAAGTAATCTTTCAGGTATTGATTATATCTCAGCATTTCATTGATTTATTCTTGAAAGTGAAACCATCTATAATTGTCAAAAAAATCCCTCAAATTAAAAGCAATCTATACTTTACCTTGACACTAGAAACGCAATATAGGATCTCTCTCTCTCTCTCTCCCTCTCTCTCCCTCTCTCTCTCTCTCTCCCTCTCTCTCCCTCTCTCTCCCTCTCTCTCCCTCTCTCTTCCTCTCTCTTCCTCCGTCCCTCCCTCACCACCCCCCACCCCCACCACACACACAGAGACACACTCACGACTTATGGGTAAAAGACAGGAAAATTGTGTTTTTTTTTCCAGTTGTTGAGGCTGTTTTTACTTAAGAATATGATTAAAGTAAGTAAAGTCCTATATTTACTAATCAAACCTAGCAATATTTATGTAGTATTATCCTAGGAAGTTTTTTTAGTAAAAGGGTACACAAAGCACTTTCTGTGTCCTACATGAGAGTAAAATGTGCTTAGGTTTCAGTCTAGTACTTTCACAGTGTAGGTTCTGCCTTTTCCTACTTCTTTAACAATGGGAAAATAATGGCCCTCAATTTTCTCATCTACAAAATGGAAAAAAATAGCAATATCTATTGATCACCATTAGCAACTATGGTGATATGAAAAGGGTATTATGTGTGTAAGAAAATTCCTCTATTCTTGGAAGTAGATCATCTCCAATTTGGAAATTTTCATTTTCTTCTTAGATACTAGGGTGCAATGAAGACCCAGTCCAGAAAACAAGCACTACTACAGTCAGGAACTGAGTGATGGGGGTGGGCAGGTGGGTATCAGAAATACCTAATTACAGCAAGAAGCATGAAGATGCAAAAATGAAAGTACTTACCAAATTTCTATGCAGGAAGGCCAAGCATGAATCTTTCTGAAAGGGATATAGAAAAAGAGTTATGGTAGGTGGGTGATATAGGAACTGTTTCTTGAAGGATGAAGGATTTAAATAATTATCATCTATTGTCTACAAAGCCATATGCTAGGGTTCAATGAAGGCATTAAAAGAACAGTTTATATGTCACTGCTGTGACTATTAAATCTTTCTATAATCACTTGGGAAAGTAATATGAAAAAGAGAGAATTTCAATTACAGGCCTTCACCCTAGAGAAACTCTTCCACCTAGAAGTAAAAGTTACATGCAGCACTGTTCAAAGTGTTGAGTGAAAGGGAGGCACAGCCACTTGAGGATTTTGAATAGGTTAGTGGCATAATATGATTTGCCTTTTAAAAGAATAACTCTGACTGTTTCATGGAGAGTAGATGTAGGGTCTCTGAGGAGGAGGCATGCAGAGTGGGAGAAGACTATTCAATAACCCAAACAAGAGAAGACAATTCAGAGTGGTCACCTGAATGTGGGGAGAAGTAGTTGCACTTTGAATATATTTTGAAGGTAGAGTTCGCAATATTCAAAATTGTGAAAAATTCATACAAGGTGATACTATTTGGCAGATTAAAGCAATGAACTAGGTTAATCATATAACAGAAATCTCAAAAATAATGTAGATGAGATGAAACATAATAATATACTATAATAGAATGTATGTGAATTAAGAAAAAAAAACTCACAATATGATATATTGCTCATGTATCATATAGTATGTGTCTATTTAAAACATGGATTGTAAGGACACATAATGAATTAATGATTGTTTTTAACCTGTTGGACAGAATAGGAAGAAGGAGGGACTTGGACTGGAGAAGAAAAAATATATGATTTCAACTCTGTTTTTTTTTTAATTTGAAAAATTGTTAATAAATATCATGGAGACAGCTATGTAGTATGTATAAAGGTTGCTTGGTGTATTTCCTTTCTATATTTTAATTTAAAGGAAAATGGAAAAAAATATAAAGATTTATAAAAGAATAAATCTCTATGATCACTTAAAATATATAAATGCACACATAAATATCCCTTGTGTTAAGGGCTATCTGGAAACTGTTTTAAAATTCTGTGGAGACAGAAAAATGGCATGATTAAATTTCATAGGAAGGGAAAAGGGAGAAAGTTTTAGGTAGTATTTAAATATATGATAGTATTTCAAAAGGTTAATATTTAAGAGAGCAAATTCTTCCAGAACAAAACAAAAGCAAAAATAGGAAACCACCCACCAACTTTTGGAAATAGCCTTAGATTTCAGCTTCTAGTATTTAGAGCCAACTTATAAGGTTTCTCTTTTTCATCCCACTCTAAAAATAGAGGGCAGATTTCCATCAATGCCACTATGAGATAATATTGTGCAGCAAAAGAAAAAAGAATGAATCTATTGGAACATTTTTATTAAAAGAATTTATTATGGCTTTAGATATCAAGACATATTAAAAAAAGAATGTATTAAAAGTGGATAGTGCTAACATTTTGGTAAAGAGGGAGTAAAATATATGAAAGGTTGAAATCTCAAGATTTTCAAAAGCAAATATGAGCTGAAAGAGCTCAATGTGAGTATTCCACTAGGTTTAATCTAAACAAATTGCCAGCTAACTTGATGATTAACTGAGAGACTGGCTTCTAAATCAGCAGGCTATTAAGTGTAACCTAGATAGCAATGCAGAAGCAAATTTAAAATGTGGGAAATACCTGGAGTGCAGCCAATGTTTGAACAAGCTGGTCTAACCAGGATATTGATGCAATCAGTTTGGTGCAAATGGCATCCTACTTAAATAGCAAAAACCCACCATCACCACCAACACCACCATCACTACCACCACCATGCACAAATACCCATCTTCTGGTGAAATACCACCTGATCAACCTTGAGTGCTGCTGATAAGTTCAGCAACCAAACCGAATGTCAGGAATATGAGCTACTATAGTTGGGAAGTTTGGTTTACAGAAATCAACTCATTTCTCTACCTCACCTGTGTCCAAACCAGAGGAGCTATAACATGCTGTAAGAGGCATGAAAACATACTGTGCTACCCAAGCTTTGTCTCACTTTCTGACTCTTTGTTATCATGTGGCTTTAATTTATCACTTCCTGTTATGTGTGCATAATATTCTCACACATTGCCTGACAAACTCGGATGTGAACAACCAGCAATGAGGCAGAAGGATGTACCAATATTAAGCCATGATGAGGTGCCTATAACATTGGAGTTTTTAGTTATTTCTCCCACAGCTGATCCCCTGTACAAAAAGAATTGATACACATATTTCCCTTTCTTTCTGTACATTACTCATGTATTCACTACATAATTATATAAACCTTATTGATGATAATCCATCACCAAATGAGCTAGAAAGCAGGAGCATCTTTCATGATTCGTTGTAGTAATTGTCTCTGGAAGTTCTCTTACCATTTATTTGTCTCAGCTGGACTTGGTCTATAAATAGCTCTGTGAAATGATGGGCAGTTTTCAAGGTTTGTTGGCATGGAATCAGTACGTGGCAGGAGAGACCATTTGAATCAATTATATTATCCCTGTCAGGGTTACCATGGAAGCTCTAGTTCTTCCTAGCACTTCGCTTCTCCTGTCCGAGTAGTATTCTCTACATATCTTTAATTAGAATGGATGCAATTTATTTAGCAATGGAAAGCTTACTTAAGCAAGACCTGTGAAGGTGTCAGACAGAATTTAACCAGCCCTGCATATTCAGAGAAGACTAATGTAAAAATGCAAATGATTCTTCTAATTTAATTCCTCACTGAAAAGAAAAAAAGGAAAAAGGGAAAAAAAATGTCTTTCTATCTGGAAGTAAGCTTCATTTGATTGTAAAGAAACTGTGTTTGATATTCCATCTTTACTCAGACACAAAAAAGGCAGTAGTTTTTAACCTCTTCTGCTGTGAATATAATAATCTCTCATATACATTTATTAACGTATTATCTGGCACTGCTGTAGCATTTAGTATTGCTTAGAATGCTTTCATATTGGGTGCAATCCACAAGTTAAAACAGGACCAATTACTGAGTCCCCTGTGTGCCTGATCTTGTGGGGTTATGAAGACACATTATTCTCAAGGCATGAACAAATAAGTTGAGAGACCGATAAACAGGCAAACATAACACCGATCATAAAATTCATGTTACAGATCTAAAGGATGCTTTAAACCGACTAAGAACAACCAGTAACTTAACAGATGGGGGGGATGGGAAAATTTAGAACACACTTTTTTGAGGAGCACATACTTGAAATGAATTTTGAAGGATAGGCAGTGACTACTTGAATGGCTGGGGGAGAATGAACGTTCAAAAGGAAAAATACTGTAAATGAAAGAACATGGATTACTGAAAGATCTCGGTATGTCTAAGGAACTGCAGATAGGCTTATGGGGCTGCTGAAATGCTTCTAGCATCATGCTAGCATCCAAAAGCTGGGATCCAGATCATGGAAGAATGTGGATACCATCCTAAGAATCTTAGTTTTATCTTAAAGGCAGTAAATGGGAACCATTTCTACTATGAGGAAAGCGAATGCATTACACTTTGGAGAAGATCATATTAGGTTTCACAAAATTTTGCAAATGTTATCATTTTAGTTTCTTTTTAATATAAAAGTTTTATCTGCCACAGAGGTTTCAAAAGAAGAAAAAAATAAGTTGTATAATAATGATATAGGCAGAAGGCACTTCTGTGCTTTTCTTTTAGAGAAAACACAAACATTTTCTCACAAACTTAAGATACTCCCAGGTAAATGTTAGAAGTCAGAAGTTTAGACTGTAATTTTTAGGAGGCGAGAAACTCTATCCACCTTGAATCCTTGTGTGGTTTTTTTTCTAAAATTCCTTCTCTTAGGAGGGAGACTGTGCCTTGAAAGGTACCTTTTTGAACACAAGTATTTTCCCCACAACTGTATCAAAAAAGGTAACAACAATCCTTGTAATTATTTGTTGTACTCCTAACCAAATGCACTACATCCCTGGACCTATGCATTTGACAAACCTGTTCCCCTGTTATCTTTACCACTACACTGTAAGGACTTTATTAGCCCCTGAGTTTACTGATGAAGAAACAGAGGCTCAGAAAATAAAAGTGAAAAGCCCAAATCAATGGGCCAGCTTTACTGAGAAGTCAGTCTGTTATTTGAACCCAGGCTGTTTTTATTCTACAGTGGTGGGACTCAGCTACAGCAGACATTCTTGGATGTAGTTGAACACACATGTAGCACCCTTTTGGACTACAAGACTCAGGGTTGGACAGAATGTAAATGAAAACAATAAACATAAAAGGCTACATTCCATGGCCTTTATGACTAATGCACCTCTAGAAACTTCTGCTTTTGAATACTTGAGTAACCCATTTGCAAGCTGTTGGGAAATTTAAATTTGCATGAAGTTTCCACACACCCTCTAAATTATCACACTAAGTGCTTTTTGTTCCCCCATTACCTCTGAATTCTCTACCATTTCTTTTGTGAGCCTGATGTTTAAGGTTACTTTTAAAAATGAATGTGAAATAAGTTGTATTTCTTCTGTCATTATGGCACTGATGGTATAAATAAGTCCAAGAAATGCTTTCCATGGCTGCGCCCTCTACACATGAATGAGGTGCGTACCCGAGGCTCTCTGCCCAGCTGTCATCAAACTGTACTTCATTCCCAGGAAGCCAAAGCCAGTATATCTGAGAGTACCTAATGTCTCCCTAATACCAGTGTAGTTCATGGGGAATATCAAGTGGACGTCAATCTGATCCTTTATCTCATGTAAGATACATTTATTATTCTCATGTTGATAATAAACAGACCAACCATTGATTAAAAGGAACTGCCATCATTTTTTTAAAACAATCTATTGTCATCATGCCCATACCATATAGTTCACCTGTTGTTGACTTTATTTTTTAAAACTTTGTAATGAAGCTCACTGATGTGGTTTGGCTATGTTCCTACCCAAATCTCATCTTGAACTGTAGCTCCCATAATACCCATGTATTGTAGGAGGGACACAGTGGGATATAATTGAATCATGGGTACAGTTTCCCCCATACTGTTCTAGTGATAGTGAATACGTCTCACTAGATCTGATGGTTTTACAAGGGGAAACCCCTTCTCTTTGGCCCTCAATCTCTCTATTGCCTGCTGCCACATAAGACGTGCCTTTCACCTTTCACCTTCCACCAGGTTTGTGAGGCCTCCCTAACCAAGTGGAACTGTAAGTCCATTAAACCTCCTTTTCCTTGTAAATTACCCAGTCTTTGGTATGTCTTTATAGCAGGGTGAAAATGAACTAATACACTCACCTACTGTGGTTAGTCATGTTCGTTTACACTAGCAAGCACCACCTAGATGTTCTTAATATCTATGTAGCAATCCTTTCTCTATTGTAATTGTCACAATAATTCTGCAAAGTGTTTGTGGTGGCATTTCACTAGCATACTGCTAATGTTTCTTCTATTCTGAAAATTAGAAACCCTAGAGTGGGCGTGGTAGCTCACACCTGTAATCCCAAAACTTTGGGAGGCCATGGTGGGTGGATCACTTGAGGCCAGAAGTTTGAGACCAGCTTAGCTAATATGGCAAAACCCCATCTCTACTAAAAATACAAAAAATTTGCTAGACATGGTGCTGTGCGTGTAATTCCAATTTCTTCGGAGGCTGAGGCAGGAGAATCGCTTGAACTCAGAAGGCAGTGGTTGCACTGAGCCAAGATTACACCTTTGCACTTGAGCCTGGCAACAAGAGTGAAACTCCATCTCAAAAAGAAGATAAATAAACAAAATAAAATAAAAATGAGAAACCCAATCTTTACAAAGATTATGTGACTTGTTCCTCAGTACGCTGGGCCTGAATCTGGCCATGAACTTGGTAGCCTGGGCTTGAATTTTTTTGGTCTTGTTCTTATTGATATCAAATTACATGACAATATGAAATGGAATAGTTCCCCAAAGGAAACCCCAACTGCTATTACCAAAATAAAAGAAAATAGCTGCTGAGAAACCCAAACACTAGATTTCTACAACACAAACTTCCCTAAGTCTCTCAGATCTTTTTAGTTGAAAGTTGTATTAAATTGGCTACTCATCTTTGTACTTTCTAAAATCTCACCAACATTTTTTATATTATATCTTTGTATTTTAAGGATTATGTATTGCCCAGGCTGGCAGGCAGTGGCATGATGATAACTCACTACCCCCCTCAACTCCTGGGCTCAAGTGATTGTCTCAGCCTCCCAAGTAGCTAGGACCATAAATGCACACCACCAGATAATTTTTTATTTTTTGTAGAGACAAGGTCTTGCTATATTGCTCAGGCTAAGGATATTCCTACAGGCTTCTTTGCCATTAGAAAGTTTTCTCTTTAGTATAATCTGTTCACTGAGCCATTTTATCCAATCCATTAAGACTAATTAATGGCAAACTTATGTTTAAATTATATTTTCTGCTCAGCAATCTAGTAGACATTCTTTCACTTAAATTAAATCCTATCAATACAACCACATGAGGCACAGTTAAGTTTCCTATTTACTCGGGTACCTGTCAACTTGGAAATAAAATTTTTCTTGCAAACTTGATTAACACTCTTGTATTCACTGCTCACTATTTTGAGATATTCAGTATTTTGAGAACTGAACACAAAAAACTACCTCATCTAGTATCCAATTGTTCATATGATAGCCTCTTTTGGTTTTTCTAGTTCATATTCCTTGTAGTAATTTTGGATTAAAGGATGAGATTTTATGAATTTACTAGATACCTTTCAACACCACTTTGATGAAATATCTTACTGCTAGAGATTTAAATCTGTAATTGCAAAACCAAATAAGTGCCTTTTCTCACTTTCACCTTAGTTGCAGATACTAGCTATATAGTCCTAGACGGAGTAGAATCTATGATGACCTTTTAGAAACCTATCTGCTGTAATCTTTAATGTATGAAACAGAACTAAATTTAACAAGCTATTTAACAAAGCAAAGCAATATGTCGTATGCACACACACACACCCACACGCATATATGTGTGTGTGTGTATATATATATATATAATCTATCTGTCTATCTATTCACCAAACTAAAAAACTTGAAAACAGAACTCTATCCAGTTTGATACATTAAATACATAGTAACTTTAAAAAATGGAATTTTCAGATAAATTAAGTGGATACTTAAGTAGCAATCTGCTCCCTTGATAGGTAAGATAAGACTCTATTTATAATTTGGGCTTCTAGAAAATGTAGACTCCTTCTGATATATAATGCTGTGTTCTTTTTTCTGAATTCTCCCATATATTTATGTTGCTGTACACTCATTACAAAGAAATGATCCCTAATCATTCTTCTGAAGCACAGAATTTTGTTTCTAGCACATTGTGGTTCATAAAATATGAAAATTTGGTAGCAGTATGGAGATGCCCATTGTGTTTATTTACAGTATATATGTGTTTTTTTGTGTGAACTACTGATAAGTATCATTCCATTTCCACAGCTCAACTGCTTAATTATTAAACTTTAAGAGCTATTTTGACCCTTGTATTATCTCCAGAGTTAGTCTAGATGAATTCTGTTATAAGCCTCGACCTTTTAAATGATGAATTTGAATATCAGAGATCAATATTTAGATTTATATAATATAATCAGTCTTCTGAGATCATAGTGTTTTCAATCATTTCTACGACATTACATAAATCTGGAACCAATCTCTCATATTCTCTCCCAGCTTCCAAGATGCTACATAGAATAACAGCTAACATTTAGTGAGAACAGTGTGTGTCAGGCATATGGATAATATTTTATCCATATGATTTAATTTAGTTTGTTTTATGAGGAAGGTACTATTATCTTTCCTATCATATCAAGTGATTAGATAGCAAAAAATTAGGGATCATACTCAAGGTCACAGAGATAGTAAGTGATGGATTCAGTACCTGGCAAGCAGATTCCAGAGCCTTTTACATATAACTCCCATTTTCCATTCTTTCCCCCAGAGTTATCTGCCAGCCTACATCTTCAACTGGTTCCCCATCTGCGAAAACTATTTCCATTCTGGGTCATTACTACTGTTGACTTTCTTGCCTAGATTGTTCTCTTACCTCTCATGTATTCAACTTCCATAAATTCCTCCAAGCTCAGCAGAAGTTTCACCTTCCTGGTGAAGCTTATTGGAATATTTCATTCCTACACCTAAAATCCTTTAAAAATCCCCATTTCTACTAGGAAAAAGTCCAAATATCTGTGCCTGAAATGGAAGAACCTGCAAGATTTGGTTCCTATACGCCTCTAATTTAATCTCTAGCTGAACTGGCCCATTTGGCCTCAATCACTCCCACCCCCACCACGCATGCACAAGTTTCACAAGTTTCATACTTCACCCATATGTGTGAACTAGATCTCTAGCCCTTCTACTACTCAAAAGATTTGCCTCTAGAATTCTCCTTTTTCTCTTCTGCCTCGCTAGTTCCTTTTTCTATGTTCTGCTTATATATATATATATATATATATATATATATATATATATAAAAATATATATAATTTATTTACATTCTGGGTAATTATTACTACTGACCTTCTTGCCTAGATTGTTGTTTTACCTCTCATATATTCAACTTCCATAAATTCCTCAAAGCTCAGCAGAAGTGTCACCTTCCTGGTGAAGTTTATTGGAATATTTCAAATATATATATGTGTGTGTGTATATATATATATGTGTGTGTGTGTGTGTGTGTGTGTGTGTGTGTATTTCTTAACCTCACTTTATTTCCTTATTTCATTCCTTCCTCCAAAGAGTTACTTAGGAGCATAGTCTCTAGTTCTTCCCCTCCGTCTCTTTCTTGAGTTCTCTCTGTTCAGAGTTTTGCTATTATCAAAGTCATCTGTGACATCTATCTTACTAAATCCATGACCTCCTGTCTGTTCCTCGGGTATGCCAGTCATTCTTTCTTTGCAGATGCTACCTCCTGTACCTGGCAAGTTTTTCTGCTAGATATCCTCAGTGGCTCACTCTCAGCTCTTCAGAGCTTATATGTCCATATATCATCTTCTTGGCTAAGCCTTTCCTGACTATCGATTTAACACCAGAAAATCTCCCTACTCTCAACCTACTTTGGCCTCTTCTCTGCTTCTTTTTTTTTCTCAATAGCCCTTAGAAAATAGTTTTTATACTTTATTATATGTTTTATATTTTACTTTATAAAGGACTTCTTATTTAATTGTGTGTTTTTAATTTTACTTTGGGTGTCTCCCTTCCAGAGAATAGATAATAAAGTCCATGCGGACAGGAATTTTAGTCTATGAATTATAGCCATTTACCTTCAGTATTTAGAAAATGTCCCTGATGTGTAATGGACCCTCAAAAAACAATTTTTGAATGAACATTGAATCACCTGATATTTTCTAACTGGGCCACATAGTTTGATTTCTTTTTGTCACTTTCCTTCCTGCTTCCTGTGTCTTTACTACTCTTTGATATCTACCTACTTAGAAATCGCTGGTAATCTTTTAAAACTTAGCTTAAAGGCAATCTTCTTAGCTTTTCACATTAAGAACAACTTGGGTTAAGGTCTCGGCTCCTCCCTTTCTTAAGTGTATGACTCCAAGCAACGAACTGCATTTCTTTAAGCCTCACTTTCCTCATTTGTAAAATAGAGGTAGTAACAGTTCTCATCAGAATTAAATGAAACACCAAGTAAGTGGTGTAACGACTTATCTCAGTGTCTGAACATCAGAAAATCTCAACAAATTATATTCTTCTCCTTTTAAAAAATTCTTAGAGACAGGGTTTTACTTTGTCACCAAGGCTAGAATGTAAAGGTATAATCATGGCTCACTGCAGCCTCAACCTCCTGGGATCATGAGAACCTCTCACTTTGGCCTCCCAAAATGCTGGGATTACAGGAGTTAGCCACCATGCCCAGTCAACTACCATTGGTTTTTTGGTTCCCTCATCCCTATATGATGGTAGAAAGAACCATTCCACATTTATTACACTTGTGTAAAGTCCCTACTAAACTTCTGGAATCTTTTAGAGGGCAAGAAGTATGTCCCAGTAATCTTGATATTCAGAATAGAACTGTAACTCAGTACCTGACATAAATGCTTTAATATTAATATGATAACCGTCATATATTTAGTGTTAATTTTGTACCAGATACTGTGCCTAGAATTTTACAAACATAATTTAGTTCTCTTAACACCCCCATTAAGTATATTTCAATTTTTTTTTCCATTTTGGGAGACTAGGTCAGGTTACCTTAATTGCTCAAGACTATTCAGTTAGTTAGTGATACAACAGGAACTCAAATTTAGGTCTACCTAACTCTAAAATTTTACTCTCCATCCCTTTACTGCAGTAAGAAAGAATAGGTAGATAGATGGATGGATGGATTGACAAATGAATGGATAGGTGGGTGAGTGGATGAATGGAGGGATGGACGGATAGAAGGACAAATGAATGAAGACTGTTTTTGGTCATTCCAAATTTTGTTCTTTTATTCTCTCACCTGTAATATCCAAAACATATATAAATTGTGCTACAATGTTTTAGCAATTAACCACACAGTAACTAGAGTTATATCTATTATTTTTATTCAACTTAAAACTGAAGGAAAGGATGATATTTCTTCATTAAATTGATACTACATGAGGCTCCTCTCGGCTCTAGCAACAACCGTTGACTTTTTAGAGAAAGTGTAGGTAGTATGTTATGATAAGTAACTTCACGGGCTCTAGAACCAGACTGCCTGAATATATTTGGCTACATCACTTACTATTTGTGTAACCTGGGCCAATTACTTACCTTCGCTGGGCATAAATTACCACAACTGCAGAATGAAGACAATATTGACTAGTAATTGGATTTAGTATAAATGGTTGAGTATCATGCATGTAAATTTCTTAGACTTGGCACACAGTATATGTTCCATACATTTTGACTGTTTTTGGGGGAAGGTATGTCTCCCTTACACACATGTTTTAGATATGATTTTCTTAATCACAAATGGTCTTACTGAGATAAGAATAACCTTAAACCACAGATTTGAACTTTTATTTTATGTGTAGTATGTCAAACTAACAATAACATATCTCTTTTGAGTGTGTGTGACAGCTCCTTAAATTCTAGTCATTCTAATAAGACTATTTTATGTAGTGTTTCCATTAATCACTCCAACCCCTGTAAGTATCACTACCTAAATCAAATTATATCATAGAGCCTCCCCAGCTAACATGATAGAGCTTAAATTCCAACTCACATCTTGCTGAATCCAAATCCCTCCCTCTTTTCTCAACCCCAGGCTGACTACTTTGTATCACCGTTTTAACCCAGCCTGGCAAGAGGTGTTCAGAGTCAAAATGGGTAGGCTTTATTTCCCAACCCCTCCCAAACACTACCTCCAAACCTGCCTGTATAGGTAGTCTTTGGGGAACCACTTGCATTTTTGCTATCTCAGACCAAATACAGCCAAATGGAAAGATGTCAGATTGCAAATGCTCCCAAGAGATTCTGTGTTTACAAGCTAGCAACAGTTTTGCCTTTGCATACGCAGACTTTAAAAAATCCCTGACAGGTAAACTGTAGCTATGTGTCTTGTTTTAACAGGAACTCCTACCCAGATGCATTTCCAATAGAGCAAACTCCCCATGGAGCCATGATTTTTTTTATCAGGTGTCTTCTGTTAGACACAGCTGCACAGGTTGGGTGAAATTTTATCAAAATTCCATTGGAATAATGAACAGTCTTCAATTTATAAGATTCTTCTGAATATAAAATGCACGACTTGTTAGGAATAAATATCCTGACACAGTCTTGGTTTTGATCTTTCTTTCAAGCTCTTTAAAGGCAATAAGTATGTCCAATTAGGCAGTCTCCAGTACTTGGCTCAGACCCTAATGAAGAAAATAACACTAAGATAGGCCAATAAAGTAAGCAGCAAAAAACAAGATAGAAAAGAATCAAGTAGGTGCAAAAAGGTACAAGTAAGACAAATCAGATACAAGAAACCAGGTTATGTATCTACTTTCCCAGTCTATGCATGGAAATTTGGTTAAAGGCAAAGTAAGATTTTTGTCTTGGTCTATTCATGCTGCTACAGCAACAACAAAAAACCTGAGACTGGGTGATTTCTAGATAATAGGAAGCTATATTCTCACAGTTCTAGAGGCTGAGAAGTCCAATAAGAAGATGCCAGCAGGTTTAGTGTCTGAAAAGGCTGTTCTTTCCACTTTTAAAATGGAACCTTGAATGCTGCATCAGAAGGGAAATGCTGTGTCCTTACATGGCAGAAGGGCAGAAAAGAACCAATCACTTCCTCAAGGCTTTTATAAAGACCCTGATCTCATGAGGCTCTGCTCTCATGACTTAATCACCTCCTAAATGACTTAGCTCCTTTTTTTATTTTTTGGCCAGGATCTCTTTAATTCCAAAATCTATGGTGCCTACCTAAGGCTCATCTCTTAATACCAACGTATTGGTGATTAAACTTCAACATATAAGTTTTAGGAAACACATTTAGACCATAGAAACCGCATTTTTAATGTACAATTGACATAATAAACTAGAAGCATCTCTCTCTCTCTCTTTCTCTCTCTCTCTCTTTCTTTGTTTCTCTCTCCCTCCCTCAGTTTCTCTATTTCGCTCTCTGTTTCTCATTCTACTACTTTCTGAGTGGGTAAAGACCAGGAACTATGGGGTTAGGATCTGTTGTTGCTTTTTCCTCATCCCTAGTCTTACTGTTACAGTGTGTTCTTCTCAGCTTTAGGATAATAGCTGTTTCTCCTAGCTCTAGGACTAGCATATGTAACCTGCCTTTCACTTTCTTAAGCTAGCTAGCTCAAGTACTTTTTGCACTCCCATCTTTAGTGCTCTGTCTATTCTACCCCGGCAGTTACTGGTTTTGTTCTTTTAAGTGTCAGAGCAAGAATCTTGATCTCTCTTACCACAGGGATTTCCTTTTTGTCTTTCTCTGCCTTTGTTTTTTTCTGAAGACAAGGCTACCAAGAAGATTTCCGTATGAGGAAGATGCAATTGCTGGCATGGGTGAAAATTTGGTAGGATTCATAATCACGGCATTGCATGCAGCATCCTTTGCAGGTTGTAGGCTGGAGTATGTTTATTTATTTATTTATTTTTAAAGAGGGCAGCTCCTTATCTGTCAAACCAACCATGTAATAGCTACGTCTTTGTGGCACCTGAGTTAGCTGACTGAGTTCCATATATTCTCTAGTAGCATTCAAGCCTTATTTATCAGAGAATGCATTTTAACATTAGGAGAAATTGTCGCTATATTTAAACATATGTGTGAAAAGTGCAATTCCTAAGCCTTAAGTCTAATGCTTATATCAAAACACCATCTATAAGACAATCAAGCACATCTTTCTGACAATCAACATGGCCACATAGTTCACACCAGTTAATCACTTATTCATAGCCTGAGCTCAACCAGAGTGGTAAGCATGAGAAAACAGAATAGAGAACAATCTGCATAAAAAATTAATACTTGTAATTTCAGATATTTCAGAATGTAAGTATTCTTGAATTTGGCAGACAGATATGAGCTGCTTAAAACTAGAATATGAACGTTTCCTTAATGGACAAAAATGCATCATCCTGATGTCAGGCTTCAAATTATTGCTAATCTGAATAATTTCTATTCTGAAGGTGTTGTAGATAAATGCTTGCTGCCAAGGTTAATAACAACATCAGGAACTGAATAAATAGCTATTGGGTTAGAAAACAAAACAGAATAAGAAACAAACTGCAGATGGCTTCAAATAAATCACGTGTAAATATGATGGAAAAATACAACTGTTTTAGGTACAGGAAAAGTTTCATGTTTTCTTTTTTCTTTTCCTTCCTTTCTTTCTTTTTTTTTTTCTTTTTCTTTCTTTTCTTTTCTTTTTTTTTTTTTTTTTGAGATAGATTCTCACTCTGTTATCCAGTCCTGAATGTGGTGGTGTGATCTTGGCTCACTGCACCCTTCAGGTTCAAAAGAGTCTTGTGTCTCAGCCTCCAGAGTATCTGGGATTACAGGTGCATACCACCACACCCAGCTAATTTTTATATTTTTGGTAGAGATGGGGTTTCATCATATTGGCCAGGCTGGTCTTGATCTCCTGACGTCAAGTGATCCACCTGCCTCGGCCTCCCAAAGTGCTGGGATTACAGGCATGAGCCACCACATTGGCCTTTGATGATTTCAATATAATCTGGAAAATGAGGTTAATATTTAACACATAATTGCACATTTGGATTTTAGAGATGACTGGTTAGTCTTTAGCCCCAAATACTCTTTAACATCTCTCTTTTACCCACCATAGATTTCAAACCCTTAGGAGAAAATGTGTTTCTCCTTTGATGTAAACCCGCCTTTTCCAGTTTTCCATTCCATCCTGTATTTCTGCCAGATTGAACAACTGCCATATTCCTCATCTTCTTTCCCCTGCTCTCCTATTTTTATATTCACTTGCAATGTCCTTCTTTGACTTTATGCAGATCCCCACCCATCAAAGTCCAATTATGTACGTTTTCTTCTAAGAGAGTTGCCATTAACAAATAGTACTCTTCATACTATGAAATCACCCATCTTTGTTCTTTATTTGTTTCTCATTGTTTTTGTCTTACGTTATCTTTTATTACAGTTAATTTGGTTTGTGTGTCCTCATGATCTATTGGTTTATTTGGCTCTTGAGATTTTCTTTCACTTTTTCTGATGTCTACTGTTCCATAATATAGGTTCATTGACTTGTCATTTATTTATTCATTAATTCATATGATAATAAGTGCTATATGGTAAACAACAACAAAAAAAGGTTTATCATGAAGTACTATCCTGAGGTCCTTCCATCTTTAACCTGGGGATTACATGTTTTTTTTTCATCCAACACGTATTTATTGATTGTGTCCTATGCATGCTCACTCTGCCCAAATTTTTCTCAAAACAATTTATCTGCACTACTATTATAGCTCTGATCTTGTTATATAATAGTATTCTGCCTTCTATAAATTTTTAATATATTCCCCTTGGCAGAAACCATGCCATTCAGTTCTAAACTCTTTGCACCTAGTACTTAACAGGCTTTCAATAAATACCTGCTCAATAACCATATGGTTGGATGCATTGATAGGTGAAAGAGCAAATGCATAAATGAATTCGGGAATTTTTTTTCAAGAAAGTAATATGGTTGTTGTGAGCATACTATGTTTGGAGGCAGAAATTCCAATTGAGAAATAGTCCTTGTGAGGTAATGTTATAGAAATTAAGTGTAAACAATGGGAATTGTAAAAGAAGGATCATGAAGGTAGAGATAACTTATGCGGCTCACATTTTCTTAAAGATAACTAACTTTTGACCTGTAAGCTTAGCCCTACTCCATTCTCCCAGCCACCAAAACCCAAAACACTCAATTTTCTCAAATATCTCTGGGCTCACAATGGTACTCAAGAAAGCTCCTTCTGTGCACTATTTACTTTCTGATTTGGAAAATTTATGTTATCAGCATTTAGGGTCTCTGTGACTAATCCTTATACTTTACTGAGTGCTACAAAAATGCAATGGAGAGAATTTCTAAGTATGTTCTCTAAATCCTAAAGAACTTTTATTTCAACCCTAAAGTGAGGGTAGGAAGGATGTCAAGCTTTGGATTATCTTTGAGCTCCCATTGTTCACACTGATAGTGGTGATAGTCAAAACCATCATCTTTGAATTGCAAAGGCCATGAAGAACATGTTAAAAATCAGTAATTATGTTTTACAGCACAGCTTGCCACTGAGAATTTGAAAAATTCAATTTGCCTGCTTCCCAAAGAGCTATGTAGTTTGTAAGTACATCATACATTTTTATTTTACAGATGAAAACGATGAAAGCACCTGATGATTTCCCTAATGTTGGTGCAGTTGGTTACAAAGCAGGCCTTCCAACACTTCTAGTTCACCTTGTCATGAAGATATGTCTATGCTACAAGGATGAACCCCTGCAAGTCTAGGGAAAGGTTTTTATCGTATTGCTTATCGACATACATAGAGATTTGGAGCCAGAAAACAAGTCTGAAGTAATGTCCAACAGAAGGGATCACAGCTCCATCTTGAGAGGTGTATCTAACTAAATAGTTCAATGAAGGAGAGCCACAGGGCCGTGGCAGTCAAAGGTTGCAGGGATGGGAAGACAAGAAGATAGAATGTAGAATCAGACAGGCATCCAAATCATGACTTCAACTGCAATAGCTACTGTATGATCTTAAACAAGTTACTAAAGCTCTCTGAGCCTCTGTTTTCTCATTTGCAAAACAGAGATAAAGAAACGACACATCTCAGAAAGCAACCATGAGAATTCAGTGTGATTCCATGTATAAAGTACTTAGTACTTTAGCTCAGTGAATGATAACCATCATTATTAACTGTAATAAAATGAGTGTGCTAGAAATCTGGCTAAATAACAGATGTCAGAATGATAATTTTTTTCTTATCACTTCATTGCAATTCTCCTATTTGCTCCCTGAGTTGTGTTCTGTAGACAAAAAGGACACATAAAAATGGCTGATAAGAGCTACCTAGTCTGTGCTTCTAACTTTAATTTCATCCATCAGTTAAATAATATAAGAATATTTCTTCCATGTCACATACAGTGAGGATGTCTGTATCGCTTCCACAGAATGATGTGACTGTCTACCTGGCTGTGCTCCTGAGGCACTCAGTTTATTTGTGCAGGGGAGAAAATGGGAGCTTTAAACAAGGACAAAGATGGAATATGTATTACTTGGGGAGGGGAGTTTTCTTTTTAATTCCATCTTTATCTCAAACCGAAGAAGAAATTATTAATAAACTTCCAGTTCAAACTGAGGCTCAGACATGATGTAATCTACCTAAGATTACCTAGCTAGAACTGGAAGAAACATAAATCAAATCACATGTATCAGATTCCAAAGCTTATGCTTTTTCTAATACCTCTAGTTTTGCAAAATTAATGATTTTTAGTGGTTCTTTCTTATTATTTCAATTTTATCAACAGCAGTTGGCAGAATAGCAAGCTCTGGGTCAGGAGACAAGGTTCACTGCTTTCTTGACCATGAGATCTGTCTCCATCTGGAGCCAGCCCCTTGGCTATTCTGTGACTCCCTCTGCCATTAGATACTGTTCATCTGCGTACTTTTGTAATAAGTGATACAGCTTCATTACAAAATTGTTCATAGTATCTCAGCTTGAACTTCACATTTCTTTTTCTTCCCTGGACAATAGGAGTTGAATGTGCAGTTGGACTGTTCCCTCTGAATTGTGCATTTTATCAGAGCCTGTCCCAGTCTTAGCCACTCTCCTCTTCATTCTCCCATGTATACTCTCTGGTTTACCCCAACAGATACCTAATTCACAAGTGATTAGGCAAGCACTTCTTTGGGGTTTTTCTAAGTGAATTTATTCTCTGGGGGTGTGAGGGGTTAGAGAGGAATGCTGAAAAGAGAAGGAAGAATTTGGAGATGCCTTTACTCCTGAAGGACAGAATAAATTCCTGCTAATTTTAGTTACAAAATGAATTCTTTATGGTTATGACAAGTTGAACACAGAATACGTATGCTGTCATGTTACTTTATAAATTTTATAGGATTCCAACCGTTGGTTTACCATGTAGTTTATTCTTTTTTCTCTCTGTTATTCTTGGAATCAACTTAGTTGCTATGAAAAAAAAAGGAAAGGGGAATAAAAAAAAAAAAAAAAAAAAAAACAATCTGAGACACCTTAGGGTTTAAGATTCCAGACAGCTTAAAAATTGTAACTAATTCTCTAGGCACAATTAGAAAACCACTTGTTCCTAGTTGTACCTAGTTCTCTAAAGAAAGTAAACTTTAGCAGGATTTGCAAGTCAACAAATCCTTTCAGAAGGCAGACGCTAATAAGAGTATTTTTTTTTTTTTAGTATTAACTGTGTGGTAGATAATGTCTTTCTTTTAGCAAAATCTGTAGGAGATATTGCAGATACAAATATCTTCTGGAAGCAGAAAAGAACAACGGCTAACATTTCTTGAGCATTTCCTAACTGGCAAATAATGCCTGAGGTACTTGCAGGTAGAACTGTATTTAATCATTATGATATGACTTTGAAATAGGGATTGTTATTATCATTATTGTATAAATGGAAAATCTGAAGAATCAAAAAATGAGTCAACCAGCTAACAAGTTGTAAGGTCACCAACGAAGACATTTGACTCCAGTGCTTGTCTTTAACACTAAGCTTAATTACCTTCTAAATGTCTAGATTATCTAAGAATCAGTCAGTAATGAGTAATTTCAGAATAAGAAACTGGAGAATAGAGGTCTTCTTAAAGCATGTAAATTAGCTGATGATAATGACGACAATGATGATAAATGTGAACAAGGAAAACACATCTTTGAGCCAGTTATACCTCTGGTGTAAACCTCCAGGGTGTAGCAGCAGATGCTGACTGAAAGCAAAATTAAATGGATTTGTGGGCTTGAAACTTGGTAATAATTCTGGGGGATATTGACACCTGGCTTCCTACTTGAGAGAATTTTAGAATAGTTGTCCTATTGGCTAAACATGACCTTTTAGGCAAGAACTAATAATTTCAATCCAAAAATTCGGATCTACTTTTAGACTGTTTCACCTACATTTTTATGATTAACATTAATTTGAAATTTTTTAACATATAAAAGAAATAGTGGTATACTGTGGGGGAATTTTTAGAAACACAATATTCTTTTTCCATTAGAGGCTGTTATGAAAAACACAATAAGGTACATGAATAAGGCTCATTGTTAGTTTAAAGAAATCCATTAATTTTCATTGTATTCTCATACTTTTAAAACATAATGACAACTGGCTAGGAATACTTTCTGGACAAAAAAGACAATTAAGTATAAAGAAGGTTTTCTCACAGCATGTCAATTCTTCAAAAAGAAGGCACCAAGAATCTAAAGACCAAAATCAACATTCTTTTTAAGAGCTCTGAATTCCTTTTACTTGAATAGATAACCAAGCCTCTTTATATCCTTGGTTTTTTATCGCTGTTTGTTTGGAATTAGGTATGATACAAACAAAATTTATTATTAAATGATTTTAATTTTTTAATACATTCACAAATAGAATATAATGGATAATTTATCAAAATTATTTTTCTCTTTTAAATAGAGATAGTCAATGATTCATAATGGTTCTTGATTATTTTTATTAGCATTTTCTATCAGAATCAGATAAGTATAAGGTCATGTTTATCAATCAGTAAGAGATTGGATATTGCTTAATTCTAAATTCTAAAACAACAGTTTAAATTTTGAGACAGGAGTTATACCCACAGTACAGCTCAATACATATTTTTTAATGAATTGATAAATGAATGAATGAATGAGTAGATGGATCTAATGTAAACTATTTGCAAATTCTTGTTCTTGCACACAATCCCCTTCTCAGATCTAAATCTCATTTCCTTTATTTTCTTGATAATTCCATGTTAGTGGTTGGTAATACAGTGACCGACTAATTTTCCAAATTTTATTTCTTCATCTTATGTGAATTGCAATAAATTCAGAATAGAATTGATTGATTCGTCTTATTTCTTCATAATACTCTCCAACAAATGTTTGGACCCCAGGACCAATTTGATTGCTAAAAACACTATTTCACTGGGCAGTTACAACTGTGTTGTGTAAGCTGATGACATGGTTAAAAGTCAAAACAGGAAACTCACCATGGGAAACAGTTATTAGAGGCTTGTTTCAAAGATTAGTTTCCTTTAAAAGAAAGAACTACCTTAAATAGTCTCGAATGTTTTGTGTTATTTTACATATTTTCCTGATTTATATTTAATATTAAAAAAGCGAACCAGGGTACAGTGTTTACAGTGTGATAATTACTCTGTAAGATTTATGAATACTTATGGCCTTTCTTACTCTTATTTGGATCATGGTGTCTATAGTGATTATAAGAAATTGTAAGAGAACATTAAGAAGACTGTCATGTGCTCATCTGCAATAAAACAGGGTTTAAAAAAATGTTCTTCAAACTCCCTCTTAAAGATAAAACCCTTGGTATTAGTTTGCTGCTCTTGCTATGACCAAGTACTACAAACTGGGCAGCTTAACAACAGATGATTTTTGTCTCAGTTTTGAAGACTACAGGTCTGAGATCAAGGTGTTGACAGGATTGGCTCCTTCTGAGGGCTGTGATGAATCTGTTCCATGCCTTTCATCTAGCCACTGGCTCTTTGCTGGCAATTCTTGGCGTTCTTTCCCTGATACAAGCATTGTTCCACTTTCTGCTTTTAACTTCCTATGACATTCTCCCTGTGTGTGTGGTTCTGTGTCCATATTTTTTTTTCTTTTCTTTTTAATAAAGACATTAATCACATTGGGTTAGCCCTCACTCCTTACCCCTTTCAACTTTATTACCTATATAAAGGTCTTATATCCAAATAAAGTCACATTCTGAGATACGAGGACCTACAGCCCCAACATATCTTTTATGTGAAGACGCAATTCAACCCATAACATCTTTAAAAGTCAAATATCTCAGGATATTACGATAAGAACAGTGTCTACCATATACTAGGCACTTATCACAAATTATTCTCTTTGCTACAAGACTCATCACTAGCTCCTATAAGAAAAGGTACATACCACACCCTGTATTTTGAAATACACACATGTATACATGTGGCATTTATCATAGATATATACCACTCAGCAGATATGTGGTCCCCATATGCCACAAAAATCCAGCCAGAATGAGCATGGCTTCAGTGTTTAGGCTATTTCAGACATCTTGCCTACCACATACAGGAATATTACCTGTAAGTAGAGAACCAATGTTAAGTGCTTGTTCTTGATTTTATCTGGAATCATTTTTTTTGTCTACTGAAGAGTGGACTGGAAAAAAATGCAAAGAAGGTGAGGCTCACCTTGAAAATGGTAGAAATTGCTGTGAATACAAAAAGGAATAAAACATGGTCTAGTCCAAGCTTCATTTCAATGCTATTAAAATTAAAATATTTTAGTCTCATTAAAAACTCAATTAAGTACCTGGGAGAGAAATTATAAGAGATGATTAAATAAAAATGTTGTTGGTGATATACAGGTTATGCAAATATCTGTAGAAATGCTTTGCAGCTGTAATAATGAGGTTGAAAATAAATGAATTAATATGTGAGGGCAGAAGTTACTTTACTTGGTGATCCCAGGATGTATCATCTCTAATGTTACTTGTGGTCCGACACATTATTCAGATACACAGTTACTTAAATGATCTCCCAGTAAGAAGCTCCCTTTTAGGAAAATAATAATACCTGATAGCATGGGCCACTGTAGTAGTCAGCATTCTCTAGAGAATAGGATATACATATCATACATCATCATCTATATAATCATACATAAAATGAGAAATTGGCTCACGTGAGCTAATAGTCTAAGAAGTTGCACGGTTTGCCACATGCAAGCTGGTGAGCCTAGGATGCCAAGGTATTATTTCATCTAAGTCTTCAGGCCAGAGAGCCAGGGGAGCAGAGGGCAGGAGAAGATGAGATGAAATTTCCCGGTGCAAGCGGTCAAGCAGAAAATAAAAAGGGATAAATTTCTTTATCTTTTGTTCCACTCAAGCCCTCAGTGAATTGGATGAAGCCCACTCAAATTTGGAAGAGCCATTTATTTTACTGAGTATACCTGTTGTGAACCCCAAAAATTTAAGACGGGTCTCAGTCAATTTAGGAAGTTTATTTTGCCAAAGTTTAGGACACACACCCATGACATCACCTCAGGAGGTCCTAATGACATGTACCGAATGTGGTCCTAGCACAGCCTGGTCTTATACATTTTAGGGAGACACAAGACATTAATCAACATATGTAAAATGAACACTGGTTTGGTTTGGAAAGGCCAGATAACTGGAAGCAAAGGTGGGACAACTCAAAGGGGAGGGTGTTCCAGGTCATAGGTAGATAAGAGACATATGATTGCATTTGTTTGAGTTTCTGATTAGCCTTTCCAAAGGAGGCAATCAGATATGCATTTATCTCAGCAGAGGGATGACTTTTAATAGAAGGAGAGGAAGGTTTGCCCTAAACAGTTCCCGGGTTGACTTTTCCCTTTAGCATAGTGATTTGGAGGCCCCAAGATTTATTTTCCTTTCACACTATTTAAATGTCATCTCATTCAGAAACTCACAGACAGATCAGGAAATAATGTTCAATCTGGTCACCCTGTGGCCCAGTCAAGGTGACACATAAAATTAACAATCTCAACTGCTTTGCAGTTTGTATATCATTGTTTTGATCTTGTTTGATCTATGTAATAACTCTCTGAGTCAAGTAGATCAAATATTCCTCTATGGTAATCATGAATCAAATAAGGCTCAAAGGATCTGTTTGACTAAGCACAACTAAGCATGTGCTTAACAAACAAGGGTCAGAGACAGGGCCTGAATCAGTTTTTATTTTTGTTTAGGGATTTTTTTCTTTTTTTAGTGCTGTTAGTCAACAAAACAAGGGGGAAAAAAATCTCTGCCTTGAGATGGATGTTTAGGGCTATTTGTAGGGTCATGCTTCAAGCAGTTTATCAATTCTTAAACCAAACAGTCTCAGGACTTAACTGTTGTCATGGCAGAGCCTCATCTTATGATGTGATTAGTTTCACACCTGAAAGCTGATGGTTAAAATGAAAATCACTATCATTAGTGTGTTAGTTTGCTGTAGCTGCCATAACAAAATACCAAAGATTGGCTGGCTTAAAGAACAGAAATTAATTTTCTCCCTGTTCTGGAGGCTGCAAGTCCAAAACGTAGGTGTCTGCAGGTTCAAGTTCTTCTGAGACCTTTGTCCTTGATTTGTAGATGGCCATAATCTCATATAGTCTTCAAATGGTCTTACCTCTGTGTGTGTGCGTGACTGTGTCCTAATTTCCTTTTCTTATAGGGACACTAATCATATTGGATTAGGGCCAACCCTCATGTTCTCATTTCACCTTTACTATCTCTAAATCCCTTATTTCACTATAGTCATGTTCTGAGATACAGAGACTATGGCGACTGTATTAGTATGTTCTCACACTGCTATTAAAGACATATCCGAGGCTGGGTAATTTATAAAGAAAAAGAAGTTTAATGGACTCACGGTTCTGCATGGCTGGGAGGCCTCACAATTATGACAGAAGGTGAAGGAAGACCAAAGGCATGTCTTACATGGCAGCAGGCCAGAGAGAGCATGTGCAGGGAAACGGCCCTTTGTAAAACCATCAGATCTCATGAGACTTATTCACTATCAATGGAATGACATGAGAAAAACTTGCCACCTTGATTCAATTACCTTCCACTGGGTTTCTCCTAGGACATGTGGGGATTATTACAATTCAAGGTAAGATTTGGTTGGTGACACAGCCAAACCATATCTCAGACTTAGAACTTCAACATATAAATTTGAGGGAAACACAGTTCAGCACATAATATTTACGACAGTACCACATTGTAATTTACCAGGAGGCTCTCCATTTATGCCTGTCATTTCAGTCTAATTATCATTAATATCTTGTCTGCTTTCAAATTTGTATGATAAATTATACAGTTATTTTACTTGTAGTTAAAATAATATTTGAAAATCCTTTAAGTCACCCATAAAGCATAATGCAGATGCACCATTTTTCAGTAACTTCTCCACAGCCAGATTTTCTTCCATTATAAGATATCACAGTTTTTTTCTTGCGGTCATGTTGTATGAAAATGCATATTATTAAAAACTAGATACATAGTCTCACTCTAGCAGGTATATGGGAAGTGGACAAGACAGAGAAAGAAAAAATTCACTTCGTCCGTGTTACACACTAGGGATTGGGCCTTAACTCAGTTGATGGTGGGTGGTGTTGCCTGAGCAGAAAGGTTTAGGAATCCTCACCTTGGCACTTCAATACCTTCTTCTAGGAAAGGTAACTGGCGAAGGTTGTCCTGCTAGCCAGTGGGGATGCTTCACCTCCACTAGTAGATTAGAGCTCTTCCATTTATACTGGGCATAATAACGAGTTCTATAGTTCTGCATTTCCATGACACGTTAAATTACATTCAACGTTCATACTGGAGTGTGCAAAGAGAGAAGAGTCAAAAGTTTGTTTCATGCCTTGTACTTGGCAGATAAATAACTGACTGATCATTTGGGTGGCTGGCCATGTTAGCAGCCTGTGTGTTCCTTTGTGTATAGTCAGGCATTGGTGGGAGTCTCAATTACTTGTAAGGGCCCCCAGATTTATTACTTAGTAATGAAATGCCTTTTATGGTGTCACGAGATTCCTCATCTTAATTGTTTTTACTGCTTCATTAAAAGATGTTGCTGTATGATAGAGGATAGCTCAAGTAGTCTTTGGACTCAAAATTCTTAGTTAAAATGTCAGTGATAATATGGTGTGCTCATACTAGTTTTCTTTGGATTACCAAATAATTTATTACTAATGATAAACTACCAAACCTGGTGAATAATTTACTTTATTAATATATTTGAGTGGTCATTACTCTAATTATAATATACTTTCATTAAGATAAATGTTATTGAGAGAGAGAAGGAGTTAAAGGCAGCTGACTAGGCATTGCTCATAACCCTAGTCCACCCACAAGAGTGTTTTCTAGACGAGAAACTCTTTCATTATGTAAATAAGAGCAGAAACATAAGGTTGAGAACTGCTGCTCTAGCTCTTTAGATCAAAGTTAATCTCCCTGAGAATGCTATCCCTTGTGCTTGCTTACCCTATACCTGAAGACCCTGAAGAGCTGATAACCACATTTCCTGTGATATTAGCTACTGCCATTGTAATTTGTTGCTCCATATTTTGAGTACACGGAGAACTGTGGGTAACCTGCACACTCTACCCTTAAGAACCCAGAAGCACCCAGAGCCCTGGTCGTGATCCATGTTAGCAGCCTGTATGTTCCTTGGGTTATAGCTAGTCACTGGTGGGATTGTCAATTACTTGTAAGTTCTCCCAAATTTAATACTTGTCAGGGTCCATCAGGCAGACCCTGACCCAATGATGGATGAATAAATTCATTCAGACAGAGAATACAGTGAAAGAGCAGGTTGGGATGTCCAGGCCATTCACCTGAAGGAATTAACGGCCACTGTCCCCAACATGCTGGCCTTCCTGGCCTTTATTCAGCACACAGTAAATGACAAAAGCTTTGAGTCAACACCACTAGAGGGTAAAGATTAAAGGTCAAGTTCCAAGGCCTAAAGCAAATACTATTTGTGGGTAATAAACTTCTGCTGACCCTCCTCCCACCCTCCCCCAAGTAGGAGGCAGTCAGGCATGCAGGATGATCAAAGATTTGCTAATGGAGGTGGGAGTAAAGAGACTTATCTGGAGAAGCCTCTTTACAATTCCTAGTATTTACTCTATTCTAATGCCCTAGGGTAAGAAACAACCATCTTTGGCCCATGCTTTCATTTCAAGCTATGTAAACCATGTGACCTTCCAAGGGGGTTTTGTGACTATTTCCTGTAACTATGTCTAATTTTTCCCTTAATATTTTTGCTACCACCCTGACTGAACTCCCACAATTACATAGTAACTAAATGCCTTTTATGGTTCCAAGAGATTCCTCATCTTAATTTTCTCTACTGCTTCATTAAAGGTTTGTAGACAACATTGCTGAATGATACATTGCATGCACTACACTGCTAGATTAATCCTTAAATATAGCCCTTGTCATATCCCTACTTAACCCCAGTATCCACAGTGACCCCTCTATTTCAGCAGGAAAACATGTCTGTACCTTCACCTACAGTTAAAGCATTTCATATTCTGACTTAATTTACTCTTCTGCTTTCCCTATAGCAGACACTCAATATGTGTTGGAAAAAAGAAGTGATAAAATAATAGTAGCTGAATGTTGACTGAGCACTTACAATATGTTAGGCTGTTTCTCTGCATTTGTTTTGTGGGCACTTGAAATAACCCCATGAATCAAGCACTAGTACTATTTCTATTGTGGACTTGAGGAAGTTGAAGTTAGGTGATATGGCCAATATTATTATTATTATTATGTTTTGAAGACAGAGTTTCACTTTGTTGCCTAGGCTGGAGTGCAGTGGCACTGTCTTGGCTCATTGCAACCCCCACCTCCTGGGTTCAAACAATTCTTGTTCCTCAACCTCCTGCACAGCTGGGATTATAGGTGCCTAGCACCACACCTGGCTGATTTTTTTTCTTGTATTTTAGTAGAGACGGGGATTCACCATGTTGCCCAGGCTAGTCTTGAACTCCTGAGCTCAGGCAATCCACCCATTTCAGCCTCCAAAAGTACTAGGATTACAGGTGTGAGCCACCATGCCTGGCCATAACCAATATTATTTATAAATATTAAATGGCGAAGGCAAGGTTCTAACATGGCCAGACTACCTATGAAGTCCAGGTTATTGAACCCTATCTTATTTAATCTCATTGCTCAGCCAACTAGGTCATTACTACCACAAAGCAATTGACAAAACCAATTCTCTCAGGCAGAAGCATCCTTTCCATTCGTGCCACCTGGTCAGCTTCAACTGGACTATCAAAACCTAACTTTATTCCACTCTACCTTGGAGACCTCCTGACTCCTTCAACCCACAGCTAACTCTCTTTCCCCAGAACTCATGGCACTCATTTTCTGCATGAATTCTTTTGGCTCCTAGCATAGGCCAGATGGCAAAAAACTCTAGGACTATTGCTTTATATTTATTTTCTAACTCAATAAATGTGTAATGAGTAAATAAAATATCACAGTACAGCTCTAAAGCATTACAGAGCTATGCATTTGGGCTTCTCATTTACAAATAACGTAATGGGCTTCTCCATATAATTTTTGCTATTCAAACAGTTCCATATAAAGATGGTTTGGTTTAAGGTTGGAATGAGTTAGCTGAGGCTATGATGGTTGTCTTCAGGGAGAGAGTGTTATGTTCATACAGGCATTGCTTGCTAACTCCCAAACAAGATGAACTGGGATGAAACTGCTAAAGAAAATGCTGCATTCCCTATGCTGTAGGAGCACAGGCCAGAATACAAATGTGCTTGCTTATGTTTTCTTCCACAGAGGAGCTATATGCCAAAACGCTGAGTTTTTTGCAATATAACCTGGCAGAGACAACTGTGTCTATTTTGTAAGTTTTTGATAACTTAACTTGGAAAACAAGTCTACTGAGAAAAACTGTTCTTTTCATCACTGAAGACCGTTAGTGCCTTGATAATGATGTACTTCTCAGTTACGGCCACAGCTTCTGGACATGCATGCACACATGGTCCTCACCAAGAGGGGAAACAATCAAGATACTAGTCAAGCTCAATACTCCTGATATCCAGATAAGGATACCATGAATAACTGCTTCTTTTCCTTGAGTCACTTTCCAGCCCACACAGGTGGCCTTTATGTGTGGATAAATACATCTTCCCCCATATCTTCAGCACAATCCAGAAGATGGTGCTTAAACAGCCTGCAGGTGTGAGTGTGGCTACTGACTCTACCTCACCGAGAACTTGTTCTTGCTGTGCTCCCAGTGGAAGGCTTTATGCTTTTCAGATTCTTTCATGTAGATGGAACCAGCAGATTTTTTTCTTAATTTCTTAGTGCGTAACTTGGATGTATTATTTTATTACTTATCTCCCTGAGACTCTACATGGCCCCTACTCTTATCCAACAGGACAATGGGTGAAAGGAGAGGAAGGAATAAAGGGGAAAAATGCTGTCACATTACAAAACGCTGCTGCTGCTGCTCCTGCTGATAAAAATAATGTACCAAGCACTGTACTCTGCTTTATATGTTACATCTTACTTAAATACTCCTATATTCTGCAGATGCCTGTTAGAGCATCGGATATTGTATGAGAGCATGTCAGTAACTCACTGTGTTGATCCTTTGCCAGTTTGCTCTCAGATTGATTTCCTGTTCTTCCCTTCCTCTGCTTCATATCATAAGGAGCTACATTTATCAGACTTCCCTGCTGACAGCCTTATGGCTGGGTTCAACTTATGGAATACACTGGAGGGATATTGAAGAGTGAGAAGAAGGGAGTAGACAGGGTGTCTCCCAGCTCTCACCTCAGCAGTGTCTCTAGTCACGGTGGTATCACCTGTGAGGCTCTAGCTCCCCAGGGACAGCCTTGGGTGTGCCAGCTTCCACAGGCTCCTGCAGCATTGCCTGCTCTTTTGGTTCCTCTAACCACAGAGGAGATTGTGGCTTCCCCTATGTAGCTATTATGATTCTCTGCTGGTTGCCTAATTTTTCATTGTTTGGCTTCTAAGTATTAACATTACCCAGGCAGTAAATTCCCTATATTAAATCTCTTCAATCTGAAATATCTGAAGTGGTTTCCTCTTTACCGGGCTTAGTCTAGTTCACTTGCCCAGGTCACACAGGTAGAAGGTTACAGAACTAGAAATTTAATCCATGTTTTGACCTGGAGCAGTGGCTCATGCATGTAATCCCAGCACTTTGAGAGGCCAAGGTGGGTGGATCGCCTGAGGTCAGCAATTTGAAACCAGCCTGGCCAACACAGTGAAACCCATCTCTACTAAAAATACAAAAATTAGTCAAGCATGGTGGCGGGTGCCTGTAATCTCAGCTACTCAGGAGGCTGAGGCAGAAGAATCACTTGAACCCAGGAGGCAGAAATTGCAGTGAGCCAAGATCACAAGAGAGAAACTTTGTCTCAAAAAATAAATAAATAATTAAAAATATAATAAATTCACGTGTTTCTAACTTCAAACCTATATTCTTAACCATTATATTGGTGTTCTAGAATTTACATTTAAAAATAATTAAAACGATATCAGCTGTAAATCTAGAAGTATGAATTTCAGTATTAAGTATCATGTCCATTTGGTGGTTTGATTGCAGCAAAACTTAAAACCATGAGTTGCAGTGTTGAGTCATCTTTTTTTTTTTTTTTTTTTTTTTTAAATCATGGAAAGTCTAGAGTTTCTCTCTTAAACTGTGGGTTGTATTTTGCCGTTGAAAGTGTACTCTGAGTTCCAGCAGCATCAGGATCACCTGGGAGCTTTTGAGAAATGCATAATCCTGAGTCCCATCAGAATCCGTGTTTTAACAAGATTCCCCAGGTGATTTACAGACATAATAAAGTTTGAGAAGCAGCGTACTAAAGAATGTGATTTGAGTGAAGCGTAAAGATCCTAACAATTTAAAAGATAGCACCATAAAAAAGTTGTTTGTGAGTCTAAGTTTTCCACGTGTAAGTCACTGTGCTTTAGACTTTAGCTCAGTTTACAAATGAGCTGTCTTCTAAATCCTATTTATTAGTATGATTTTAAAATTCATTTCCCCATGAAATTCTGTTATGAATCTTGGTTAGGTTTAAAGAACTATGATGTGTACCTATGATAAAGAACTATGATAAAGTAGAAGAAAAGGCTCTTTACTCTTGGTTACAAGGCCTATTCTAGGCACTATAAATAGAATATAGGCACTATGGAATATACATATATATGCATATGTGTGTGTGTGTGTGTACATATTTTTTTTTTATACCGCCAGAGTTGGGCTTTGGCATTGTACCACTCCATCCAGATTGCCTCTCTCTGCTTCTTCATGCCTTTCCAAAGTGTCAGCCCACTGTGGACCTCTACCCGGGCCCCAAAATGCTCCAAAATGAAATAATACCTTGCCACCTGCCTTCATCATATCCTCCATTTCCCAATACAGGCTGTTTTAGCAATGAGTTATTAGTAGTGTAATGGGCTTTAATTTTAACTAATGAGTGGATAACTAGTCATTTAAACACCCTCAGAGAAATTTCATATTTTTAATGGGATGGTTGTTAGCTCATTAAATCTCTAATTTGTGCAGTTTCAGCTAATATAGTAAAGAAAATGGCAACAAGTTCAGCCATGTCGAGGTGATGTGGTGAGGGGCCAGCTTTCCACAGGGAGCATACCCTGGCCATCAGCCCCCATTTGCTTTCCTTGATAGCCGAAGCTTCTTTCTTTCTACAGCTCTAATTTTGTTTTGTTTTGTTATTTATTAAAAAGTGTTTCCATTGGAGGACAAGGATTTTTTGTTTAAATATGTGGTTTGATGAATAAATCAGGATTGTCTGTGATGTGAAAATCATTTGATTCTCTGCTATATTAGTTATTCTTTACTATGTAACAAATCACCCCAAACTTAGTGGTTTAAAACAACAAAAAATTATCTCACAGTTTTCGTAAGTTGATTGAGTGCTTCTGAGTCAGGGTCTCTCATGAAGTTGCAGATAAGCTGTTGGTTGGGCCAGCGGTCAACTCCATGCTTGAGTGAGTGGAAGATTCACTTTCAGGTTCACTCAAGTGGTTGTGGACTGGCCCCAATTCCTCACCACATGGACCTCTCCATAGGCTGCCAGAATATCCTCATGCATGGCAGCTGGCTTCCTTCAGAGCAAGATCCAAGAGGGAGAGAATGTGAGACAGCCCTCCCAAGACAGAAGCCACAGTCTTTTTATAACTTAACCTCGTAAGTGACATTCCATCACTTCTGCGTTATTCTGTTGTCCAGAAGCACTAAGTCCAACACACACGCAAGGCAAGTTCCACCACTGGAAGAGAAGGATATCAAAAACAATATGGACATGTCTTTAAAACCACCACACTGACACAATAAGTTGATGCCCTGGATACCAGAACTTTTGGCAAGACTTGAGTTCTATAGTGTCTATGCCTCTGTGTATGCCAGTATTGGAAGAGAGCACTAACAGAGGAGTCAGAATGCTTGTGGGCAGTCCCAGATCCTACATTTACTAGCAACAGGACTTTAAGGATGACCTTAAAAAATAATAACAGCAATCAGAATTCTTACTTTAACTTCCTTTTCTGGAAATTGAGAATACTAATATGTATTCTGCCTGGTCTCACATATAAGGGATTTTGTGATGCTTTAATAAGATAAAATATTTGAAAGTACCTGGGAATAAGCCAGGTCAGCATCATGGCTGTGATTGGTTCATTCCATCTTTTCTTTTTCTTGCATCATATCTATCTGTCTCAGGATTAGCAGAACACTATAAATTCTATTTTCTTCTTTGGATTGGTGGCTGCTCCTTTTAGATTCAACAAATGTAACCTATCTGCCCCACCGTTTCTTAAAACTCTCTCCTAATCTTTGTGATTTGGTTTCTAAGAGCTTTGGCTATTGCAAATCCTACAAAATAATGTGCTTATGAATCTTATGCTACATCCACAGATGGCTCCAGGGCTTATTTTGTGCCTCATCCTTGGAAGTCCTTTCATTTCCCATAGTGAACAAACCACATTGAGCTTTTATCCTGTTTGGCAACTTAATGTTTCTTTCACAGTCCACATTAGATGGATTCTAGTAATGAAGTCCTTTGCCCAACACCCAACTTCCTTTTATTGGTTGGTCCTGTAGACTTATCAGGGTCTGTGGTTACAGGAAAATCCACCACTAATTCTCATGGACTGTACTTATAGTCCTTTGTCAGTGCATGTCTTGTGCACATAATTGTGTATCTCCTGAGTTCTTTGCCTCCTCTGCTAACCTATTTTCCTAGACAGTCATATTCCTATGTGATGAAGTGAAAAAAGGACACTTCATCACAGACCAGAGACTTGACAGACCAGAGACAGACAGACCAGAGACTTGAATTCTGTTTACTTATTAACTGTGACTCTCAACAGTATTGGTAAAATGGGTCTCATAGCATCTACCTCAGAGTGTGATTGTGAAAATTTAATGAGTTATTCATAAAAACAACAGAACAGGGAAAGCCGTTGGAACTCTACCTGGCACATAGGAAGGGCTCTGAGCATTTGTCTCTTCCTGAATGTAAGACTAAGGTGTAGCAAAAAGGACAGCCTGCATCAGAATCTACAGGGAACCTTTAAAAATGTGAATTTTTGAAGCTCTCCCTGAGAATCTCTAGGGGTAAAGTTAGAGAATGTGCACTTTCGATTCCTAGGTAGTTCTTATGGACAATAAATTTGAGAATGACTGCTTCTAGGGAAATGCCCTGGGCTCATGGGTCCTGGTAAAGACATTCATAGATAAGCAACATTTTTATTCTTTGGGTCAAATTGTTCCAAGGAGAATAACAAACAGGCTCACCATGATAGATGCTATTTTACTGACTGAGGAGAGATAATATACTTGCAAGATGGGGATGTATAACTCCCTAAAGAACTGCTTTCCCTGTCCAAGGTAGAGGTTGACATAGTACATAGGTTTCTTTCTTTCCAAATTTCCTCTGGCATCTCTCCTCACTTTTTCTTATCTCTCTCTCTCTCTCTCTCTCTCTCTCTCTGTTTAAAGTAGTATCTACCTAAATATACCTTGGCTATCCAATAGTTCCATTTTCAATGCATTTTGACCTTATTTGCCATCTAACTCCGAGTATATTATGTACATTTTTATTGACTTTGGACCTGCAGAACTTTTTCTATTTAAGTCTATTTATCATAGACTTAAAAGCTGCTTCACAACTTTCCTGCTGTCACCAGTATTATAAGAAAATGCAGACTGCCATAATTGGGTCCATATTTCATAAACCCTTTCTTTTTTTGTTCTTATATTGTTGGTTCCAAGCAGGCTGAAGCATTTTCTTACAGAAATGGATGGAAAGAATCAGTCCTTCAGAGGGAAACTCAAGGCTCAGAAAAAAATGAACAGCTTTTTACTCAAAACTCGTGATGCTACTTAGGGTTCCTTAGCTCTATGCTTCAATCACTTCACCTAGACTACTGCCCCTTAGCTAAGAAAATCAACAGAGAATGATGTGTTTGAAACTTGACATTTAGGGAGGACTTGTATCAGGAAAAGGACATTTTACAGGGAGAAAACAGTGCATATATGTAAGTGGAAGGAAATTTTTTTCTTTCCTGCAGAGGATATAGCAAACTGTGAGCCTAGCAATGTGATTAGGTGTTTTATGTATGAAATTAGTAGAGAATAAGGGGAGAATAATTTTTTGCCTTGAATGTTCTGGTAAGGCATTTGTAATTTGTAAAGCAAATAAATCACAGGTTATAAACTCAAGTAAATTGGAAAGAGGACGGTGGATTTATAGTCAGAGGAAGTGTGTTCCAATTCTAACTCCAGCAGTTAGTAGCTGGCCTGTCCTTGGGCGTGATATTTAAGCTTTCAATTTCCTCTAGTGAAGAATAGTGATAATATTTATTAACGAGTTGTTTTGAAGATTAAAGGAAGTGATATAAAAATAGCTTTGTATAATCACAAGTAACTTTTTTTTCCCTATTCTGTATATATTATATATGCATACAAGACATTCAATAACTTTATCCCTAGGAGAAGAATCTAGTCTTTTGTCTCTCTTTCATCCCCTCCTTACCCTTGAGATGGATGTGCTTTTCCTAGCATGACGAGGATCCCACCTTCCTGGGTCTGTCCTGGTGAATCCTCCTTCTATACTTTGAAGTCACAATCTTATCTCTTTTCCTCCTACCCGCTGCCTGGTCTTAGCTAGTTTTTGTAGGGGGAAGCATCAGCTTTGCAAGCAGGCTTCCAAGATTCCACTTAGGTCTGTTGTTGTTTTTGTTGTTTATGCATCCTTGTTTCTTATTAGTGTAGGCCAGTAAGGAAAGAAAGTCCTTGCAAAAGTGAACAAAGGCACAAAGAAAAGAATGTGATCAGTATCACCAAATAGCACCTCATTGATTGCCGATCTTACACTCTGCACAATGTTCAGTTTGAAGTAATAAGTCAGTTAACTATAGAAAGCAGTTGAAGATATCAGACTCTAGATGAATGATCAAAGGAGATTGAGGATTTGGGACCATCAGAACTGTGGTGATAGCAGAAACCACAAAGCATTTGTAGTTTGTAAACAAGCCCATCAAAGAATTGCCAAAGACTTGAGGCCAAGAACTGATTCATATGCCCCAGAAATGGCAAGAAAGAAGCAAAAGGTCCAGGTGATTATGATTAAATTTAAGTATTTCAAGAAGGAAATACTGTCATCATGTCATGGTCTTCTTACTCCCTTGGGTCCCTTGGGTGACCATAATTTGCACATTTAGGAAGGTAATAAGAATTGTTAATGAAAGGAAATGATTTAAAATGTCATTTAAAACTCGATTACCATTTCTCTTAAATCATTTTTTATTTGAAGACACTTTTGCATAAAAATGTCAAAATGCATGTGTTTTATCCATGTGTTTGCCCAATTACTAAGGATATGGGAAGAGTGTGGAGATGGTATCACCTTAAGTGATTCTCTGCTTATGTAAGGGAAGCAAATAGAATTAGACTTGTCAATGTGTCATTTAGAATCAGCGTTAGTTTCCTAGGCTGCTACAACAAATTGGGTGGCGTAAAACAAAATAAATGTACTCTGTCATAGTTCTGAAGCTTAGGAGTCTTAAGGAAAGGCATCTGTAGGGCTCTATTCCCTCTGAAATCTCCAGGGAAAAACCCTTCCTTCCTTCTTCCTAGCTTCTAGTGGTTGTTGGCAATCCTTAGTGTTCCTTGACTTGTTGCTACATTACTCCAAACTCTGACTCTATTGTTACATACCTTTCCTCCCACTGTGTGTTTTCACATGGTCTTATGGGATACCACTTTTTGGCCTGAGGGCCCACTTTAATCCATTATGACCTTATCTTAACTAATTTTGTCTGCAAACACCCTCTCTTTCCAAATAACGTCACATTCTGAGGTTGTTGGCAACATTCATATTTTGGGATAATATTCAACACATTCTAGAGCCTTTTATTTGCCCCATGCATATAGAATATAGATAGTGTAATGTACGGAGCTGGCCACTTTGAGACAAATCTGAAAAATCCACCTAATACTTCTTTCCACTGAAGCTTCCGTTCCCACAAATATACTTGGCCATTGAGTCTCACGCTAAACACTGGAGCCTTGTTTGTGTATCTGAGAAGTTTGTCTTCTGAAAACTAGAAATACAACTTTTTTTTCTCAAATAGTAGAATGTTTTTCTGGTTGCATATCAGCAGGATGTATAGTGATGACAGACAGAATTCTGATATATGTAGGTCCTTTAAACGCCCTTAGAAGATGTGTGTGATAATTAATCCCAGTGGCAGGTATAACACAGCCTTATACCATACTATAACTGCTATTTATGAGATTTTGCCAAGGTATTACTCTATACATACCAGAACAAATCAGACATAATATAAATCAAGTTCTGTTCTTTTAAGTGCAACAAACTTGAATTTAAACAACAGATGGCTTCAAATAGTTTTCTAAGATCAGACCTAAAGAATAATTAGAAGGATTAATCTGGTTAATACTAACAAGCTTTTTAAAATGTAAATGGACTATTTTTCAATGAATAGAAATTCATTTGAAAAATCTGCCAACAGATGAAATACTGGATCTTGGAAAGCTTTAGGAGGTCATCAATTTGTAGAGAGTTGCAGTTTAAAAAAAATAATGATTTTGCATGCACCCCAAATTTTTTTTATAGCTCACTGATTAGGGAGAAGAAAGGATGATTAACATTTTCTTTTCAGTCATTGTAAATAGAAAAGTAAGTAGGTTCTTTTTGAGACTCAATTTCTTCTTTTACAATAGGGAAAATAGTGCCTATGGTTTACAGAGATAAATCACCTTACAGAGATATATACAGATAAATGTAGAAATTACATAGAACTAGACATATGCAAAGTAATTGAGTGATCAATAAGAATGAGAATACAAGAGTAGAGGAAATTATAGAAAATTATAGGAAATGGCAAAAGGTTTTCTATACCATAAGCCTTGTTCTTTGGTAAGCGTCGGTTATATAATTCAAGTTCTGCATATTTTTTCAGAGATATCCTATTGAGATATCAAACTCAACATATACAACATGCATCTTCTTATCTTCTTCCTCTGCCTATCATACCTTTTGTTTCCCCATTATTTCCTTGGCAGCTCCAATTCACCCAAGGTTGAAATCCTAGGAGATCTTGAAAGCTTCCATCCTTTCTTCCTAAATATAACCTCTGATTGCAATTTCCCCCATTATTTCTTCCTAATTTTCTCACCTATTCCCCTTCTACTCATCCCCACTTCAGATCCCATAGTTAGATGTATTACCTATATTAAGGAAATTATTGTTTCTGCTTTTTAATACAATTAACAGACCAGGTAAATTCTCTTAAGGCATGGTTGTGGCCTGCATGTTACTATTGAAATATATTTAATTTCTATATTATGTTGCTTAGTTGTTTTGCTTTTTAAGTGGCTAGTGCCTTTCTATATCCTATGTTTAAACTAAATTATTCTAGCTGTCATTCTGTGAATTAACACCATGTGTTACTTCTTTTAAATTTATTCACACAATTTTCTCTGAAACAATTTCCCTCTTATTACAGTTACTCAGCAGAATTTCTGTGAACAAATAGTCATTTCTACAACTGGATAACACTGAGCTATCATAGTGTCATTTGACCAAAGTCAACAACTTATGTCCATGTGACCCTGTAATAGACTGCAATCATGCTTTATCTGTCTAGAAGCAAAGCACTTGCCTATTTAAGAGCAATCGCATTGTGGATCCTGGTAAGAATCAAATAATTACTTTCTGCTTTGGTAGCTCAGGAAGCTAAACATACAACAAGCTTGGTGGTGTTTACCCCCCATGAAGCTTATTTAGGTTCCTGTGTTTCTATAGGTTCCTATTAGAACTTATTGGAGCTAGCTCTCCTCTGAATTCTATAGTTTTGTGTCCTTCCAACACAATCCTTTTTCTTACTTGTCAGATTAGTTTGTGTTTCGTCAACTATAACCTATCAAGTGGTATCAAAAAAAAGTCTGAATAGCAGAATCAGAGAATGTTAGTAGGTGTTAGTAGATGTGGTATTTGATCTGGGCCATGAATGATTGAAGTGTGCTTGGAGGAATATATATATAGTGTAATTAATATAACATTAGTAGTTACACATTAATATAATCCTTTTGGTAGTGACAATTATAGAATGGTTACTATGTGCTACGACTTTTATTTTGCTTTTAAATTTCAAAATAACTCTTTAGTATATAGCAGGCACTGTTAGTTGTTACCAAATTCTCACTTTGACATCATTTTTTGTTCTTATTGTTGTGGTTTGTTTGGTTATGGATTTTTTGAGACAGTCTCACTCTGTCACCTAGACTGGAATGCAGTAGCATGATCCCAGCTCACTACAACCTCTGATTACCGAGTTCAAGAGATTCCCTTGCCTTAGCTTCCCCAGTAGCTACGATTATAGTCACATGCCACCATACCTGGCTAGACATCATTTTTACTAAAAGAATTCTAATTTTCTTTAGGGTAGCAATGCACTATGCACTCAGCAATTTTTTTTTTTTAATTGGTTTTTCAGGTTCCTATGCCACAATGTATAACCAGTGGGACTTAAGTAAGTCTCTTGAGTGGGGTAAACTTTTCAATAAAAATACAAAGTCTTATAAAGGGAAGGATTTTGGTTCATTCTCCCTTGTTTCTTTTTCAAACTCAGAAGCGATGCTTAGTGATAAAGGAGCTATCCTGAAACCGAGGGTGAAAGCTACATATCAAGAATGGTGGAGCAGAAAGCTGGAAGGAGCATGGGTCATTAGCAATATGCCATAGAGCCAGGCTTTAGCTGCCCGCCTCTGACTTCCTATGAGATAAGAAAAACAAGACTTACACAGGTGGAAGAAATTGACTTAGGTATTTTGTTACTTGTAGCCAAATGCAATCCTAATAGTAACAAAGTGATCTTAAATAACTTGCTTAAATAAAAATCTCTCTTTACAATAGGAAAGTCTAGATTTGAACCCAGGTATTTGTCTATGAGGTCCATGTTTATAACCAATGATAAATCATTTTATTCAAAATGAGATACATTAATGATTTTTTCAAAATTCCCAGCCTTTCTAGCATAGCCAGTTGAAACCTCTTAGAAGGCATTTTTTCCTCCCAGTAATTAAAAAAAAATGTCTGTACTTTTGAAATTTTGTGTAGGAATACTAAAATTTCATCAGGTTCTAAGAATTTTCAATACCGAGTATAACTATAAAATAATGAATCTTTTAAACCACCTGATAAAATTCAAAAATCCAGAGGAGCATGTCTGTTCAAAGCTTGCACCCAAGGAGACTCCATTCTTTTCTCTGCAATGCTTCTCTCCATTTCTCAAGCCCCCTGAGCAGTCCTGCTTGAGAAGTGACTACAGAATCAGCCTGTTGGCCTCGGAAGAAATTGGTTTCATGGCATCATTTTAAAGTGAAAATAAAATGACTATCTGCCTTCTTTGCAAATTTGATTCCACATTGCTTTGAAGGGTTTTAAAAATCAAATTATCAATAATATACTGAAGATTTATTACAGTTTGACATAATAAAAATCACAAAATACCTGGCCTCATCGTCTCTGCTTCCCAGCATGTACCTAAACAACTTTTGCTCCAGACACACCCTTCTTCCTATCCTTGCCCCTCTCCCTCATTGCCTTCTTTCACAACCCACCCACCATGCTCTTTCCTCTCCTTAAATGTTTTTCCTCCATTCCATCCATGCCATCTTGGTGAATCTCATTCAATCTACTTGGATGAAAGCTTTCTAGTTTCTCCCTCACCCTATTTAGATCCTGTGTCCTGTGCTCTCCTAATGCCTTCTACATGCATATTTGGGTCTACTATTAAAGTTACTTACATGTGTTTTGCACCTCTTCCTGCCTTGTAAGCTCCCGTAGACCATCATAAAGTTAAGTAGGATGAGGGTGAAAGGAGCCCGAAACATTTTCCTGTCCAATCCTTCATATTACAGATGAAGAAACTGAGCCTTGAAGAGGTTAAACAACATGCTCAGGTTTTCACAGACAGCAAGAGTGAGGGCTGTTTTTGGTTCCTCCAATTCCAGTGTACTTCCATTATATCACATTTGCATTCCACACAGAACCAAGCACAGAGGTATATTCATAGGACATAGTCACTTATTTTTGGTTAAATTTGCTACTAGGAAATTTAACCTAGTAGTAACTAGGAAAATTAAAATTGGCAACTAGGAAAATTAAAATGTCTAATGGTAATGACTTTAGGGGAGCTATGCACAAATGGGAGCTTTATACCTTGATGAATAGAATAAAAGTAGGTATAAACAGTTTGGAGAAAATGCAGTAGTAATTAGTAAAAATGAAGGTATTCATTTCTCAGAAGCTGGAAATTTCATTCCTAGGTAATGATAGTTCTAGGAAAACCCCTCAATAAGTATACAAAGAAGACAGATACAAGAATGTTTACAGCTACAAGTGTTTGTGGGAGCAAACTACTAGCTATCATCTAAATATATATCAATATGAAATAGTATAAAAATTGTGGCCTATGAAAAATTTAGTTGCTATACAAGATGAATATCAAATAAGAAGTCACCTCTCAATGTAAATAAATTCACCAAACATGATATTGAGTTAATCCAGCAAACCTGGATCGTACTTGATCATACATATAGTATGATACCATTTTGATACCATTTATATAAATACTTAAACTAGAAAAACAGTATCATATATTACTCAGGGTAACATAATATGTAAAAATATAAATACATGTGTGAGGACAGTCGCTTTCAAATGTAGAAATTATTGGAGATAACTACAGAGAAAGTTGATGAGGGATATTTCTAGACCCCAGCATCAGTAATCAATTTTTGTTTGTTTGTTTTATTTTTTGTTTTGAGATGGAATCTCGCACTGTCACCCGGGCTGGAGTCCAATGGCTCAATCTCAGCTCACTGCAACCTCTGTTTTCAGCGTTCAAGTGATTCCCCTGCCTCAGCCTTTTGAATAGCTGGGATTACAGGTGCGCGCCACCACACCCAGATAATTTTTGTATTTTTTTTGGTAGAGATGGGATTCACCATGTTGGTCAGGCTGGTTTTGAACTGCTGATCTTGTGATCCGCCCACATCGGCTGCCCAAAGTGCTGGGATTACAGGCATGAGCCACTGTGCCTGGCTAGTAATCAGTTATTTTAAAGCTTTGTGATTGGTAAATGCATGCTCATTCTATTTTTCTTTATACTCTCTTCGACAAGCCTAACATTTCATAATAAAGTTTGAAAATTAATTTTAGAAATTGGCTATACCACTATTTGGAGGGCAATTCCAAAGGGAAATATCCAAGTATGCTCTGAGTGATATCAGAATAAAGAACAGAAATATAAAACCAATGAGGTGACTATTTTGAAGGTAATGGTAGTTACTTGGATTTATATTTTTTAAATGTTTGTTAAAACAATCCACCCCATTTTCTTGTACTAATGTTTGTTTTATGCCCAATTAACTCTGAACAAAAAACTGCCTTAGTGAAATATGGACAGAGAAATAGAGTGACATACAAGAATTCCAAGAGCAAAACAGACACATGGAGAGTGCCAACTGGTAAATCCTAGATTCTGCATTCAGTAGACAGTATCCAAATGCTTTCTGTATCATACTTTTTGTGATTAGTGCTGGCTATGCCCAGAAAATGTCAGGGTCAAGGGAGATAATCCCTTGATTGTACTTTTTGGATTTCTTTATAAAATTTTAGTTACTAAGAGGATGATGTTTTTTAAGGTAAAAGACAGTTCAGAGAACATCTTGTTTCCGCCTTTAGTTCACAAGCAAAGATGCCTAGATGCTAGGTACAGTTATCTCCCAAAGTCACAAGGAGATTTAGGCGGGAAAGGGCAGAGATAAGAACTGATAAGCCTTTTTTTCTACTTCAGCATGTGAGCTAATCACTCAGTACTTACTGGTGAGTTGGAATTAGAACTCTCTACCCTCTTCCAACAAGTAGCATTGGGGTCTTTCAAGGGTAGATCTTTCCTATAAAATGGAAAAGGAGAGCTCCTGGGAATGTACTGAAAAGAAATGAAAGCACAGGTGTAGAAAAAGACTTGTATACAAATGTTTATACTAGCCTGAGTTGTCACAGTCAAAAAACAGAAATAACTCAAAAGTCTGTCAACTGGTGAATGGATCAAAACAATGTAGTATATTTACAGAATGGAACACAATTTAGCAATAGAAGCAAACTGATACATGCTGCTGCAGAATTGAGCCTTCACATGATGTGATCTGAAAGAAACCATATACAAAAGATCACATATGGTATAATAGCATTTATATATATTATATTTGTATAGCATTTATATAAAATATCCAGAGGAGGCAAATCTTCAGAGACAGAATATAGGTAAGTGGTTGCCTGGGGTGGGGGTGTGAATGGCAGTTACTGTAAATGAGCATGAGGAATCTTTCTGAGGCAATGAAAATATTCTGATGTTAGATTTTAGTGACGGTTATATAACCCGGTAAATTTCCTAAAAGTTATTCAGTTGTACACTTAAGTGGGTGAATTTTATGATGTGCAAATTATACCTCCAACAAAAGCTATTTTTAAAAATGGTAAGGGAATAGCTTGTTCCTAAAATACCTCAAGGTTATTTAACTCCATTTACTCGCCAGCTACCTTGTTACTCCTTCCATGATACTTCTGTTCTCAACACCCAGAGTATCAGAAACTTATGCCCCTCAGGACACATTATTCTGTAGCTAAAGCTAACATTATTTTTTTGGAGATCTTTGTACTTAGTGGGCATTTACTCATTCTGCCTTTTTATTCGTCCCATAACCCTATCAGATATACATTATTATTAACTGTATTTTAATAATAAGCAAAAGAAATAATTTATTCAGTGTCATACAACTGGTAAAAGTTGAGGAGAGGCTTGAACCCTTGATTTCTGAACTTGAACCCTCAACTACCATGCCCCTGCCTCTCCATTAGGTGTTTATGAAGGATTGTTGGATTTTTTTTAAAAGGTGAGTTTTGGTAGCTAGTTTCTTAAGCTGGCTTTGCAACAGACAGTGGGCACTTGGATGAATAATTTCTTTCACAATTTAGTACACTTAGGAAAATAACATGTTTATTACTTCCTGTAATTTATTTCTAAAGTGATATGATAGAGTAGTGGTGTAAAGATTTCCAAGGTTTTTGAACTGAGTTATTAAAGAATAGCAGAAGATTTCCTTTTGGCCACCGGCCATGAGCTTTATCAACAGAAGTATCCATTCTTTCCCTTTAACACGTCTTTAATTTATTATGGCAGGTTTATGTAGCAGGTTTTTATTGATGGTTTTTATTTTTTTGTGGTTGTTTTCAAAGACAGAATGCCAGTGTATATTGCCATGGGCTTTATTTTCCTTGATTTCTTTTTCTTTTTAATTTAATGGTGGAAAAATTTTATGGTTAAATGTCAGCAAGAGGTAGAAACTATATTTAAATTAAATGATGGCTTTGGGAGAATGGAATGAAAAAAAGCAAAGGATGAGGATTAGACTCAGGAACTTGGATTAAAATCCAGAAATTGTACTAACACTTTGAGAAACTTGCTTACCTAATTAAATTAATTAATGAGAATGATATGATGCACTTTACAGCACTATTGTGAACATTGAAGGTCTAGAATTTATGACTATATCTATGTGCAGAAAGTAGTTGTTTAATTAAGGCCTATTGAGTTTTTTTTAAGTTTTAGGTTATTTTGTTTTATTGCATTTGCTTGTCAGACATTTTTTTTTTTAAGTGCTTTACTCCATACTGGTCCCTGGGAGTAAAAAGACTTATGAGGGTCTTTGCCTAAAAAAAATGTATACTCTAGGAGGGAAAACAAGTAAGAAACAAATAAAGGCAAGTATTATTAAAGCAAAATCACCAATTCTATTGAGAATTAAGCAATTGAATTATGAAAGAATGGAAAAAATTATACATTTCTATGGGATTGAAGGAAACAACTATTCAAGAGCATGGCCAGAGAATATGAGCAGAGATCAAAATGCTAAGAAGGAACCAACAATAAAAGGACTTCATGGAAAGAGCATTTCAAGAAGAAAGAACAGCTCATACAAAGGCTGCAAGCAGGTAAAGACCTTGGTGTGTCACAGAAGCTCAAAGAAAATTATTAAAGCTGAAACATTGCAGAAAGAATTAGAAGCAGATAATGCTTGATAAGCCATACAAATAATTTGAAAGTTTATTCTAAATAACATGGGAAGTCATTGGATAGTTTTGAGGAATAGTCTGATATAGAACCAACCTGACTAGGAACCAACCCAAAATGCCCATCAATGATAGACTGGATAAAGAAAATGTGGCACATATACACCATAGAATACTATGCAGCCATAAAAAAGGATGAGTTCATGTCCTTTGCAGGGACATGGATGAAGCTAGAAACCATCATTCTCAGCAAACTAACACAGGAACAGAAAACCAAACACCGCATGTTCTCACTCATAAGTGGGTAATGAACAATGAGAGCACATGGACACAGGGAGAGGAACATCACACACTGGGGCCTGTCAGGAGTGGGGGTGGATAGGGGAGGGATAGCAGGGGGTGGGGGGATTGGGGAGGGATAACATTAGGAGAAATACCTAATGTAGCTGACGGTGGATGGGTGCAGCAAACCACCATGGCACGCGTATACCTATGTAACAAACCTGCATGATCTGCACATGCATCTCAGAACTTAAAGTATAATTGTTGAAAAAAAGAAACTCTTTGAATTGGAAGGAGCAAAATCAGAAACAAGAAGTACAGATAGGAAGCTGTTTTCAGTACTAAACACAGGGAGAAATGGGACTCTGCACTGATGTAATACATTGCAGGAAATGGAGAGAAGGGTTTAATCTATTTGGGATGAAGACAGCAGGACTTGTTTAAGGTTGAATGAAAGTGGAGATATAAAAGTTGGAATCAAGACCAAGTAAGAGTTGCTGTACCTGTGTTTCCGACTTGAGATATTGGACAGTGCTATTTACAGAGATAAGGATTGAAGAGAGGTTTCAAGGCAGAATTGAGAGTTCTCTTTTGAGTATATCATGTTTGCAATATTTCTGAGTTACTCCATGGAAGGTAACTGGTATTGAGATGATAAGAAACTTGGAACGCTGCTGGAGGTGTAAATCTGAAGTCATTAGCATAATAAGGGTAATGGACATAGGCAAATTGTTGGGAAAGTTTCATTCTTCTAACAATAAAGAAATTAGAATCCTTGGGTTCATTTCCTTATGATATACCATATTAATTAACTTATAGTATCTACTGTATCTGGTACCAACAGAGGGGTTAATATAAAAATTCCCAATGGGTTTCTTCTTATATTATATTCTAGAGGATGGAGCAATCAAATTTGCTGCTTCTGATCCCATTTTATTTAAATAAACTAGTCAGGATTAATACTAGCTTTTAAAACACTATAGGTCATTGGAATCACTTGGTTTGGTTTGGGATTGATTATTAATAATATTATTAAACTGCTGGATGTTGACTTTATACTAAATTTTGTACATGTAGATGCTCTTATTATCATGTATACAACTGACTAAGGACCTACACTGTACCCTACATTGTGACAAGTATTGGGGAGGCAGAGATCAGAGATTGTGTCTTTTTCCACAAAGTGAGTCTAATTGGGAGAAAACAGACATGTGAATATATAATTATTATGAAATGTGAAACATCCCATGTTCTAGGATGATAGCAAAAGATAAACATCGAAAGGTTAGAAGATATTTCATGGAAAACCTGATATTTAAGTTGAATCATGAGGGAGGAGCAGAAACTGCTAGAAAAACAAGGTAGATGAGAATAATCCACTGGAAAAAAAATCGGTAAGGCAGAAAAAGTAAAATATCATTAAAAAAATCTCTTGTGGTTAAATTGAGTATTGAATGCAGCACTTAGTATAAGGCCTGACACATATCAAACATTTAATAAATATCTGTCAAATGAATGAATTATTGAATAAATCAGCGAAACAATTTTGCTTAGTAAATACAATTTACTAAATACTTACTGGACTACAGCTTCTGGGCAAAGGAAGTAGGAGATGGCTTCTTGTGCATAGATTTTATGTTGTCAAAATGAGATATACAATATATACCTACATATGAAATTCCTAGAGACAATATCAACAGGTATATCATAATGTAGGTGTAAAGTGTATGTGTTTGTGTCTTTGTGGGGATTGAGAGAGACAGCAAGGTAAGAAGGAGGAGAAAGGAAAGGAAGGAAGACACAAAATAAATTTTAAAAAGCATCTTGTGGGAAATTGCATAAAAACATGAAAGGAAATTGCTCAAAGTGACATGGACTCTAAGCTGCACAACAGAAACTATCAACTATTGAGATCAGGACGGGAAAACAGTACCTGAATATTAGTTTTAGCCCAAAGAGAATAAAATAGTCAAAGTTGACAGTAGAAAGTCAAAACGAGAGACTCAATTAACTAAGGAAGAAGAGGACACAGAGTCTTACACATGAACAAGGACAATTATTAGAGACTAGGAAACAGTCAATGGAAGAACAGGACACAGGAACAAATTAAGAGTTGATCCTATTTAATTTTAGTCCTGACCCAGGTTTGGCTTTAAAGGGACAGGTTTTTGCTTTCTGAACCAATGAGTTGATATCTTAAAGATACCATTGAGCCCTGCCAGAAGCGATGGGCAAAACACAGCTAAAAGAAGAGAAGCTTTTTTTTTTTTTTTTTTTTTTTCAAAAAGCAACAAAAGAAATTGCAAAAAGAAACACTGAGGCTGGAGTTGGAAAATTCTGCTAAAATTCATTTGCAAAAAGTAATGGTTCACTTGAGGTAAGAGTGAGCAAGTTCAATGGCAACGCTTATTATGTTTGGAAAGGAAGCTAAAGCTCCTTATTTTTTGAGGATGTCACTTTTTGTTGAAAACCATGCATACGGAATGCTCTATAAGGTTTCGATTAAATAGGAACTGAATTAAATACACAATTATTTCTTACTTTCTCATGACAGAATTAACAAATAAAGCTTTCCTTACTTTGTAAACTGGCAGAATGAATGTCATCACTCATTTATCCAGTTGGTTTTTGTATGAAAGTGGATAGTGCAACTGTTTAATTCCTGAAATTCATATAATCAGAGCTCTGCAACTATAAATGTTATTATCTATAGTTCTTATAACTTTGATTCCACTGTTTCTTTAGAGTCAGTGCTTTCAAGGTATATTTCACAACAGTAGTTCTGATAGTCTAAACTTATTCAGGTTAACATGTTTTTGTGTCATACACATGCTGATCAATTTATGCTATCATGGATAACTTATTTCACTGTACATTTATAAGAAATAATTCTCAATCCTTAGTGTTGTACTAATCAAATATTCCATGTTGCCTCAGCTGCAATTATAATTACTTTTCAAAAAGTGGATTTGCTCTTGAACACTATGCATATTTAAATTATCTATTAGATGATCCGTGTAATGTTAATAGCAGTCCTCATGTAATTTGATATACTAGCCTAAATAGGAAGGTATGCTTTTGCTTATGAAGTCTGAATACATTGTTTTTTAATGAGTTCTCCTACACTAATGAAAGGGAAACTTGTTAATATGTTAGTTGCAATGTTAAGATTCAACTTAAGGAGGTCTTGAGCTCACCTCAATTTTTATTAAGTTGGTAGACCTTAAAAATGAGAAATTGACACTTTAAGGTTGTATTTATATCATCTTTCCTATTGAATAGCAGTAATTTTGCTAATAATACTTATGACAGCTCTCCCAGTCTGTCAAACTCTTCTACAATCTTTTTACCTGCATGGCCTTGCACATAATATTTCCCCTTCCTGGAGTGCTCTTCCTTTTTGGCCTGCAAAATGCTCATTCTTCAAGACCTAGTGTGAGTCTCACCTCCTTTGGGAAGTCTTCCTTGATAAGGCCTATTGTCAGCAGAACTACGTCTTTCCTTATCTGCATTCCATAGCACCATGTACATTTCTCTGTACTGCTAATGATGTTGTTTTGGTACTGTGTGTTTGCAAGTTTTCCTCACCCTCGAGATGGTGGAGTTCTCGAAAGAAATAACCTCATTGTATTCTTTCTTGTATACTGATACCTAACACAAGTTCTGATGCATAATAGGTATCCTGTAAATATTAGTAAATTCTATTGAAAAGAAAATCTCAAATAGGTATTTAAACCTTGATTTTTTTCAATGTTTTTATGCATTTATGTCTCGCCTGCCAGTACAGTTATAAATTCAGTAAGTATGGAAACTATGTATGTTTTTCAATATCCTCATGGGAGTGTATAAAACAGTACTTTTTAATATTGTAGATAATCAAATGTTGTATATTAGCTGTCAGTATTATTCATCAGTCAGCATACTATCATAGAAGACATAAAGTCATTATGTGCATTGTTTTACACAAACGTAGCACTTATTGAAATTATTCAGATGTTAGGTTTGTATTTTGCTTTTGCAAGGCTGAGGAAGCCTAGTATACACTTGGGATAACTTAAATACCAAAGAAGGCAAAGATAGTTTGCTCTCAAGACATGCAGTTTTTTCATTTCTGGACATGTCCTGGGCTACAGAGGAGGCTCCTGCCCTAAACAGAGTCCTAGGCCCAGCAGCATTTGCCACTAGGTGATTGCAGTGCCCTGGGACCTTGAGTGAACATCTGGTAGCCAGGCAGTACTCACCATGGGTCTGGGGCCTGGGGAAGAGACTCCTCTGCTTATGGAAAGGACAGAGAAGAGTAGAAAGGGCTTTGTTTTGTGGCTCGAGTGGCAGGTCATCTCTGGTAAATAGAGCACCAGGTAGATTCCTGAGGTTTCTGACTCCAGGCCCTGGCTCCTGGATGTCCTCTCCAGACCCGCCTGGGACCAGTGAAACTTGCCGCCCTGAAGGGAAGGACACAGCCTGGTTATCAGAGAAATGCAAATCAAAACTACAGTGAGGTATCATCTCACCACAATTAAAATGATTTTTATCTAAAAGACAGGGAATAACAAATGCTGGCAAGGATATGGAGAAAAGGGAACACTATTACACTGTTGGTGGGAATGTAAATTAGTACAGCCCCTATAGAGAACAGTTTGATAATCCTTAAAAACAAAAACAAAAACAAAAAAAAAAAAACATGGAAAATAGAGCTACCATATAATCCAGATATTCCTGGATAGGGAAAGAAGTTCTAATTGTATATCAAAGACATATCTGCACTCCAAGCTTTATTGCAGCACTATTCACAATATCCAAGATATGGAAGCTACTTATGTGTCCACAAAAGACAAATGGATAAAGGAAATATGGTACATTAACACAAGGGAGTACTATTCAGCCATAAAAATGAATGGGATCCTCTCATATGCAACAACATGGATGACACTGGAGGTCATTATGTTAAGTGAAATAAGCCAGGCACAGAAAGACAAACAGTATGTTCACACTTATTTGTGGGAGCTAAAAATTAAAGCAATTTAACTCATGAAGATAGAGAGTGGAATCATGGTTACCAGAGTCCAGGAAGGGTACTGGGGCTGGGGAGAATGGGGATGGCTAATGGATACAATAATATCATTCTTTAGACTAAATAAGATCTCATATTTGCTAGCACAACAGGTGGCTACACTCAAACTAATTTGCACATTTTGAAATAACTAAGTGTATAATTGAATTGTATGTAACACAAAGAAAGGATAAAAGCTTGAGGTTAGAGATATCTCATTTACCTGATGTGATTATTACACATCGCATGCCTGCCTCAAAGCATCTCATGTATACCATATATACCAACAAATTGGAAAGCCTAAGCTAAGAAGGTAAGTTTGTAGACATATACATCCTACTAAGATTGAACCATGAAGAAATCCAAACCTGGAATAGGTCAATTACAAGTACCAAGATCAAGGATGTAATAGAAAGTCTCCCGGATAAAAGCCCAGGACCCACTGGCCTCCCTGCTGAATTCTACCAAACATTTAAAGAAGAATTAGCACCAGTCCAGGTCAAACTATTCGGAATAGTTAGGAGGAGAATATACTTCCAAACTCATTATATGAGTTGCAGGATACAAAATCAATAGAAAAATCCATAGTATTTCTATATGTCAGCAATGAGCAATCTGAAAAAGAAATCAAGAAAGTAATCCCATTTACAATAGCTGTAGATAAGATAAAGTACCTAGGAATTAACCAAGGAAGTGAAAGATATCTACATGAGATATGATATATTCCATATATATATATAGTATATATATTCCATATATCAAATGTAATGTAAGAAAGAGTTCATGTCCTCTCCAGGGTGCCAAAAAAATGAGCCTATGAAGAAAATATAAAATGAATATATCCTGTTAATATAATCGTTATTGACTACGAGGCACTGTGCTTGACACTCAGGGGTTCAAAATCTTTTTCCATCTCTTTACATTTCATTGGCTGGAATTAGGTCATTAATCAAAGCAAAGGATAATAGGATTATCCTATGGACCCAGGGTGAAGAGTTCACCTTTCTTGAAATCAAATAATCTCACCCATACACCTGAATGAAATTTTAGTTTATATATATATATATATATTCTTTCTCTTTTCTTCCTTCCCTTCTTTTTCTCCTTCCCTTCTTCTCTCTCTCCCTCTCTCCTTCTTTCTTTCCTTCCCTTCCTTCTTTTCTTTCCTCCTCCCTCTTCTCCCACTCCCTCCCTCCTGCCTTCCTTCCTTCTCTTCTTCCTTCTCTCTCTCCATATTTTTCCTTCCCTTCCTCCTCCCTTCTATATATATAGAGAGAGGGAGGGAGGGAGAGGGAGGGAGGGGGGGGAGAGAGAGAGAGAGAGAGAGAAAGGCCATTTCTCAATGTGGCGGTAATTGACTCATATATATTTCAACACTTGGTGAAAATTTGACAACACTTCATCAATTCATTGCCAAAAGGCATTAGAGATTCTTTTTAGATTTCAATTATACCATCAATTCCCTTTAATTCAATTCTGCATGCTTCTGCACATTTTTTTTTTTTTTTTTTTTTTTTTTTTTTTTTTTTTTTTTTTTTTTTTTTTTTTTTAGACGGAGTTTCGCTCGTTACCCAGGCTGGAGTGCAATGGCGCGATCTCAGCTCACTGCAACCTCCACCTCCTGGGTTCAGGCAATTCTCCTGCCTCAGCCTCCTGAGTAGCTGGGATTACAGGCACACACCACCATGCCCAGATAATTTTTTATATCTTTAGTAGAGATGGGGTTTCACCATGTTGACCAGGATGGTCTCCATATCTTGACCCCATGATCCACCCGCCTCGGCCTCCCAAAGTGTTGGGATTACAGGCTTGAGCCACCGCGCCTGGCCGTTTCTGCACATATTAATTGAACATTTACTAAACGTTATGCATTGGTCAAGTTGCTGTTAGAATGGAAATATTTTGAGGGAAAGCAGACTGGAATTCTATTTATTTCTGGCTATTTCTCTTATCTCTTAAGTGATTTAGAATGAATTAGTTGACTTCTTTGACATCAGACTTTTAATCTCGTGAGAGTGATATGAATCTCAATCACATAGAAAGTCATTAGAAAAACAGTAGTAGTATGGTGTTTGTCATCTAGCTGCTTCTCAACAAACATTAAACTTCTGATTCACCTAAATGAAGTGCCCCTTTTCACCACGTCACCATATATACTGTAGAAGAAGGAAGCGTGAAGGACTCCTTTAGAAGGCAGTTGCCAGCTACAAACAATGGGACTCTAGGTTGTTTTCCAGATGTCCGTATTTTAACAGCATAATTATATGCTGTATTTTTAGGGGAGAATGTGTGCCAGGTCAGTATTATAATTCAGTTTCAATTACAGTAACTGTTGTGTGTTGTAGGCTAGCCAAAATTTGGCAGGTAGCCTGTGCACAAGCCCTGGATTTAATAGGAGTAATGGCTCTGCAAGGCCGCTTTGGCTCCTCATTACTGTCTCCTTCTGATTTAGTGGGGGCCTTCTCCCCTGAGGTTGGGTGTAGACACCATCTCCTTGACTGGCTCAGGTTTCTGGGAAGATGTTCATTCTCCCTTAGAACTGCCAGAAATCCATCTTATATTTTCTGTTAAGTACAGTGGAACAAAACTTCCTTCCTTCCTTCCTTCCTTCTTTCCTTCCTTCCTTCCTTCCTTCCTTCCTTCCTTCCTTCCTTCCTTCTTTTCTTCCTTCTTTCCTTCCCTCAGTTTCTCCCTCCTTCCTTTCTCTTTTCTTCCTTCCATTCCTTTTTCTCCTTCCCTTCTTCTCTCTCTCCCTCCCTCAGTCTTTCTCCCTTTCCTTCCTTCCCCTTCCCTTTCTTCCCTTCCCTTCCTTCTTTTCTTTCCTCCTTCCTTTCTTTTCTCCTCCCTCTTTTCCCACTCCTTCCCTCCTTCCTTCTCTTCTTCCTTCTCTCTCTCCACATTTTTCTTCCCTTCCTCCTCCCTTCTTCCTTCCTTTTCTTCTTCCTCATACTTGTGTTCCTTTTATTCTTCTCCCCTTCTTCCCCCTCTTCCTCCTCTTCCTACTCCTCCGTCTTCCATTTTGTATTGTCACTCACTTAATGAATCCTTTTGCCAAAAGCCTCTTCATATTGTCTACAGTTAAATATTTTATTCCATTTTTTCTTATTGGATCTATCTTGTACCACACTTAGAAGTCTTCTCTATTACCTATATTTACATCCTCCCAATATTTGTAGAATCTTATCATATTCCCTGGTTGTCACTTAGTCAAGTAATAGGCTTTTATCTCCTTTAATCTGGCCTCATAAATCAAACCTTTGTTTTTCCTAATTTTTTAAAATCATTCCTTCAATGGTTTTTAATTTGTCTGTGTCTTTCTGAAATGGAAGTGCCTCTGAAATGGAACTAAATGCAGAGATTCAAGGCTGAAACCTTGCTGGCTGCATTTTGCCATTCTTTCTGAACAAACATTTCATAACAAATAAGTATAGTGTGGCTCTTTATCTTGCCAGTTCATTACTTTGCAAATGTATGCAGAATAACTTCTTACTGAGGTCTCTTGAAGCAGATGAAAAAATGCATTTTTTTTCCCAGAACTAAGGAGGCCAAAGGTTTAAACTCAGATTTACCACAATTCATGACCCTTCAGCTTGAATTCTGTGTCACTAACTTTGGTTTTTTTTTTTTTGAGACAAGAGTCTTGCTCTATTGCCTAGTGGCACCATCTCAATTCACTGCAACCTCTCAGGTTCAAGCAATTCTCCTTCCTCAGCTTCCAAAGTAGTGGGTTTTACAGACGCGCACCACCACACCCAGCTAATTTTTGCATTTTTAGTAGATGGGGCTTCACCACATTGGCCAGACAGGTCTCAAATTCCTGACCTCTAGTGATCCACCCTTCTCAGCCTCCCAAAGTGCTGGGATTATAGGCATGGGTCACCTCATCTGGTCTAGGAATCAATACCGTCAAATCTCATCTACAGGACCCAGACTGGGGTCAGGCAAGCAATGCTCACAGGGCACTGCCCTTGCACAGTCCTGAGAATGAGCACCACCTTACATTTTCATCTAAGATGCCTCACTAAAATAACAAAGTAGGTATAAAAATACTTTAAAATATGTGAAGACATAGACAAATATAAGCTCTAGCCATCATTGTCCTTCACCAGTTCTACCCCACACAATTTTTTTTTTCTTTTCTTTTTTTTTTGAGACGGAGTTTTGCTCTTGTTACCCAGGCTGGAGTGCAATGGCGCGATCTCGGCTCACCACAACTTCCACCCCCTGGGTTCAGGCAATTCTCCTGCCTCAGCCTCCTGAGTAGCTGGGATTACAGGCACGCGCCACCGTGCCCAGCTAATTTTTTGTAATTTTTAGTAGAGACGGGGTTTCACCATGTTGACCATGATGGTCTCGATCTGTTGACCTCGTGATCCACCCGCCTCGGCCTTCCAAAGTGCTGGGATTACAGGCTTGAGCCACCGCACCCGGCTCACAATTTTTAACAGTAGAATGATTATATACTTGGAGCTTACCCATGCCAAACCCTTCTTCACAGTTTTCTCAACTCACCCTTTCAAGTTTCTCAGTGCCAAAGTATGCTGGCCGCTGCCTAGCCAGGCACCTTCAGGTCGGAACACCTAAATTGGTAAACCATTCAGTCACAGAGATTATTTCCTCATCCTCCCATCAAAATGTAATTATTTAGATGCCTGTTCCCTCAGAACCCTGCTTATCTGCTTCCTTGACAATAACTTGCTTATCAGATGAAATTGTGTTTGTTGTTGTGTCTGTAAGGAAGTACTGGTTTAATGTGTAATCCATTTCAGATCACAAATTTGCAATTTCAATAAGGTTAACTGTAGAAATGATGCTTTTCTCACCAAGTGCTTCAATGCATGGCTTGGAAAACTTTTCTGAAGATGAACTACAGTAAGAAGTTTACTTTTTTAAAATCATAACCCAGAACATAGAGAAAAACACACACAAAAAAAACTAAAAAGGATTTCACAAAATAATGCCTTTTCAACTTGTGAAACATTCACCTGTTCTATTCTTTTTTCTTTTTCTTTTCTATTCCATACTGCTAATCATGAATCTATAAAGTTGATTTTGTTATCCATTAGTGGGACACAACCAGTTTTGAAAAACAAAAACACACCCTAAAGGATTTTGTTTTAGTGGACCTGAGCCTATGGTGGTGGAAAAGTTTTTACCATATGTCTGTTTGCCTCTGTATGTATGTCTTGTGTGTATCTGTGTAGGGTGGCCAGGAGAAAATACTGGATGGACTTGACTAGGAGTAGAAAGAAGTTCACTTTCATAATGGGAGGACTATCCCGTGTGCATAGATAGTTAACAGGCTACTAGGTGATTCAAGTTTCTGAGGAATTCAGCAAGATGTGATGAGACTAGACATACATTACGCTGGAACATCCAGGAGAAGGCAGCCTCCAGAGATGCAGAGTGGCGGTAGGATTAGAAGAGTTTCTAAGAAAAGATTCCTTATAATTGAGAGGCAGGTACTAGAAGTAAACTATGAATTTAAACATTAGGGGAAAACTAGTTATAAGAACTGGAGCATAAGTTCAAAGCAGGGCTACAGGCAAGGATCACTCCATGTATAGCATGTGTCTGTTGATTTGTTACTTCGTAAGTCCATTCTGACTGCAGATATGATTTGTCCAAGTACCTGTCAATTGCGACCAAATGATCAAAACTGTAAGCAAATCCAGCATAATCAAGCAGAACTAGTAGACCCTGGGAAGCAGACAGGTCTTGGCTCCCTGTAGATCTTTTCCATTTCTCCCGGCCTGTGAATAGACAGGGTCTAAGTACCAGACTAGAATTTGCACCTCCTTTAATGTATTTTAGTACATTTTTTCTCCAACTTACTTTATACATTCTGTCTTTAAATTGCCCCAATAGGTCCTGTGCTTAGAGTTGTTCCTCATTCTTCCCAGGTGTGCACAGCCATTATTAATTTAGTAAAATTCTGGAGTTCCAAATTTTTAACAGGAGGGATTATATTGAGCTTTTTTTTTCACAGCTTGTTTATGGCCTAAATATAATTCCCTTTCAAACAATTTCTCATGGAAAGACTCTTTATGTTTCTAATGTCTAGGAAAAATATAAATTCAATAGGGTTTTTACTAACTCTTGTAAAATTGTAGGATTACATTCATAAAGAAAAATAAGCTACTCTTCATGCTCAGGCTCTTTAACGAATGAATCCTCAGTTCAGGTATAAACTTGCAATTAATAAGACACAAATCAAAAAGCACTGAAAAAAAACAAAACAGGATTTTAGAAACAAAAAAACACAAGTAGAGTAGTGTGTCATCATTTTCTCTTCCACTGTTTGGTGATACAATAGTGCCACAGTACTTATATACACAATGCATAACTCTCAAAAAATGTAAAAGCAAATAGCTGATAAAATATATAGAAAAATGACCTTTTCAAAATCCCATTTCAAACATTCAAAGTCAGTGGCTTAAGTGAATGGTGAATCTAAGATAGCTTTTCCAAATAAAGTAGAATTGCAGATGCTTTTTCTACCTTGAGTAGTAAGAAATTAATTATTAGGATGGCTTTGACTCACAATGATGCTATGAACTTCTAATTAGTGCAAGTAATGTAACAAGGATTGTACATAATTGAAATTTAATAACACTAAATGCTGATTCTTACCATTAATTACCACCTTCTTCTCTAGCAAACCTTTACATGAGCTAATGAGAATAGCTAAGTTGCTTGGGTGTCATTTTACCTCTCTTTTTGAATGTCTCCCGCTTTGGTAAAGCTGTTTACAAGAAGTAAAGCAGCAATCATCAAAATGAGATTTGAAGAGGTTTGGAAAATTTGAGCCTGAGGGCAGCCAGGTGTCAACTAGAGCAGGCAGGGAAGGACGATTTATAAATTGGATTTAAAAACAGTTCCTGTATTAGACTGTTTTCATGCTGCTAATAAAGACATACCAGAGACTGGGCAATTTACAAAATAAAGAGGTGTGTTGGACTTAAGTTTCACGTGGCTGGGGAGGCCTCACAATTCTGGTAGAAAGTGAAAGGCACGTCTCACATGGCAGCAGACAAGAGAAGACAGCTTGTGCAGGGAGCCTCCCATTTTTGAAACCATCTGATCTCGTGAACTCATTCACTATCATGAGACCAGCATGGGAAAGACCTGCTCCCATGATTCAATTACCTCCCATCCAATCCCTCCCACAACACATGAGAATTCAAAATGAGATTGGGGTGGGGCACAGCCAAACCATATTAGTTCTTAAAAGGGGATCTTCAAAATGTTTCTGCAAGGCCGTCATCATTGAACCCATTATATAGTTTCTCAATGATTTCTTGGTAAATATGCACACTTTGCATTCATTATTGCCACACATTGTCACCTTATATGTATAATAGTGAGTGTTTACTTGTTTACCAGGTTGTCAACATTATTGTTAAGAAACAACTCCTCAAAAAAAAAATCCCTGATTTATTTAAATACATATTTGATTATTTTATTTCCTCCATACATGGTTACCTTTTAGTCCCAAAAGAGAGCTATGGAGAAATTATTAAAGGTGGTTTCTTTCTCAACACAGAATAGCAAACATATTTTTATAATTTCATATTAGTTAATAAAAATTATTTCTATGTTCATTAATCCAAATGTGCTGATTGACTTTATATTAAAATCATTAAGGATTTAAAATATGAAAAGGGAATGTTGGCATGTAAGTAGAGAGTTTGATCAAATCCAGGCTACTGTAAAAACTATTTGAAATAATTGATACTTCAGACCAGTTGCCAAGTTTTCCCTTTGCTAATGACAGGCATTTATATCTCACAAGAACACTAAACCATCTTGCAAATATCTCTTGAATGGCCACCTAAGAAATGTGAAGGACAGTGCAGTTCACAAGAGCAAACTGATGTTACCTTTGAGAATACCATGTCGGGCATTTTGGGTACCTAAAGAAATGGAATATATATTATAAAACCCTGAGCCAGCAATTCCCAGCACAGAAGCTGACTTCTGTAAATTTTTTCTGTATTTTCTGCTTGTTTGTTTGTTTTCTGAGAAAGAGTTTTGCTTTGTCTTTCAGGCAGTGGTGCAACCTAAGCTCACTGCAACCTCTACCTCCCGGTTTCAAGCAATTATCCTGCTTCAGCCTCCTGAGTAGCTGGGATTACAGGAACACACCACCACACCCAGCTAATTTTTTGTAATTTTAGTAGACTGGGGTTTCACAGCATTAGCCAGGATGGTCTCAATCTCCTGACCTTGTGATCCGCCCTCCTTGGCCTCCCGAAGTGCTGGGATTACAGGTGTGAGCCACTGCACTCAGCCAGGTTGTCTTAAAATAACTCTGGATTTTCCAGTTCAATTAGCTAGGTATTTTGTTGGTTAAGCTTCTGTACTTGCTATCAAACTGGCTATCAACATGGCTCCCTTTTTATACATTAGTGCCAACTGGCTTCAAGTTCCCAGGTTGCCAGGCATCTCACTTTTCATGCACAAAGGTGACAAATAAAAGTTAATGATTAAAGTTTTCTGCCCTTTGAGTTATTTTCAGGACACCTGGAATGCTTAATGTGAAAAAATAAGTCTTTAATGATTGAATTATGGGCATAGTGATTTTTGTTGGAGTGTTATGCTTTTGGCTTAAATCTTCCTCGTGCCCTTCAGATAGCATGCCATTCATTTTTTGTCTTTCTTTTTTTCCTTTACATTCCTCCTTCATTTACTGCAACGTTTACTGATCAACTAATACATTTCAGATGCATGGATAAGTACTGAGGAGAGAAACATAAATCAGATATGGCCCCTCCTCCCCAGGATTCATAGTTTGTATAGGATATAGTATGTCAACCTGCTCATAAATCTCGAAAGGATCATTGTTGAATATATATACAAAGCAGAAAGAAGAAGGGGTTAATTCTGTCTTTGGAAGAAGGACTCATGCAAGACTCCTCCCAAGTGGAAAGATTTAAACTGATTCTTAAATGATGGGTAAGCACTTCTCAGAAGGAAAAGGAAGCAGTTGGGGAAATCAATCTGGCGTTTGGGCTATAGCAGTAGTTCCTCATGGCCTGAACAGTGCGAGCACAGGCTGTCAGGAGATGAGGATAGAGAGCTCCTTGGAAAGTTGATAGGGGTTTTGCATGCCTTGCTATGACTTTCAGATTTCATTCTGCAAACTGAAAAATACCAGCAAAATACCACTGAAAATCGAAATTGGGGAATTACATGTTTCTTTCACTTTGACAACAGGTATATGGTGGGTAGATCAGAAGGCAAGAGAGGCTTAATGGAATTGTGACAGGAATGTGTTGAGTGGATGCTGTAAATCAGACATGGCCCTAGATTCTGGGTATACCTTGGGAGCAAAATAACCATAATGCCCACCTTGTATTAATTATGACAATAACAATAGCTTTTATTTAATGGCAATTTGGTACTGTCTGGGAGCAAGATGTATTTTAAGGGTCATAGATCTTTAAACAATTCAGAGGTTAGGGCACTGACCCCTCAACCCCTCCACAGTTGAAAATCTATGTATAACTTTTGACTGTCCCCAAATTGAAGAATTGATAGCCTACTGTTTACCAGAAGCCTGACTGATCACAGTTGATTAACACATATATTGTATGTGTGTTATATGCTAAATTCTTACACTAAAGCAAACTAGTAAAAAGAAAATCATAAAGAAGAGAGACTATGCTTACCATTTATTAAGTGGAAGTAGGTCATCATAAAGGCCTTCATCTTCATCATCTTCACACTGAGTAGGCTGAGGAGGAGGAGGAAGAAGAGAAGTTGGTCTTGCCTACTCAGAGGTGGCAGAGGCAGAAAGAAGTTGGTGTATAAGTGAGTCTGTGGAGCTCTGACCTATGTCATTCAAGTCAACTGTATTTCAACTCAACAACTCTGAGATATTATTACTGTCTGTGTGGTATAGGTAATGTAACTGAGGCTGAGAGATGGCATCTACCCAAAGCCGTGTAGCCAGTGAAGTATCCAGTTAAGATTTGTGTCCAGGCCATATTTCACTAGCTCTACCTTGAGGAAGTAAATGGATATTCATAAGATCAGCCACAACTATAGTGGAAACATAGCCAGACCAGAGCAGCTAGTGCAATAAGAAGCAGGAAAAATAAAAATAAAACTATAAATACAAGAAGAATCTAAAATAAATGGAACCTGGAAGCTGTAGTGTTAAGGTCCCAAATATGGTACTCTTCATTTTTTTCTAGATAGTTCTCTCTGCCTTATACACTTCAGTAGATGAAGCCAGCTATTCAACATACACTCTAACTAGACTAGGTAGCCAGAGTTTTGCACTGGCATTTTCTGGCCATTATCCTTTCCTTGTTACCATGAGTTGTTAAAAGACAGCCTATACTCCAGGACTTTGCACCTTTCTATTGGCTTCTGTGCATTCAGTGGCCAAATGTCCAGTGGTTCTATGCTGAGCCTCCCCCCAGATATAGGTTGAAAAATGTGTAAGATTAAAAAAAATATCCTTCAGCCTCTCACAACCATAGAACACCTAGCATGCCACTCAGCAGTTAGAGGAGAAACCTGTTGTGGTAGGCAGAATTCTAAAATAGTCCTCAAGATTGTACACCTAAAATGGCTCTAATGTACACACTCTATATATTCCCTTTCCTTTGAGTGTGAGTTGGATTTGTGACTATGATAGAATATCACTGCCGTAATATTGGTACCCTATATGGGTGAAAAGATTTTGTAACTGTAACTAAGGTTCCTAATCAGTTGACTTTGAGTTAATCCAAAGGGACACAATCCCAAGTGAGCCTGACCCAATTGGCCAAACCCCAAAAAGAGGTCAGAGAAATTTGAAGCATGGAAACATTTCTTGCTAGCCTTGAAAGAGCAACCTGCCACATTGTAGACAGAACATGGCACAGAGAGCAATGTCTAGATGAGAATGATCCCTGTCCAACAGCTAGCAAGAAAACGGGGAACTCAGTCATAAAACTACAAGCAAATGAGTGCTTTGAACAAACTGTGATCTTAGAAGAGGACACAAAGCTTGATAAGATCACAGCCCCTGCCTACACCTGGATTTAAGACGGAATAGAGGACTCTGCTAACCCATACCCAGACTCCTTATCCACAGAAACTGAGAAGTAATAAATGTCTGTTGTTCTAAGTCACTCAGCTTGTGATGATGTGCTATGTAGAAGGAAACTATTAAATAATACTATAGTTCAGAGGGGTGCCATCCTGAGTTGTCAAACCAGCAGGCCATGCTAGACGGCTTGTTTTGATGAGTCTTCAAAAGAGTTTTAGTCTGCTCATGGTTCTGCACATATCCATAAAAACTAATCTTTAGTTCTTTGAGGCCACTTCATATTATTTAATGGGATACATTTCCATTGCATTGATGATAATTTTTCTTTTCAGTGTGGTCCTACTAACGGCATGTCCCTTGAGTTTTTCAAATAAAAATATACTTAATTAGTATTCATAATTCAATCCTAGTATAATTTAGTTATCATAGCTGTTATATTTAAAGTATTTCTGTTTAAAATCAAGGTTACTAACAAGTCATTCCATTAGAATTGTTAGTAATTAGACTACAGCATGTAAGCAAGAATAATTGTCAAGGGGATTGTTGTATTTTTTTTTACATTTTATATTTCTTTGCTGCGATAAGATAATAGAATAAACAATATATATACTCTATTACAGTGAGGAAGTTCAACATGTCAGCTGTAATGAGGAATAATTTGTTGGAAGAGACAATATTTTGAATGAAATCTGGCTAAATCTGCAACTAAGATTTTTATTAAGCAGGGCAAAAATCTGTTGAAATTACCCCTGGGTTTAATGATCACATAAATAACCTGATTCAATTGTTTGAATCTCACATGGGTTCATAATAAATGAATTATGCATCAGACAACTTTGTTTCTTTTGTTACTTTTATAGTATTGATTTAGATGAAGATTTGCCCCCGGGAGTCATGGGAAAAGGCTCCATGTGGCTGCTGTTTTGCTTTTTATTAGATCTCAAACTGAAATACCTACTTTATCTAAATCAGCTTCACACTTCCGAACATTTGTATCCATCAATTCTATTTACTTCACTTAGCTTGGCTATTAAGATGACTGCACATCAGTTCTGCCCTTCACTTAAGTGATTACATTTGGAGCTGAAAGACTGATTCTCCAGGGACAGATCAAAGATGGGAGCTAAGTTATGAAGCAATGCAGAAGAGTGTGGAATGGTTCACAGCCCTCTATCTCTACTAAAGTTTGTATCTAAAGCTCAGTGATGAGAGAAAGTTGTCATGAATGCAGGCAATGAATCACCTGAATAAAAACAAACAAACAAAAAACACTTTAAACATGGAATAGAAACTTGTGTCTATTCCTGATCAGTTTAAAATGCTCACTTTTATGAGAAGAAAAAGCTTTCCAGAGAAGTTTGAGAAACTGAAGGAACCCATTCTGTTCTTAATAATGTCAAGTTTGTAGAATGTGTGACTCTCAGCTAGTTTTGATAAGCTGGGATAATGTGTTCCTTACATGGGTGAGGGTGTTTGAGCAGATTAATGCAGTGTTTCTCATAGTGTGGTCCAGAGAAGTCCTGCATTGGAATCATTAGAACTTTCAACAAAAATGGAGATCCAGGGTCTCTACCTAAGACCTATGAAATTAGAATTTCTGGGAAAGGTCTGAGGATTCCTTTTTAGGGGGATTTCTAGTTAATGCTGATGCACAGAACAGGTTGAGCAACATGAGTCAATATGGATATATAACAACTTAGTTCTCTGTTCTGTCTTGCCAGTGCTGGACACTCTTACTACCAGTTCCTTCCCTCCCAGTTGTCTTCAGTCCTTTAAGAATGAAGTAATGTACAGCTTGAATGAGTTTTTGAGTCACTGTCTATTATTCCTTCATTTAACCACATTTACCCACTAAGCAGCTTGTGTTTGCTATTTATTCTTAGGACAAGGATGCCTGGTAAAGTCGGGGTGTGGTGTCAATCCTTCATCATTGAGGATTTGTCTAATCATGGAACTAAACTAAACACGACTAGACTAGTCTAGAACTAGAGTGTGATTCATGGATCATGGGGCTGATGAGACTTATGAAGCAGTCAAATATGCCCTTGAAGGTGGATTTCCTCAGCAGATGACAGGACCCTTTGAAACCCCACTTTAATCTGAGTTGAGTCTGTAGACTGATGCCCTGCCAACACCTCACAGATTCAGTTCATCCTGCGGAATGTTCCAGAATGGAAGGTGACAAAGATGTCCTCAAATATCAGTGTCCAAGAAAGTTATTTTCATGCTGTTTACATTTTTTTGAAGCAAGGATACCTAGGTTTCCATCATTTTTATGAACAATTTAAAAGCCAAGCCATTATAAGTTTATAATTTCTTCCTATACTACTCATGGTGAAATCTTGGTCAACCTCATGGGTGAGTATAAGCAATGTGTTTTTCTTAGAATTCCATCTCAATTGCAGATACCCTAGTCCTTCTTATCCATGTAATGGCTAGGAATAATAATAGTACTTGGCTTATTGAGTGTGTTATATGGACATATTAAGATAATTCAATTAGAACAGTACTTGATGTATAGCAAGAGCTCAGTAAATAACAATAATAATAGCTATTATTTATCCAGCATTTACATGGTGACAGTCTCTCTTCTAAGTGCTTTGTATGACTCATCTCAGTAATTTGCCCAAAGTCACAAGGCTCTAAATAAACAAAATGGGGATTTTAACCCAAGCATACTCTTAACCTCTGCATTGTACTGCCTCTGCCATAAATGCAGCTCATTGTCTATTCACATTGGTATTAAAATACATTTCTCAGGCTGGGCACGGTGGCTCACGCCTGTAATCCCAGCACTTTGACAGGCAGAGCCTAGTGGATCACGAGGTCAGGAGATCAAGACCATCCTGGCTAACACGATGAAACCCTGCCTCTACTAAAAATACAAAAAATTAGCCAGTCATGATGGCATGCACCTGTAGTCCCAGCGACTTGGGAGGCTGAGGCAGAAGAATTGCTTGAACCCAGGAGGCAGAGGTTGCAATGAGCCTAGATCGCGTCACTGCACTCCAGCCTGGGTGACAGAGTAGACTTCATCTCCAAAAAGAAGAAAGAAAGAAAGAGAGAGAGAGAGAGAGAAAGAGAAAGAAAGAAAGAAATACATTTCTCATGCAGTCCCTTCTGCTCGTTTTCTTTCAGTTCATTTTGAAGGGCCAAATTTGCTTTCTATTCACTCAATCATAGGATTCATCCAGGCTTCTCTTGGCTCAAGTAACTGCCAAAGGAAGAGAGTAAGTTCGAGGCAGTCACTGATGCTGATTTTGTACACCACAATGAGAGATGGCCTGAAAAATTAGGGAAAAAACTTTCCAGGAACACCTGGGCAAGTGATATGATGGACTTTGACTGTTCTTTCAGACTCTGAGTAAATTCTCTGGCAAGGCTGGGTGTGGTGGCTCACACCTGTAGTCCCGGCACTTTTGGAGGCAGAGGTAGGCATATCACATGAGATCAGGAGTTCAAGACCAGCCTAGCCAACATGGTGAAACCCCATCTCTATTAAAAAGACAAAAATTAGCTGGGTGTGGTGACATACACCTGTAGTCCCAGCTACTTGGGAGGCTAAGACAGAAGAATCACTTGAACTGCGGAGGCAGCGAAGTTTGCAGTGAGTCGAGATTGAGTCACTGCACTTTATCCTGTGTGAGACTTTGTCTCAAAAAATAAAGAGAATTCTCTGGCAAGACTAGTTTTCTTCTCCATTTGCCATGTAATATAGATTGCCTCTGCTAGGGGAAAAAAAATACCACCTAATATTTACATACTATGAGCCCAGCGTGATCTCTACAAAGCTGATCTTGGTTCCATTCCCCTACCTGTCACTATCATTAAAGCCTTTCCTTCATCTCATGGTACTTTCCATACTGTCTTAAAGACTTTTACCAGATGCTGCTTTGAATTTCAGGTGTTTTCAATGGCATCTTAAATATTATCTCTTGATCACTAGGGTCAGTTTTGGGTTTAAATCCTGGACCGGATATTTCTTGGTCCAATCCAATGAGGCCTCCATTCCTCAGTTTTCCCTTCCAAAATGGAGATAGCATTAGTAGCTGGCTCATAGGGTTTGACAGACTAGCATATTTTATATGGTTTATTTCACTGTATCCTCCTGTCAAATAGTGATTATTCTACACACATGAACTAATGTCATCTAAATTTTGTTTTTAATACATTTTAATCTAATGAGGACTGATGATAGATTTTTTTAAGTTTTAATGTTTGTGGGTACATAGATATATTTATGGACTGCAAGAGATATTGTTGTACAGGTATACAATGTGTAATAATCAGCTTATGGAAAATTGGGTGTTCATCTTTTTATTACTCATACCAGCTTATATGGTACCTGGACCACAACTTTAACAACTGAATAAAAGATAATAATCGGAAACAAAGTGAATGAGAAGACCAACTCATTGGGACTCTGTGGTGAAAGCACAGAGGAAGTTTGCCCCCCTTCTCCTCCTCTCTTCAGTGCTTTCCCAGCCTGGAATCTAGAAAGACATAACATGCCAGAATGCCTTTGTTCCCTGCCTCAGTTCATCAAAGGGCAAACTCGTCTTTCATTTTATAAAAAACATTGTTTTCCTTCCAAAAGTCATATTGCTGGAATCGAAGTAGAAATGGGTTCATTACTGTGAGTAACTGGTGATTTTGAATAAACTGAACTTTACGGGTATGCTCGGAAGTGCAAAAGTAAGAATGTCTCTCACTAAGCATGCTCATTTTTCTGGGGACAGGCAAGAGATAACTTTCATGCAGCAGTAGAGCCTGAGCTGAAGGACTCCCCAACATTACTTTGAAGAAACTTATTTAAACAGGGGCACTGAAACAGACTCGCACCCTCCTCAGTAGTTTCTTGAGAATACATAGAAATATGTGTTGCATCGTGGAGAAGAAAATTTTGGCAAACTGTCACAATAGTATCCCTTTTCTCCCACTGCCACTTCATATGTACCTGTTTCACACACACACACACACACACACACACACACACACACCTGGCAGGGGCACAGAACTTTCTTGTATCTAATATTAATGCAGAAAGGGCGAGAAATGTTTATTTATTTATTTTTCTTGCTCTGTCGCCCAGGCTGGAGGGCAGTGGCATGATCTAGGATCACTACAACCTCTGCCTCCCAGGGTCAAGCGATTCTCCTGCCTAGCCTCCTGAGTAGATGGGACTACAGGTGCCCACCACCATACCCCGCCGATTTACTCTTTTTAGTAGAGATGGAGTTTCACCATATTTGCCAGGCCGGTCTCAAACTCCTGACCTTGTGATTCACCCGCTTCGGCCTCCCAAAGTGCTGCGATTACAGGCATGAACTACTGTGCCTGGCTGAAAAATCTTTTAAAAAGTCACAATCAAGTGTTGGGTTACTACGCTGGTGATGTTTATTTCATTGAATGCTTTAGGTATTCCTGGCCACTGTTACATAAGACACATGGGAAATGTTATGAGTGTCAGCAAGCAGCTATCAACCCCACTGGCTTCAGATGCTTTGGGACATGGGGTAATTGACTAGTTTTTCGCAAGCCTTTGTTTCCTTATCTATAAAATGGAAATGTAAACCCTCTCTTCCTCAAAGAGGGGTTGTAAGAACGGAAGAGTCTATGTGTTAGGCCCACTGCTTGACGACATATGTACTCCACAGAGATTTAGTATCGTATTGCACCTAATCCTCACAACACTTCCCTGAAGGAGAAATATTGGCCTAATTTTAAAGACAGACGAACAGAAGTTTCACGAGTTTAAGTAACCCAAATGAGGACAAAGATTTGGAGTCAGTATTTAGGTTTCCTCTTTCTGCTGGATGCTCTTATATTTCTCTTTTCGAAGGGAATTCAAGGCGCTCCAGGAAGAAAACATATTGGATTAATATTTTAGTTTGAATCCGCGCTGTGGCTTGAAGGTAAGTTGCATATGTAGTTAAGTAACTTTACCTATTTAGATTGCAGTGTTCTTTTAGCTGACAATGATGGGATGAGTGTGGATGCTATCCGAGGTACTTATCATCCTCCACACCAGTGATTTGAAGATATTTTGGGCAGGGCAACCTTCTTGGCTGCCTTCCTTGTATTGCTTTCATTGTTCACATGGGCAGAAACTGCAAATCATATTCACATTAAATGCTGAAGATAGACCACAGCCAATATGTTTGAGCATGCAGTGCTCATGTCTCACCTTAAAAGGAAGCAATAGGAATAGGGCTTCCAAAAAAAAAAAAAAAGGTATGGAAATCTCTCAGGCTCCACAGGCAGATGAGGCATTTTGGTAACAGGAAATTGGGTTGTGCCAGAACAGTGAGAGAGCAGGGAGCTTCTTAGGTGAGAATATCAATCAGATTATTCATTCAACAACCACTCACTCCCTCTTATTCACCAGGCACCATTCTACAACCGAGGATATTACATTGAACAAGAACAAAAATCTCTAAGCTCTTAGGTAGAAGTTTATATCCTAGCAATTCTGGCAGGAGACATGTGATAAACAAATATTCATGCCAGGTGGTGACAGTGCTTTGGAGGAAAATATCACTGGTTCAGACGGGAGTGACTCCAGGGCCAGGTGAGGGAGGTTTTCCTAAATAGTGTGTTGAGAAAGGGCCTCTCTGTGATAGGAGTTTGGGAACTAAGACCTACACAAGTCACTGATTCATGGGAGTATAGGAGGATAAGCACTGGAAGAGAGGGAACTGGAAGGACAAAGGCTTGAGCTAATGAGGCAAACATTAAAAAAAAAAAGAAAAGAAGTTTCATGGAAGAGTTTCAAGAACTTGACAGGCCATGGGAAGAACAACATAATAGCAAAGGAACCTGTAACTGTGACATCCAGATCGAGTGGAAGGAGCCTCACTCTGATGCTCTTCGATAGTTCTTGCCTATAATATTTCTCAGCCCAAGTCATCAACTTTAAATGTGAATTGCAAAGGACTTGATGACTGATATGTTGAAGCCTTATGTGAGGCAAGCTGAAGGGTTCTGCAGAGTTCACTGTACTAGAAAAACAGAACTCACTTTGGAGTTCAGAGGTCGTTTGTGTTTAAGTAATATTGATGCTGTGAATGAGCAGGAAGAAAGATCCTTGAGTTTAATTAACTACTAGTTTATACACTTTTCATGTTCTAAAGTTACTGGGATTAATGGATAAAACAGAATGGCAGCCAGATGCGGTAGCTCATGCCTGTGGTCCCCAGCACTATGGGAGGCCAAGGCAAGAAGATCACTTGAGCTCCAGAGCCTGGGGTTGCAGTGAGCTGTGATCACACCACTACACTCAAGCCTGGGCTACAGAGCAAAACACTGCCTCTCTCTTTCAAAAAATAGAATGTCACAAATCAGTTTAGGGGAACATTTTAGGTGTAAGCTTCACTCCTGTGCTGATAAGCACTTGTGCCAATATTTGGATTTTTAATTTATTTAAAGCCCTGTTGGATAATGGGAAGGAATAATGGGTTTTGCATTAAACAAATGAGAATTTGAGGCTTGGTTCCATCATTCACCAGCTGTATGACCTTGAGCCTGCCACTTAAATTTTCTGAGGCTAGTGTTTCACCTGCAGATCATCATTCCTACTTTTAGAATGTATAGGAAGGAGTGATGCATTAAAGCATCTGGTATGTAGTAATCACCTAATCATTGATGACCTTTATTATCCAGCAAACGTCTATGAAGTACGAAGTGCCCTCCATGGAGGCACAGTAGGACTAGCTAGATTACCAAGGCATGATTTCTGCCCTCTGGAAGCCTACCCCTTAATGGAGAGAATGTATACCCACATGGGTATCATATAATACCTCATAAGTAGGAAAAATACCATAAAAACACAAAAAAGATAGACTTGATCTAATTCTGGTTGAAGTTTCATGAAAGAGTTTTAAGAACTTGACAGGCAGAGATGGTGTAGAAAGGTTTCTCTAAATAGACAGAGCAGTTTGAGCAAAGGCCTGGAAATGGAAAAGCCCCGAATATGTTTGGGTAAAGGAAGCTGTGCTGTTACGTAGAGTGTATTGACAGGGTCAGACCACCGAGGCCCAATCCTCAGGGAGGTACTGGATCATGGAGAGACCAGGATGACCTTCAAAGGAGCTTCAACTTTGTTCTGCAAGCAAATAGGGAGCCTTGGAAGGTTTCTGATTAAGAGAATAATGAGAGATTAATTCCTCTGGCAACCCAGCAAAACTGAGTAAAACATAGAGACACTTTTGAAAAACACTTGAGGTGGTAGTGATTGAGCACTCTTTTCTAGAAGTGTCGCTTCTAAAAGTGTCATTAATTCCCTCAACAGAGTGATGAGCTAGGGGCTGTTTTCATGCCTCTTTTTACAGATGAGGACATTAAGACATAGAGATGTTAAGTAACTTACCTAAGGTCACACAGCTAGTAAGAGATCCCAGTGGTCTGCCTCTGGAGTCTATATTCTGAACTGTTATACTCCCCTGTCTCAAAAGCCAACCCCAAGTGAAGGATGCTTGCATTCTACCCTGCTCTGCGTTTGCCTCGTCTCTTTGCCCTCTTCGGTTCTCAGTTTGTTCATCTATGAAACAGGAGACTTGAACTGGCTTTCTAAGATGCTCTCTCTCTTGCATTTTTTAAAAATTCTATATTTCATTGTGGACTTAGTCTATTTGGACAGAGTTAGGAGGAGGGAAAAAGATAAAATAGTTGTGCAAAACAGAGAGACAAAACTTCAGCTTTTTTTCTTTTTCAGATGTTTTTTTCTTCTCAAACTTTTCCTAGCTCTAAATTTACTTAAACCATTATTTATAAAGCATAGAAGGAACACATTAAATACTGTATCTATTTTGGTGTACTGATTGGTACCAGGTAGTGCATAGGAGGTAGCTGCTAACCTCTAAAATACTATGCAAATATGATGAATACTTATTAGTTTATTATTCCCATGCCGTGAAAAGATATGATAGTTACTAATCAAACCAGAATATTAGTTCTGACTGAGACTGAGCTTTCAGATAAGGTGACTCATTGAAAAGAAAGTCAACATGGAAGGACTCCTTAAGCCTCCTTTCAATCTGCGCTCAGCGAGATGGGACAAAATACACATTTGGATCTTCCTTACTGGTCAACAATGTCACTGAAACAGCTGAACGCAAGTTGTCACTCCACCTCTCAGCGTTTTCAGGTTTTCCTCCGTATTTCAAGGTGCGGGGGGCTCTGCTCCCTGTCTGCAGCGGGAGTCCAGCCCTTGCTTAGGTTCTCTTGTTTCCAAGGCAACTGGCCGGCCCAACGAAGCCACCGGTGGCGGCGGCGCGGGCGCGCGGAGTCCCGGGGCGCAGAGCCGTCTCCGCCGCGCCGGGCCTCCGGTTTCCTCGGGACGTTCCTGCTGACCTGCCGGGTCCTCGGGTGATCTGCACGCGACTTCATGCGTGGCTGTCTCTCTGTGCGGGAGTGACAACCAGGAAGCGGATAATTCCGACAGGCCCGACTTTATCCGGCTGCCACTTCTGGCCTCTGCTACAGCAGACAGGATGAATGCATTTTCTCTCACTCACGCCCTTTTTCTCAGCCTCTCCATCTCCTTTCCCTTCTCTCTCTCTCTCTCTCTCTCTCTCTCTCTCTCTCTCTCTCTCTCTCTCATGCGCTCTCCTCCTCCCCTTTCTCCAGCAGTAGCCTTCTTAATGTAGTTTAATGGCTTTACAAAGAAAGCCAGGCAGAGGAGCACTTCTCAGTGGCTGTGGTCGGACCATGACCTAGCTGACCATGAACTTGGAAGGGCTTGAAATGATAGCAGTTCTGATCGTCATTGTGCTTTTTGTTAAATTATTGGAACAGTTTGGGCTGATTGAAGCAGGTTTAGAAGGTAAGGGAGTGCTTTTCAGTGACTTCTAAAAATTCTCTGTTTTGCCATGAAAATGTCTTAGGTGAATGTAAGAGGCACCTGAAATGAGATGAGACAAATGTGACTCTGGGATGGACATGAAGGAAGCCAGGGTCTTCCGGGGAGCAAAGATTAATGAAATAAACTTTTTGTAAGTTGCAATAATATTTTCACAAAAGAATGTTAAAACTGTGAGAAACACTTTGGATCAAAATGTCAGGACCGAAACTGAAGTGATGAAGGGTTTATAAAGGATATGCCTGCTTATTTTGAGAGTATTTAGTCCATACTTATGTTTCATTATTTTATCTAATATCTCCTCTTATTGTATTGGCAAATTTTATTTGGGTATATTGTGAGATCACTCGTTTCGTGCTATGCATTTGCATTCATCAAATGAAAGTAAATAGACATAATTTCTTATGGTCTAAGATTGGAGCCTAAGAATGACAGGCTTTTCATAAGGTCATCTGGAGAAGTGTTTATAATGTTACCTATTTTTACATACTAACAGAGACTCTAAGGGGAAAAGACTCGAACTCATGTAACAGACTTTACATATATTCTAGATAGCCAATTGTTTTTCGAGTATTGCTGTTTATGTTCATTAGAGGCTTCTTCTGTTCTCCTTATCAATTATCTCTTTGTTTAAACACTAAATTTTGTATTAGCCCTTATTGTTTCCTAAATTAAATGTTTCTCTGGGAATCTGGGTAAATTTACACTGTAAATTTCTAACTACTCAGAACACATTTGAGAGTGTGTTTGCATACAACCAGTCGTTATTTATCTAAAGTTGACAGAGCGATTTTAAAAGAAGCCCTAGATGAGGTTTGACGTAGTTATGTTTAGGCATTCTTCTTGCTTCAAATTTTAAACTTAAGTAAAAAGGAAAATATGTTATAAATGTATTTACATCCACAACTAATCCTGTTCTCCAGAGAATGGCTGCCACAGTGTAACATAAATGAGATTTCATTTACCAATAGCAAACATCAAATTAAAATAAGTGTGTCACTCTGATGTAGGTTACCAGAAACCTACATTTATAACTCAAGGGGGCAGGGGTGCAGGGAGCAGGAGGTGGGGGATGGTGGAGAGCTGGGTTTGTTTGCTTAATTTTATAATAAGTTGCAGAATGCTTTTGGCAGCCCTCTCTGATGAAAACATCTGTAGTTCTAGAAAGAGGCTAAATTCTAAAATCTAGAAGTGGTCATTGCTCTTTAAAATTGACTTCATGTTGTACATTTTCATGAAACCGGTAACTTGGTTTGGCTTCTCTGTTCATGCATGTGTGTTATTTTAGTTGGCAAATATGATTGGGACATCCCATGGTAATGCAGTTTTTTATTCTCTCTGGGACTTACAGTTCATGAAATAGCCTCAGAAATCCAGCTTTGTTGAGGGGCTTGTTTTATCTTATTTCATGGATGATGTGTGGTCATTCTTTCAGCTCTTGTGTTGAGGGCTTTGACTCTGGATTTTGGTGATGACACCAACTCTAGTATTGGTTTTGCTTGTTTCAGGAACACAAATATTCACTCTCCCAAATACGAACTTGTGTTTCTTTCCTCTAAGAGCTACTAAACTCTATGAAAGTCTTTCTTTACTATTATTATTAAATTCAAAGCTGTACTAATTTGCATGAACACTTTATCTCTTGTATTTTACCTTTTACAATATCAGCATTCTTCAAGCCAATCTTGGAGTAATACTATGGAGAGAATGCACTATTTCAGAAACTTCTATATAAACTTTACATATGATTTACAGTGATTGTTAGGAAGTAATTTTAAATGGTAAAATGTTGACAATCACATTAAGTAAACATTATTTAATACATAAACGCTAATAGAGGCAAAAAGCAGTCGTACTTTTTATTTTGAAGTCTGCATAAGACAAATCTCCAAAGTGAATCTTAGCGTGAGAAGACCTTTAAAACTAGATTTAAGTTGACTATATACTTTGCTAGCTGGAGATATAAAACAAATCAATAAATTGATATAACTCATTGTATATAGTTTATAGATCAGAATGTGTGCACTCTACAGTTACAGCCAAATTTTAATTAATAAAATGATAAGCAATGTTTATTATAAAGCTAGCATCTTCATAGTTTTTCTGAAACTTTCTTAAAAAAGGTACCAATGCTCATTTCATTCAGATTTATTTTCATCTAGGAGTTCCTTTCCTCCCCCATCATTTTGCATGTCTAAGATAATGATTTACTTCACCTTTGTTATTTCTGTCTGCTCAATTGTCCTATGAAAGAATTTGAGTATTAAGTAGAAAATCTTGAACCTACGTTAAAGTCTTATGAGGATGATTGTGAACTTTTCCCCTAAATCATTAAACTCATGTGAACTTACAACTGTTTTACAGTATACACAATATTCAGAATATAGTTTTTCTTTTCTTTTGGTATTATGATATTTTTATTATCCATTATGTTCTGAAGGGCATATAAAATACAATGTTTGCATAATGTAGTTATATTGCTTTTTAGCTATGTACAGAATACATGTACTTCAAAATAAATTGGTAATGTAAAAGTCTAAAATATTTGTATTTGCTTATCTTTGAGTGCTTTGAGTTCTCATTCATTGTAGAAGACAGGGGTTAGGTCCCTAAATCTTGGGTCCTGTTCTGATCTACATATGATATTCATGAATGCATAATACTACACAGAAATCCATGCCATATATTTATAAACTAAGAGTTACAGTTATTCTTTCAGCTGAGAACATAAAATAATAGTTGGAGCACAAATGCTTATGCCTTCTCTGCCACTCTCTTGCTTTCTCTAACCTTGGATAAGTCACTTTACCTCTGTAGTTTTCTAGTTTTCTAAAATGAGAAAACTGGACTTGATAATCTTCATGGAACTTTCCATTTCAAAACTTCAGTGAGTTTAACAGGTAATTAAAATTTGAGAATTTATGTAACACATATTGTTTATCATAAAATAGATATAGTGGCCTACTTTGGAATTGATAAACAGTGTAACCGTTAGACTAATCTTTCCTCCTCTTCCATAGTTGGATAATTCATCATACCTCAGGGAAATATTCATTGTATTTCAAAAGAATAGAGAAATGTCCTTTACTGTAGCTCTAAAATTTGATATTTGGGACTGCTATTTCAAGCATCCTCATGATACGGTTTCTCAAAACTTACACAGAGTTCCAATAACAAATAAGCACATCATATTGTTATTTATTAACTTTTTGGCAAAAATTCCATTCAATGTCATTAAGTTTTCTTTTTAAGAAAAGTAATCTTAATGCCAGTTCAGTCGGTATGAAAATAATAGTGGGAAGCAGACTTCTAGGGATAACACACAATACCAATCACCAGTGTTTTAAATTCATAGACTCTCTCTACTTAGTGGGGAGTTAAGGAGGCTCCAGATTTATGTTGGTTTGGAATACTCCTGAACCCTCACAACAGTAAATTGCCTTTTTTTTTCCAACTATAAAAATGAAAGTGGTTTTCTGTTAATGCATTCCAAGGAGAAATTGAATCAAAATTTTAATGGCAAAGTGATTTCATTATCTCTATACGTAAAGCTTCACTGTGGAAATATCTACTTTTCATCTAAATATGTATTAAATTATGCTGAAGCAGTTACTAAATGAAGAAAGAACCATCCTTCTACCAGTCTTAGTAAAAGCAAAATTTCACAAAAATTAACACACATGACTTGAAAAAAAGTCACTTTTATTGATACTTATCTTTGATAAAAAGACAAAAAGAAATCAACTGGGAATCTAAGTCCTTCTTAGGATAAGCAGTAGACTGTCTTTTGTTTTTGTGCAACTCATTTTATTTAGTAGATACCTGTCGTGGTACTGTAATACAAGCTTCCTCAAGAGACTTAAACAAGGTATTAGCTATCTATGCAAAGATGGATTTTTAGAACCCAAGTTATTAATTCTCCTGTGCTGTTGACAGACGTGGAGAAGTGCTGGATCTGTCAATAAATTGGGCAAACTGAAAAACATCACTGACGTTGTGTCCAGACCATGATGCTTAATAAGGACCAAGGGGCTAGAGATGACTAGCAGGGGCTGATTTCCATCTCAAATAGCTTAACTGAAATTCATAGAGTCTTGCTCTAATTCTCCCAGCATTCTGCTTCCCCCAGTGCAATAGCATGCCAGTGCTATGTGTTTTGGGGTATCAGAGAAGTCTTTGTAAACTGTAAAGTTTAAGAAAGATTAAAAATACTTTATATTAGAAAACTTAAACATACAATCTGTTTACACCATCTAAGATTGAAATAAAGAGAATACATATAGTATCTACCTGTCTTTAGGGTCTCTTACGATTAATCTTTTCTTATTTCAAGAACATTAGGCCTAAAAGGGGACTACTGGAAGAAGATTTAGTGTATTCAGAGATTACACTCAGAGGATCTAAAGTTATACTTGGAGTCTAATCACAGCTTCGTTTCTTATTAGTCATGTGATTTTAGACTATTATTTGACTGACATCCTAATTTTTAGCCATAAAATGAAAAAATTATAAATAATATTAATATTTTACTTTATTGAATATTACCTATATGTCAGGTATGTAAACAGAGTATAGTATAGCTATATTATTCATGTAATATAGTATAGCATGCCAGTATCTTATTTAAACTTCACCATGGTCCTTTGAGATAGGTAAATCACTTCCACTTTAGATGTAAGAAAACGTAGACCTACAGAGGCCACTGAATTTGGATCAGCTAGCAAGTCATAAAACTGGAATTCAAACTCAGGTCATCAGACTCCATATCTTATTATATAATTTTAATTTTCTAAGCATTACAAACTCATGGGCAATGGCAAATAATTTTGCAAAGGGGAGAAAGTATTAAATCAGGTATTCATTAATGACTTTCCACAAGCCTTTCTTGGACACATTCTATGCATGAAATACTCTCAATCACTTATATATTTCACAAGCATAAACATGCATACCATACTATTCTAAACAGAGTAAAAGAACATTATAAAGGAACTACATTAGAAGTTATACAGAATCTTGTAATATGAATAAATCAGCATTAAATTTTAGTCACATCAAATGCACACTTTAGTTGGGATCTGGGGTAAAATTTGAAGAGAAAACAGACATAAATGTTTATTCACAAACTAAGAGTCGATCTGGTTTGCTTTGAGAGACAAGTAGGATTGATGGAAACAGATGGGGCAGAGAAGGGCTGGTGATTTTGGAGAAAGGAGGAAATTCAACATAAGATGCTACTGAGAAAAAGTGAAGCCTTGAATCCAGGAGGACTGTTATTTATGAAAAGGTCTGAGATGTATGGATTGGGTTGATTGAAGCGTGAACAAAGGCAATAGGATGATGAATATTGGAGTAATATTTTGAAGCAAGTGCATCCAGCATTGAATTAGAGCATCAGCTGGATTTTACGGCTTGACGAAGATGGTCATCAACAGAAAATACATACCCCAACCTTTATCAACAAGTAAAAAACAAGAAGGGATACTGATGGTTCTAGTTATTGAGAACAGAGTACAATGGAGGGAGGAAAGCTTACCTTAGTTGAGAACCTGTAAAAGACAAAGGGGGTGAAAAGAAAGTGCTGCATATGCCTTGCCTTGGAATTATCATCTCAACTATGCACGATTGCAAGTGTTATTTTGATTTTGTGGATGAATAAACTAGAAGTTCAGGGTGAATAATAACTTGCTTAAGATCACAAGGAAGTAAGTGAAGGAGTCTAGATTGATTCCAATATCTTTATTATAGTACTAATCCAAAGACATTCATTATTCCTGCACAAGATAAATATTCCAAAGTAAGATAAAACATACATAGATACATAAAAGTCATATATGATATAAACATCTCTTACAGAATATGCCCATGTAAATTTAAAAAATTGTATTTAAAAATCTGATTTTTTTTTTTGCTTCTAGTTCTATGTAGAGACATTAGTAAAAGCATACATACAATAGTGAACCCAGAAAAATGGGGAAGAGGGAAAAATAAGAGATGTATCAGTAATTTTCATAATTATAGCTCTGATTTGTCAAGGCTTCATAGAACAAAATATCCTGCAGAAACTGCCAGTTTCAAATTGATTGTCTTATAGATAAGGAAACTAAGTCTGAGAGAGATGAAACGACTTAAACATGATTTGTTATTGACAGAAATAGTTTCTGCAAAGAAAAATCTAATGAATTATACTCAGAAGATAAACTTCAAACATACCTTGTTTCATAAAATGCTTATTCAAATTTCAGCCCTCTTGTTATTCTGTTTATGGTCCAAGAATTTAGAGCTGGGCTGGGTAGTGAAGTTATAAGATTAGAAATAGGTGCCATTACAAAGAACTATCAGGCTGAGGGATTCAGCCATAAATTGAAGTGTTTTCTACCTCTATGACCACACACACACACACACACACACACACACACACACACATACACACAAACAGAAATTATAAGGGCAGTTATCTTAATTGTTCAACACGTCAATTATTAAACTCTAAATTCTGTACCTTCCTAACTGCTTGCTTCAGTACCACCATTCCACAGATGTCTGCCTTTACCTCTCTGTTTGCAATTCAATGCCACTGGCCAGACCGTTCATGACAATTATTTGAAAAGTATTTGATTAGGTCAGTAGAGTAATCATCAAGCCAAATCTGGCTGCTGCAATTATAACAACTGTGTTTCAGTTCTCATAGGGAAGCCACAGAATGTAGAAAATAAGAACACAGACTCTGAAGCCAAAATAATTGGATTCAATGATAATCCCAGCTCGAATACACCTTAGCTATAGGCCTTGGGTAAGCACTGCAACCCTCGGTACTCTAGTTCTTTATCTACTAAATTGGAATAATCATAGCACCTCCCTCTCCTGCTTGTTTTGTGGATTAATATAGTTGGTATTTGTATATGCTTAGGATACTGTCTAGGATCATAATAAGTTATTGGTGTTTTCCTGTTATAGCTAGGCACCATCATCTTTCCATGAGAGAGAGAGAGAGAGAGAGAAAGAGAGAGAGAGAGAGAGAGAGAGAGAGAGAGAGAGAGAGAGAGAGGAGAGAGAGAGAGACCACAGCTCGATATCTGAAACCAAGAGTTGCTTCATTGCTTGGTAAACAAGTGAGAGCTGTGCTTGTAAGATGCTGTCACTCAAATACAAACACTGCTGTTTTATACAGAGTTTTAGGCTTTCAAAAGCATGGTTACTAATGCAAAATTGTCATTGATTGATTGCGTTGGGTTTAAAACTGATCCTGGTGGTGACTTGTTACCAAAATCAAAGAACAATTCATTTCCGTTCTTAAAACTAGAGTACAAAAAGGTTTTCATGATAAACAACATTTAAGACTGTTTATTGAGAACTCCCAAGTGCCAGGTACTGTTCTAGATGCTGGGGATGCAGCCATCAGCAGAACAGATAAAGCCTCCATTCTTGCAAGCTCATCTACTGAGTTTTGAGATACAAACTATAAATGGTACAAAAATAAGAATCAGAGTAGTTGTAGTAGATTTCATTCAATCATTCACTAATGGAGGCACATGTGTGTGCCTGTATTGTGGTCCATATGTTGTCCTAAGCATAGTATGTGAACACAGTTACAGTCCTTGAGAAATTCATGTGCTACTGGGGAAGCAAGACAAAAATATAAATAAAGGAATATATAGGAATACATAATTTAATATTTAATAGGGACAAGCACAAAATATGGCGAGGGGACAGCAACAGAGTGTCAGCATTCCAAGTTGAGATATGAGTGATACATTAATATCCCAGGTATATGTACTAATGCATATTATTTGGAACTAGCAGGAATCATAGAAAGGGTTGTCCACCCTTCTCATTTTATGAGTAAATTGAGGCCCAGGAAGGTTAATTGACTTGTTAGGAATCACAATGCTATTTGGCAGCATAAATATTGTAATAATTACAACATCTCTAATAGAGTGATAATTATATTCTAGTGAGGACCTCACCATTTTATGTATTTGTTTTATGGGTAGTCAGACAGTAGAGGCAAAGGGTGGTCAGAGAAGGCCCTTCCAAAGAACTGACTTGTCTGAAAATACTTAAAGGAAATGAGTGCATGAGACATGAGAGAGTCTGGGACAAGAGCATTATTCCAGGGAAAGGAATTGCCATATGCAGGAGGCTTTGGTTAGAAGTGTGCCTCATGTATCCAAGGAGCACAGGCAGGCTAACGTAGCTGAGGCAGAGTGAGTGCGCCAGAGTAATGGGAGGAGCAATGGAGGGAGAGCCAAAGTCAGACCCTACAGGGCCATTATAAGGACTTTAGGACTTGCTCTTTGGTCCTGGAAAGACAGTGAAGGGTTCAGATAGGAAGTTTCTACACAGTTCCTGACTCTATCTTCTTTCACATGCTCTGATATTGTTTCTGTATCATATCTGCTGACTCCCAGACATCTCTTTGTTCTGCCCCAGATCCCTGCCAGGGCATGGACTCAGCACTTATTTTCAGACTTCCTTTATATGAAATGACTGCCTGTACCAATCTTTAGCATGAGCGTAAGCCAAAACTTCACTCCTCTTCGTTGATCTAGGTCTTCCCTCTACCTTCCACATGGAGTGAGCAGGTCTAGTCTTCATTTCATCTTACCAGGTTGCTTCAACAACTTGGGTTATACGCCATATATATCATATATATACAGTTTTAGGAGCAATGCTAATTGTCTTAATAGGACTTTACTAGAGAAGGAATTTTGAAAAGTGAAATTATATTCCTTGAGTACTTGCCACAGTAAAAATATGTGATGATAGAGGTAAAAAGGTGAACTTTACACACAAAAAAAGAAGACAATATTGCTCCTTTGAGAAGTTCCTCCTCCCTCACTTAACAGTTTCCAAGGGAAATATTCAAATGGGGACATTCCAAGTTGAGATGTGAATGATACATTAATATCCCAGGAATATGTACTAATACATATTTTTTGGAACTAGCAAGAGTCATAGTGTAGTCCACCCTCCTCATTTTATGAGGAAATTGAGGCCCTGAAAGGTTAATTGACTTGTTAGAAATCACAGGGCTGTTCAGTAGCATAATATATTATAATAATTACATTATCTGTAATAGAAAGGTCATTATATTCTAGGTGAGGATCTCACCATTTTACATATTTGTAGTATCTAATTTTTGTATATCCCAGTAAAACCAACCTTACTAGCCATAATTATAGGAATTCTAGCTCTTTACTTAAAAATCTATTGTGAATGCTTTTCATCATATTCCTTTTTTCTAGTTTTATTGGATTATGCCCAGGAAAATGGGGAAGATTTGCTGGTACTCAGGCAGAAACAAGGCTTCTGATGAAACTGATAGGTGTGCCAAAATGTGATGACACAGTTGTAGTGAGGCTGGGAACCAAGCTTTGGTTCAGCAGGGAGTTAGGGCCGGGATCTTGCATTGAAGATACATAATGGGAAGACTCAGAGTCAAATCTTCAGGTATCAAATGAATATGATATGGTAGGGGAGTCTCAAGTAGAGAGATCCCAGAGCTGTTAAGCAAGAAGGTGGCATTTGAGGCTAATCATATTAAACACGCCTTAATGAGCACTGTGTTGAGCATATGTCAGGCACTATGAACAAGACTTTATATGATCATTCATATTAGCAATTTTTATAAACTAGCTGTAGTTGAAAATTTAGCAAATGAGAAAGGATATGCTTCTGTAGTTTCAGTCCCTCACCTAAGATCATATACCTGGATGGAAGTGGTCAAGGTGGGATTCAAATTCAGGCTGCCCACCTGGAGAACAAAAGTTCTCAACCACTGTGTTTCTGCCTTCCAGTTAGGACTAGATCAGGATCAGAGGCAGAATGACTTTGAAGTAAATGAAGATTAAGCTATAGAGACTTTCAAATGCATGGCCCCCTTTCTATTCCTACTCTAATTAATATTAACTTCCATGCCAAATTTTATATGTGATTTTTAATTCTTTTCTCATAGACCCCCCTTCCCCGAATCTTTTGTGCTTCAGATCCCATAAAACCAAGATCTGCTCCTGTTGTAATCTTAGAAGATGTTGCCTTCTCTTGCATGATTAAAATTCATGACTGGTAACACAGAAAGCAAGATACAATCCTACAAGACAGAGGTTGGATATCAAGTTCCCATTAGGGGTTCCCATGTCTCTCTGCCTTATCTCTGTGGCCATTTAGACTTCATGCCTGACACAATTAGGATGGGATTATTGACAGTATAACATTTCCAGTAGACTGCAGTAAAATGTAGTCCTATTTCCCGAAGGATTGGCTAAGAAACTCAATTGAACTTGGACTTGTAGGAAGGTCTCAGGGGCAGATTGACAGCATGGCTAGGTAGTGAAAGTATGGACTTTCTCATTAAAAAAAAATCCATGGATTTGAACCTCACCTCCTTCACTTAAGAGTTGACACTGGTAACATACTTGACTCCTTTGAGCTTCAGTTTTATCTTATGTAAATTGATCACTGTTGTTAAGACTTATGGAGATGAATGGACAGCAGCTGGCTCTATTAAGATATTCTATGAATGTAACCATTAATTGCTAGATACAATGTAAGAAGCCAGGTAAGACGAAGACAGAGTAGATGAGGCATGGGTGAACATTATCTCCTATTTATTTATCATTTGTTTTACATGTGATTATCTAGCCATGAGCTGCAGATGTCCAGTATCACCCTAAAGTTGTCCTGATACTTGTCCTCCTCCCCATTTTGAACAGATGAAATCTTTCATAGTCACAGGTATTCATTCAGTCATTGAATTTATATTTACTGAGCTCCTACTGGGTACTCTTCTAGGTGCTGGGGATGCCATGGGTGGGGGGAAGAAACCACTGAGGTCCCTGATACTGTAAAGCAGTTGGCTTTAGTTGCAGCAAAGCCTCCCTTTATCTGCAGTATATGCTAGGAAAAGCGGAGAATACCAGCTTAGATATTGGTACATTTATAATGGGAAATTGAGAGATGGTGTGTCCAATTGCTTTCTTCTCAGTTAATATGAAGTAGGGTAGGGTGAAAATCATTTGTGTGGTGGGAGTAATTGATATTTCAAAAAGAAAGGAAGTACCATATAGTCTTATCAGAGCCTGACAAAGTGAATTTACCGAGCAAATGTGAGAAGATTGTTGGGCAGTGCTGAGTGCCCATTTGAGATTCGTGGTCATAGTTTTAAAAGAATACTCTTCCCAACTTAGATAAAGGAGGCACTTTCTTGGGTATGTTACTGCAAGATTATTTTTACAGATGTGTTCAAAGAGAAGGGAAGGACTGGGTAGCAAATGAGAGAATAGGAAAAAAAAAGAAATTTAGAGAGAATCTGTCAGTACAACCCTCTAAATTCGCAAAAATAGATACTGTAGCTCAGACAATGGAGGTATCACTGTGGAAGACTTAAAATTGAACAAGGTGGGAAAGGTGTGGGAATGGTGTTCTCCAGATGTGTGATGAGGCAAAGGCACTGACTTAAAATCCCATTTCCTAACAGCTGCTATGTTGTACTATCAATCCAAATAATTGGTAACATCTCCCAGGGAAAAGACCCAACAAAATGTGTTCAAATACTAGTTTATTTATTATGTTGAAAATGCTTAAGAAAAAACTCTCAGACTTCTCTTAAAGCCACAGATGAATTCCTGAAAGTTGTTTATATACTGTGCCGTCACAAATAGAGTAAAATTCCAATACACAGAGAGGACTGTTCCACTTGTATTCTTAGTTTCAGTGCTGAAAGTTTATTCATCAGATATTTTTAATGGTGGTGTGTTTGTACTTCTCTTGTGTCTGTAAGTGTTAGCCATCAATCACCTCTTATTAGCTTTTGGAAAGTTTGATCTGGTTGTCACAGACCTAATTCTCTGCCTTTGAAAATAGTATAAGATGGTTATTAAAATCAATGAGGTTTATAATTTTGTGTGTGCATCTACACATACCTATTTGTACACAAATACATGTTTGTATAAACATACGCTAGACTCATACGTGTACACTCTTGTATACTCCACACACATACGCATAATCCACAAACATAAGCCATGAGATTCATCAGTTAACATACATTGAGCTTATTGAAGAACCCTGATTCTTTTGCACCAAGACCTGTGAAGATTTTCTGGGAGATGAATTTATATTTAACCATGTGTACAAGTACAGAGGGAGAAGATGTACATCGTGAAAAAGGACAGTAGATAAAGAATAAACCTTGAAATGGAAGCTTTGAAATGGAACATGCTGTGACATTGGAAGGAAAACACCCTAACTATGATCCCTGCTCTAACAAGCTGTGTCATCTCTAGCAAAGTATTTAACTTTTCTGATCCTCTATTTCTTCTATAAAATCCTCAACTGGATCTAGCTCATATAGTATTGTCTGTAAAGAACACATATTTAGTAGACACAAAGTGCTTAACTTACAATGATTAGTTTTGGCTCCTCATAAGGTCACAGTAACCTGTTCTTATGTCTACCTAGTTGTTGCTCGCCCGGTCACTCCCTTCCTGACCTTGAAAAGGCTGTGTCATGACCAATGTGGTTTCCTGGCCGCCTCCTTCAGGTCCCAGACTTCTGCCCTTTCTAATCTTTGTTTCTCTCTCACCTAATCAGTGTCATCTTCCTTGGTCCAAATTCACTCAGCTCGGGCAAGAGCCTTGTTTCATTTGCATGTTGATAAATTCTCCCATCTATTCACCCTAAGTCCCCTGAGAATGGCAAATACCAGTGTGGTGAAAATATATTCAGATCATATTTCTTAAGTTAAAAGAACAAGTTTCAAAACAGAATGCAAAATAATGATCTCATTAAAAAAGTATACACACAGGAGGTGGGTATATACACACAGTGACATTTTTCATTTCTTCTTTGAACATGTCACTTTTTGGCATGTGTTTATGTAACTTTTTTTAGAGGTTAATTTAAAAGGAAAAGAATATCAATATGAAATGTACATTATTTTTTTCCCAGAAGGAGAAAAGCAGTCCCCTTTGGAATATAGTAATTTATCAACATAAAATGAAAAACATTTTTGGGTCCAGAAAATGTATTTAAAATTGAGGAGTTCTGAGTTTGTTTTTAATCTTTAAAAATAAGAGAATTCAGGGTCAACGTCTTTGAGCTAATGCCAGATTTTTATACCTTGAATTCATTTTTCAACTTCAAGTCAAACAGTTTCTAGAATCATTGATAAAGAGCCATCTCTATAAACATTTCCATATAAAAAAGTTATAAAAAGCCCAGGATATTGATGTTTTGCATAGGAGTCTTAAGAAGAGCTCTTTTTTTTTTTTTGGTACCTGCTAAGAGGAGCTTTGGTTTTATGATTCTTAGGGACAACCTATTTCACTCCTTGGATGTGTTTTGCTTCATTTCCTCAGCAAGGGAAAATTGGAATGCTTATGTGATATGTGGGAAAGGGTGGGGTGAGGAAGTGGGTGCAGAGTGGGAGTCTGTGGCTGCTCGGCAGTTCTCAGCTTCCTTCATTTCTGAGTTTCCATTATATTTCCCTAGCAGCAGCTTCGTACGTCTGCCTAGGTGCCATTCATGTGAAAACCTAGGTAAGAACTATTTCATATGAGGAACAGATTTAAAAGGAAAGGAGTGATAAAGAGAGGTTTCAAGCAGTACACAGCTGCATTTAAGACCAGTGCAAAGATTTCATTAAATGGCTTGCTAGGCAGGAATCCTAAGTACATCTCATACATTTTTTAAAAGTACTTTATAAAACTTGTCCTTAAGGATGATCCATGTAACTTTCCTTTTCATTAGTAGATATATTTTTTCTTGAATAAAGAAAGGGACATTGATTACATCACTCTTAATTAATATTGATGCAATTTATGATAGAAAAAAATTCTTGCTTTGGTGCTCTATTCTATGGGATAGTTAATAAGTACAAATATATGGTTAGATAGAATAAATAAAATCTAGTGTTTGATAGCACAAGAGGATGACTACAGTCAACAATAACCTATTGTATATTACAAAACAAGTGAAAGAGTAGAATTAGAATGTTGCTAAAAAAAAAAAAAGAAATGATAAATGCTTGAGGTAATAGATGCTCCAATTGCCCTGATTGAATCATTAGACATTGTATGCCTATATCAAAATATCAGATAAATATATACACCTATTATGTATCCATGATAATTAAAAATGAATAAAAATATGCTATGGTTTTAGATCCTGAAGTAAATAAGATATGACTTGTATTTTCACAGAACTTAAGTCCTGAAACAATTTCCCTCTAAAAGCACACTGTGTTAAACTCCAATAGTCTTGTGTTTTCATGCAAACCCAGTCAATAATAGTTATCTGTTCTTAGTTTTTCTTTATTAACAAATGGGCATAAGATTCACCTTATAGAATGGGTGTGAATATAAAATACTATACAGCCATGAAAAATGAGATCATGTCCTTTGGAACAACATGGATGGGGCTGGAGGCTATTATCCTAAGCAAATGAATGCCGTGACAGAAAACCAAATACCACATGTTCTCATATACTATAACATTAGGTGCAGTTTCCAGCAAAAAGGGGTGACTCAGTCAGTACTTACTCAACTTTGTATCACAGATGCTCTGGTGGTGGCTGAGAGTGTTCACTCTGAAGTGATCACCTGAGTTTGAACACAGGCCCCAGAACATACCCAATTTGTAATACTGGGTCCGATGCTTATCCTTTCTGAGTCTCAGTTTCTTCATCAGTAAAAATAAAGTAACAATAGTATTTATCTCATAGAGTTTGGAGCATAAAAAAGTTAAAATATATAAAACACCTACAATGCCTGGCTCAAGGTTAATATTATGTAAGTATTTGTTCTTATTATTTTTAATTACTATCAATTATTTTCCAAAATCTAGTCTAAGTGGTTAGTCCATTCCCCCTCCCCTGCCTTTGCTGTAATAATGATAGGGGTTTCTGCTTTAGTTTCATTCTCCTTTTCCTTTTATTATGTTTTACATGTGTTTTGCCTATAGCCTAAGCATACATCTGTGCCTGATTAAAGCATCACAGAAAAACAGGCAAGTTATAAGGTTACAGATACAGTTATCACCTTGGGGGAGGGATAGTTGTGTTGTGATCCAGTGATGAGTGAACAGCCCCACCTGGCTAATCCTCATACAGATGTGTATGAGTGCATGTGTCTCTGGTAGCAAGGAAGACCTCAAAAGAGGCTGTTCATGAGTCAACATTAATCTTGCTACTGGTAGAACAAAGCTGCTAATGTTCAAACACCTGTCTTCTCCAGTAAACCCCAAGCATACTTTTTAAGGTGGAGAGAGTTTCTAATTTATGCTTATATTTCCTGCAGCTTTACTTAGTAGATGCTCATCAAATGTCTATGAATAAATAAGAATCAGACAAGTGACTATAAATGAGTATTACTTTTTTTTTTTTTTTTTTTGAGATGGAGTCTTGCTCTGTCGCACAGGCTGGAGTGCAAAGACATGATCTCTGCTCACTGCACCTCTGCCTCCTGAGTTCAAGCAATTCCCTGCCTCAGCCTCCCCAGTAGCTGGGATTAGAGGTGCCTGCCACCATGCCTTGCTAGTATTTTTAATAGAGATGGGGTTTCACTGTCTTGGCCAGGCTGGTCTTGAACTACTGACCTCATGATCCACATGCGTTGGCCTCCCAAAGTGCTGGGATTACAGGTGTGAACCACTGTGTCCAGCCAATTATATTGCTAAATCAAATTTTATAATATTTGTTTCTTCGAAAATATATTTTGGTATTCACAATATATATATATATATATATATATTACATACATATTTTAATTAAAAAAAACCAAGGTGCAAAAGCAGGATAAGATGGGGATAGAAAGTTTAAAAAGGCGAAATCACATCCTGTAGCCCTAGTTAGTCTTTACCTAGGTTTCAGACGTCCTCACAAGTCTTCTAGACTTCCTGCAATATAGGTTAATGTGCGAATCATAAGTAGTATGAAATTTAGTAGAAAACAGTTGGTATCAGGTTCTTTTGCAAACTTCTTTGTGTAAGTAACTAGTAGGACTTTTGAGAAGTAATTTAACTTACCTGTGTCCCAGGTTCCTCATCTGACACACAGAGATAATTACAAATGTTTATTATGATAATGAAATAAATGCATTAATGTATACTGTTCACGTAGAGCAGTGCCCAGTTTTATATAACTCTGTTTACTGCTGTATCATTATAATACTCATCAGACAGTACATGAATATATTTCCTCTTTTGCTTTTGCATAATAATTACAAGAGATATGGACATATGTTTAGTACACATGCATTTCTTTTCATGTATCTATAAATACATTCTAATGGGAACGTACATAGTATTATTCTTTATTCATGTAAATGACACATTTTATTTCTCAAATTAACGTGAGCTCACAACATTTCAGGTGATGCAGAAGTCTATGAAATAAAAACAGAAGCCATTCTAGCCCTTGCCTTTCTTTTCTCTTGTAGGGCACTACTGGAGCAACCGTAGTCTCTAAAATGTTTTCAGTAGAATTTCAAAGCCAGGCAATGCTTGCAGGGAGAAAGAACTCTATGATCACAAAATTTTGGACACACTGTCCTGTAGGCCCTTCCCAGAAGCTCAAAATATACTTCAGCATATTAAACGTGTTGAGGAATCTTGCGGTAAACAAAATAGCCTGCCCTTGTTTAATCCCCATGTTGCCTCCTCATAGCCTCCTCCCTGTTACATTTGGGAGTTGATGTATTAAGCCTTAGGGTGCATGAAAAATGAGAAGAACATGAATATCAGGTCCAAAAAGTCTGGATTTTACCCCGCAATCTGTCCCTTGGTTTACATGCTATAATTTGTCTTTTCTCTTTGTTAAATTTTAATTTTTCTAAATCTCAGTTCTCTTATCAACAACATAAAGATATTATTTTATCCTGAAAGACTTACGGTGAAAATCAAATAACAGATGAAAAGCACAAGCGTATGTCTTGAATGTTACCTCCCTTCTCTTCTCTCCATTGAATGAAAATAAATTTACAGCGGTTTCTCTGACAAACATCAGGAATCCCTAGGGCAAATTTCTCATTTAGGAGAAATGTTTCTGGCTGTGGTTTAAAATAGAAATGAGGTGCCTCACTCTCTGAAGGATTCCCTTTTCAAAGAAAATACTTCCAGGGATTGGTCTCTGCCTCATATTTGCCTTTACCTCAAAGCAATATACCTTATTTCCCCATTTTGCCATTGTATGGCTTAAATATGTGACCAGTTAGAGGTGCTGACTACTACATAATATGTTTGGACATGTTAATTTTTCCCGTGCTCAACCAATTGTTGCTTCATACCAATACGGAATGGTGCCCTTATCATAGGCAGGTATCCACAGTAGCATTTTACTTAGTGAAATGCACACACACATGTTGTCCAATCAAACATTCTATTTACTTCAAGTATTCAGACCTCCTGGATACTTATTCTAAAGTTGACAGCTCCGAGGCTGGCTTTCAAAATAGGAAAGATAAGGAGAAAAATGAGGTAACCAAGATAAGTAGAGGACATAGAAATTTCCCTGTGTATCTATATGTAAATGGCAAAGAGGTTGGATTGAGAGAAGGATGAAAATGGATGAACAAAGGCTCTGAGTGCTCTGGCAAGCAATTGCCATTTAGAGTTTCTGACATTTCTTATAAATGGTTTTTCTATTATTGCAATAAGTCATGCCATCTTAAGAACAAAGCTGGTAGCTCATTGTGCAGTGCTAGATGGCAGGCATCATGCCATGCTTTTTTGTTATTTATTTATTTACGTTTATTTTATTTTATTTGAAATAGGGTCTTGCTCTATCACAGGATCTTGCTCTATCACCCAGACTTGAGTGCAGTGGTGTGCTCTTGGTTTACTGCAGCCTCTGCCTCCCCGGTTCAAGCAATTCTCCTGCCTCAGCCTCCCAAGTAGCTGGAATTATAGATACGTACCACCACTCCTGGCTAATTTTTTTTTTTTTTTTTTTTGTATTTTTAGTAGAATCAGGGTTTCACCAAGTTGGCCAGGCTGGTCTCAAACTCAGGACCTCAAATCATCCACCCACCTCAGCCTCTCAAGATGCTGGGATTACAAGTGTGAGCCATCACACCCAGCATTTTTGTTTTATGGATTGTAGTTTCATGGCATTGTTTTCCTTTGGGAGGCAACTAGCTTATGAACTGCTTCCCAACATCCAATTTTTCTTGCCTTTATGATTTTATCTCTGAGAAAATGAAAATTAAAGATATGCAATAATTCTTTAGAAATTCAGAGTGACTCATTTGGAACATATGGTGATTAGGACACTGTTCAAACTGAGGTTCTGAGCAAATCTTCATTCATAGAGAATGTAAATATATTAGTCTAAATAAGAAAAGGAGTGGGGAATATTCAGAATATTGGGAGAAGTCAACTGTTTCCAAGCAAACTTCAAGTTCCTCAGACATTATTTAAATAATGCATGTAATTAAAAATTATTTTTATCAATTCATTCAAAGATTAAAGAAGGGTGTCAGACGGGCTTGATTTTCTAATCCTAGTTTGCATTAATATTTAATTTAAAAAAATATTTGCTAATGTATCGACCTAAGCCATAACAGGGATTTTGTGCATTTATGTGTGTGAATCTGTGTGCGTATCTGTGTGCAACTACAACCAAGACTACACACACACACACACACACACACGTGCACACATGTATACACAGTAACAGGGACAGGTATATTTAAGTCCCATTCTCTTGTCTCAAGACAGGAAAGACTGCTCTCCCGTTTATCCTCAGAGCTCCCTATGGATCAGACTAGAGCACAACTTCCTTTGAAAAATTGTAACTCCTGGTTGGGCATGGTGGCTCACGCCTGTAATCCCAGCATTTTGGCAGACTGAGGCAGGCAGATCATGAGGTTAGGAGATCAAGGCCATCCTGACTAACACAGTGAAACCTCATCTCTGCTAAAAATACACACACACACAGATTACCCAGGTGTGGTGGCACATGCCTGTAATCCCAGCTACTTGGGAGGTTAAGGCAGGTGAATCGCTTTAACCCAGGAAGCAGAGGTGCAATGAGCTGAGATTGTGCCACTTTACTTCAGCCTGGGTGACAGAGGGAAACTCAGTCTCAAAAAAAAAAAAGCTCCTATCCCTTCCCTTCTTTTACCTTCCTGTATCTCATTCCTACCATCCCTTGAGACCACTCCCTTCAAAAGCCATGTGTACGAATTCTGCCTCAGGCTCTACATCCAAGGCATCTGACCTAAGCCAGTTGATTTAATTTTGTTGTGTCTCAGCTTCTTTTTTCTGGAATGGCATCTACCAAATGAGAAGCACCAAACAGCTTGGCCAGTTCAAAGTAAATGTTCAGTAAAGGTGGCTGCTCTTGCTTATACCTTTTGTTTCTGCTATTATTATTATTCTTTGAATTAGTAACTGAGGTGTTGAGGCATTAAACTACTTTTCAAAGTTAGATAACAAAAGGTAAATTGCAGATTTCAAAGCAGGCAATTTAATAATGCGCTAATGGGTATTTTCACTTGTTTTTTATTATAGTTAGCCTTCATGAAATAGAATTTGCTTTATATACTTAGATTCAATAAGTATTTAATTTCACATGGACTAGTTCAGAGTAGTTTACATCTGCAAAAACTCACAGTCAAGTAAAGATATTAGACAAATATTCAATATCATACAAGAAAGATGTTAAAAGATCTAAGATATATAAAAAACATAATGATAGTTTTCTCAAGACAAGGAAAAGTTACCTTCAGATTATGGCATGAGAGACAAAAATGTTAAAAGAGGAAAGAATGGGTCAATCATAGATGATTGTTTTCTAGCTGGCTGAAATTTTTACATAATTTTATGAAGGAAAAATGTCTATTTCAAAAGATTCACCCATTTTAAATATAAAAATCAATCAATTTTCATAAATATACCAAGTTGTACAGTTATGATAGGTAACCAGTTTTAGGACAATTCCGTCATCCCAATAAGATCCCACCTGCCCATTTACAGTTAACCTCCACTCTCACCGTAGCCCCAGGGAACCACTAATCTACTTTCTGTCTTCATAGATTTTTCTTTTCTGAATACTTCGTACAAATATATTCATATAAAATAGAGCCTTTTGTTTCTAGCTTTTGTTTGTTCTTTTTTACTTAGCATTTGTGATCCACTGATGTTGTAGCACATGTGAGTAATTCAGTCTTTTATTGCTAAATAGTATTCCCTTGTGTGAATTTGCCACATGTTTAACGGTTCAGCAGTTGATGTTAATTTGGGTATTTTCACTTTTTGGCTATTTTGTGTGCAAGTTTTTGGGTGGCAGAGAGATGTATTTTAACAGCTGAAAGTGAGGCAGCAGTGAAGGAAATACTGTAAGTCAAGAATGGAAATGAAAAGTTTGTGTTGTGTTTTACAAAGATTGACTAACTTAGTGAACAGAAGCAAAGAGTGTCATAGAGACAAGGAATTTGAAAAACAACAAAAGCAACAGCACAATTTGCCAGCAGACATGGAGAGAAATATACATCTTCTTCTATTTTCTGCCTAAAAAATATTTCATGCTGAACACATATTATGAAACACCAGATAACATATGCCTTTCTGAGAAAATAGCAATACTCTTTAGCATTTTATAGATGCCAAGTAGTTTTATGGTAAAGATCTAATTTTTTTAAATAAATTTCAAAGCTTAACTAAATTTCAACAGCATCAGGCACACACACACACACACAGGCACACACACATACACACACACAGGCACACACATACACACACACAGGCACACACACATACACACACAGGCACACACATACACACACACAGGCACACACATACACACACAGGCACACACATACACACACACAGGCACACACACACACACACACATACACACACAGGCACACACACACAGGCACACACACACGGGCACACACACATACACACAGGCACACACACAGGCACACACACATACACACAGGCACACACACAGGCACACACACATACACACACTGGCACACACACAGGCACACACAGGCACACACACAGGCACACACATATACACACAGGCACACACACATACACACACACAGGCACACACACATACACACACAGGCACACACACATACACACAGGCACACACAGGCACACACACATACACACACAGGCACACACACATACACACAGGCACACACACATACACACACACACAAACACATCTTTTGGTGCCAGTTTTAACACATCACAAATACTTATATATCTCTGTTTCAGCAAAGGAATCACAGTCCTGAACTCAGAACTAAAATTTGATGACATTTCATTTTATGTATATTTGTAGTTACCTCTTTATAGTAAAATATATCTACTTATAATTTGGTAGTGATATAATATTTCCTTTAACAGTAATGTATTTAAGTTTAAGTTAAATGAATTAAGAAAAATAACAAATGACATATAAACTAAACGTACATTTGCTAGAGCAATTATAGGTAGTTACCTGACTAGCTGAAATTTGGGAAACACAATTCTAAGTTTTACCTAAACTGAGAATACCCCACTTATCTTTCCTGATATTAAAAAAAAAACCACATTTTTGAATTATTTTATTTCTTTTTAGTGATGACATTCTGTTGCCTAGAATCAATCAACCTATTCTAGAAGTTAGCCAAGTGAACAATATGCAGCCATCTAGAATTGAAGGTTATGGATGAAGAGGTTGTGCGAGGCTTGAAAACCACTCTCCAGTAGCACTTCGTGTTTTCTTTCTTCACCAAGAAATTTGCATAAGGATTTCAGTCTGTGATGAAAGGCTCATGGCTATTTTCACAACTCCATCTCATTAGGTGCAGTCAGTTCAGCTGGCAATTTCAGAGTGTTTCCCTTAACCCAATATTCAGATCAATGGGAAGTTGCCATATGTACACAGGCTATCAATTTTCAAATAATTAGAATGCAATAAAATAAACCTAACACTCTCATGGTGCCGTGCACAATTTAATCTCTACTTGAGTCATGTAAATTCAGGGCTTTAAATACTACTTATAATATCAGTTGGGTTTGTATCATGTATGTGCCAAGAGACTGTGGGGGCTGGCACATCTGCCGGGAGGCTCTTGGCCAGCAAGAGGGTCCCAACCTGGAGAGGGGGGTGCATGGAAGAGAAGAAGAAAGAACAGACAGGGTCTGGAGGGTTGAGAAGTCAGATGCTTCACCAACAGCTTTATTGAACTCAGGGTCTGATTACATACATTACAAGTAGAAGTGTTTACAGCATGGGATCAGTGTTTTGTGGGAGCAGAAAGTTTTACAATACAATCACAAGTCACCATATTTTGGATAAATATGCTGGGAACAGGGAGATACATAATCAGGTTAAAGCTGGGGGTGCAATTATCAGTCCCAAGAGTCCGGGTGCAGTATCTAAGTTTAAAAGTTTAAAAGAAACTATTTATCTAGGGCAGGAGTTTCACAAGAAAATCACAGGCTACATTATAAATCATTAAGTCACAAGCAATATTGTAAATACCATATCAAGGGTCCAGGTGCAGGAAAGACATAAACAAAGCAATTTTTACTATCAGTGGTAACAGGTTCTTGCTTTGAAGATTTAAGTCATAACTTTAAGAAGAATCTATAATGAATAGAGAAACAAAAGTGGACACTGTGAGAACCAAAAGTGGACACTGTGAGAACCAAAAGTAGACACCATGAGAACCAAAAGTGGACACTGTGCCTCCCATCACCTCAGCACAATAGAGTAATAACTCATGTTATTTTTTGTATATCACATAAGCCTTCTTGCAGTCCTTCTTTCCCATAGCTCGACTACCTCCAACAAGGGGCCTGTGTCTGGGATCAAGCTCTACCATATGGTGTGACCCACTACTTGGGGGTTTCACATGGGAGCGTTCCCACAAGAGACGATTTAATCATTTTGCAATTCATTGGATTCCAGATAACAGCGTTTATTGGAGTTCAAGTGTATCTACCATCTTCACAGTCGGGCTGTCACTACTTTAAACTTGACACATCATGTCAGATTTTATTTCAGTCCATGTATGTCACCTATGTATCTGTCTGCTTCAGTGCAGTGTTACTGCATCCACAAAAGTAATTATTTTTTGGCTGGGCGCAGTGAGTCATGCCTGGAATCCCAGCACTCTGGGAGGTTGAGGCAGGCGGATCACCTTAGGTCAGGAGTTCAAGGCCAACCTGACCAAAATGGTGTAACCCCATCACTACTAAAAAATATAAACATTAGCTAGGCGTAATGGCATGTGCCTGTAGACCCAGCTACCTGGGAGGCTGAGGCAGGAGAATCTCTTGAACCCAAGAGGTGGGTGTCGCAGTGAGCCAAGATTGCATCACTGCACTCCAGTCTGGGCAACAGAGCAAGACTCTGTCTCAAAAAAAAAAAAAAAAAAAAAAGAAGAAGAAGAAGAAGAAGGAAGAAGAAGAAGAAGAGAAGAAGAAGAAGAAGAAGAAGAAGAAGAAGAAGAAGAAGAAGAAGAAGAAGAAGAAGAAGAAGAAGAAGAAGAAGAGGAAGGAGAAGGAGAAGAAGGAACTGTTTTTTGTTAAAATAGATCATTTAAACTATTATAGAGAGGATAAAGTGTGTCTTATAGAATCAAGGATATAATAGCTATGGACTTGAGATATATAGGTGTGTGTATTCTTTTCTTTCTTGCATTTAATTAAATAACAACATAATGACTGGTGCATTCACATCTTTAGCTCACACTTAAGTCTTTGCTACACAAGAAACCCAAACCATGATGACCCACATAAACTTCTCTTAACTTCCTTAAGTCCTGATTCACAACACATGTCCTATATCCCAGAACTATAATGTAGTAGCACTGTAAAATAATAGGTTTTCCAATGTTCTAATTGATGTGTATTTTCATTTTAATACTTAACACATTGCAAAATTGACCCAAGTCTCACTGGTGGTTGCTAGACTGGTTGATTCTTTCATTTAACAAATACTTTCTGTAGGTTATTGAAGAAAATTTGATCTTTTGGGGGAAAATAATGACAGCTTGGAGAGAAGAGTGTCATAATATGGCTTATATTTTCAATGGATCATTCTAATGGATGTCTTCATGGCAGAAGGGGAAAGGTAGAAGCAGGAAAACCACTTTGGAGGCTTTTGCTCTTACTAGAAGAGATGGTGCAAACTAGGGTGATAGTGGTAACAGGTTCTTGTTTTGTACTGCACTTTACAAAGTGCCTGCTATGTGTCTAACATATTGTTTAGCAAATATGACAACATATTCCTATCTGCCTTACACCTCTCCACTTCCCAAACTTTTGACCTTTCAATAAATTCAGAAAAGTCTTGTCTCTGCAGATTCACAAAATAGTCTCAGTATCCAAGCTGATGGGGAAGGAATGGGGTGCATTACATAGTTGCTGTGTTTAGCAAAATCATTCTTTTGCATCATATGCCATTCAGTGCATCTTGATTTTGAATAGATTCATTTGACTTTTTTGCATAGGCTGACAGAAGAATGGAATAAATGTAGACTGTATATTCTGCTAATGTCACATCAAAAAGCCCTGCAATAGTTAGACAAACTGAGTGACTAGAAACTAATTTTGGCAATCTGCCTTTTCGTAGTAAAGAGGAAGGTGGCAGTGGTGTAATATTGATGGTCTCAGCCCTAATGGTTCAGTTTGCAAGTACTAGGAATAATTGTGAAATGAATCCTTTTTTTTTTTGAGGTGGAGTCTTGCTCTGTCCCTCAGGCTGGAGTGCAGTGGCACTATCTCAGCTCACTGCAACCTCTGCCTCCCAGGTTCAAGTGATTCTCCTGCCTCAGCCTACCAAGTAGCTGGCACTACAAGAGCGTGCCACCACAACTGGCTATTTTTTTGTATTTTTAGTATAGAAGGAGTTTAATTGTGTTAGCCAGGATGGTCTTGATCTCTTGACCACGTGACCCACCTGCCTTGACCTCCCAAAGTGCTGGGATTACAGGCATGAGCCACTGCACCTGGCCAAATGAATTCTTTTAATAGTAAAATGCTGCTTTGTGAGATGTTGTGTCTTAACATAGAAACAATTTTAATCTGAACAGGTCCTCATAATTAATTTTTGAAATAATGAGTGGGTAATTGTATGCCTGTTTTGCAGAAGAGGAATCCAGGGCTGGAGTAGATTACAGTATGTGACTTGGCCAAGGATATTCTATCCCAACACACCTAAAATATACGCTTGTTATCAACAGGGAGGTCCATCTATTATGTCCTCTGTTGTATCCTCAGTGCCTAAACTAGAAGCTGGCTGAATTAATATTTGATGAATAATTTAATTGATATTAAATTATTAATATTAATATATTTAATATTAGCTCATTTCTAGGTTTTTACTACTATGGATGTGTAGGGCACATATACATATATACCCACCCATAGTAGTAATACATATATATATATATATATAAATTGTGTGTGTGTGTGTGTGTGTGTGTGTGTGTAAAGTTCTGTATGGTGAAACAATAGTTCAGTACCAGAACTCAGTTTTCAAAAGGTAAAATCCAAAGCCAAATATTTTTATTTAATATTTGCTTTAATTAAAGTACTACATGAATTTTTAAAACAGAAAATCAAATTGCACCTTAAAGCTTGTGACACTTCACCTATAACAGAAAAAGACACAAGATGAAAATCAGAAAATCAGCCACTTGTGCCACCCTACCTTAACTCTGAATTCTGCTCCATAGATACAATTTCCTTGAAACTTTTGACTGTTTGTTCTATGACCAAATTGATACAAAATAAGTAATTGCATTTTTTGGCATTAAAAGCTTGCATTTTTGGCATTGAAAGCAATGGCAAGCCATATTACATTTGCACCAACCTAATATAAACTTTCCTAATACATCTGTTCTTACTCATCATCCTTGACTTTTCCATTTCAGATATTACCTGTCTTCCCCATATGGAGCATGAGAATTATCCTCTCTAATGACACCCCTTTATCTCTATGCCCGTTCTCCCTTATCGCCAACCTCCTAGTGTTTTCACTCAACATTCAAAGGCTTACACTATCACAGTCATGTAGTACTATTCCTACCTAATCTAGATAGCGTACCATCATTGCATTTACTTCCTTGTTTTCCTTAGAATTAAAATGGCATTTTGGGGGGGGGTTCATTTGCCAAATGTTCTATATATGTATAATTTGCTAATTTCAATTTTAATATGAAACTGTAATTCTCCAACTCCCCTCTGTTCCTGAGGAAATCTCTCCTTATTGCTTTCCTCTTATTGCCATTGGCGGCTGTTCATTAGGTCTCCTGAGACTCACTTAGAACTCTCTTTGCTACATAGTATTTCATGGTGTATATGTACCACATCTTCTTTATCCCATCTGTCAATGATGGGCATTTAAGTTGATTCCACATCTTTTCTATTGTACATACACACCATTCAATACTATGCAGCCATAAAAAAGAAGGAGATAACATCTTTTGTGGGAACATGAATGGAGCTGATGGTTGTTATCTTTTGTGGGAACATGAATAGAACTGGAGGTCATACTAATGCAGGAACAGAAAACTAAATATTGCTTGTTCTCACTTACAAATGGTAGCTAGAACTCATGGACACAAAGAGGGAACAACAGACACTGGGTCCTACTGGAGAATGGAGGGTGGGAGGAGGGAGAGGAGCAGAAAAAATAACTATTGGGTGTATGCTTATATCCTGAGTAAAAACTCCTGTGACATGAGTTTACCTATATAAGAAACCTGCGCATGTACCCCTGAATTTAAAATAAAGTTAAAAAAAGAATTATCTTTACCTCTTTCTTGGGTTAGTTTCCATGTCCTCTTCTAAATCGCTGTTCTGTCATTAGTGAACTGTGTCTTCCTTTACTTACTAAGAAAGAAAGAGGGATTTTTTTACAAGGATTTTGATTCTCAATTTAAAACATTTCATCACACATGACCTGTAATTTATATTGGAATTTAGTAGAACAGTTTTCCTCCAAATTTTTAAAGCTTTACTTTTCATATTCTCTTATCTTGTTTAAAAGCAGAATGCCGTTCTTTTCACCTAACCTATTTTATTTTTCCTGTCTGAAGGCTGTTTAGCATTTTATCTTTATCCAGGTGCTCTGCAATTCTGAAAAATGTGCTTCAGTATGGATTTCTTTTCTATCACTGTTTTGTGCCTTTGGTAGACCCTTTCAGTCTGACGACCTAAAGCTTCAATTCTGGGGAATTATTTGGCTTTATTTCTTTAAAATGTGTTTCTCCTTTGTTGATTCTGCTTTGTCTTTCTGTAACTTCCATTAGTCAGATATTGAGTCTCTTGAATTGCTATTGTAATTTTCTAATTGTTTACCTCTGACTTTCTAGCACTTTTAAAACATATTTATATAAATTGAGATTCTCTCAAATTTATTTTTACTCTTCCTTGATACATGTTTGTACCTGTTAATGCATTTTAAAAAATTTACCAGACTTCATTATGACTGTATTTTCCTCTTTTATTATACACTGGCTAGTTATTCTTGCTCCATTCATGTGACCCTTTTAAAAATGTCACCCTAAGGTATCAAATATATTTTTAAAATTTATTTTGGTTTGTTTCCTGCACTGAATCTGTAGCCTCTGAATTCTTTATATTATTTGTTTTGATCTCTGCTTTTCCATCCTTGGCTGTCTATGAATATTTCAGAGTGAGATAATAATATGCTGATTGCATTCTGTATGTCTGAGCAGACCTTGTTTATTAGTGACTTTCACTGTAGGCTGATGAGTTGAAAATCTAGTCATTTTCATCAGAAGATCCCAAAAAGTTCCTATCTGTGGATCTTTTCTCTGGGGCCACAGCTGATTTTGTATCATTTGCCAGTTGGAATTAGATATGGCTGTATGAACAGAAAAATCTTACTTTAGTTGCTTAACTATATTTTTTTCCTCTCACTCAATAAAAAGGCTGAAGTCCTGAACAAGTTACATCTTGACTTTCCACCATGCTTAGCATATGGCTTTTGTCACATTTATCATCCATAGTCTCAACATGGTTGCTTCAACTCCAACCTCATGTTCCTATTCCAAACAGGAATTAGAAGAAATAATAAAGAGAGAAGGAGTGACACCTATATTAAAATAAGGGAATGAATTAATGAGTAAACAAACAAAAATTCTCAGAACTCTTTAGCAGACCTGTATTTACATCTCACTGACCTGAAACTGTGTCATAAAACCATTTCTAGTTGCAAAGGAGTCTGGGAAGTTGAGGTGTATAGATGGGCCACTGTCCCAGCCATCTACTCTTTATCAAGATTTGCTTGACAAGAGTTGCTTGCTTGGAGGCCCCCTTATCTATAAAATAAGAATTGCACCAGGCTTTCTCATAGGAGTGTTGGGAGGATTGCCTGGTTTTATTTAGACCTGGCCTGTGGTGAGAATTAATAAAGAGAAGCTGTGTTAACAACTTTCATAATTATAAGTATAAACACTTGCATGATTTGAGTGCCCATTTGTTCATTCTGCACTGCTAGGCTGAGCAGCTCACATTCAGGTTTCCTGTTTTATAGATCTATTAATCCATGTGATCTCTTGTAGCCAGAGGCATTCAGTATGGGCTCAAAAAGTGTTCGTTGAACACTGATGCTCAGGTTTGTGACCTTCCAGGATGTCTCATGGTATAAAGGAGCACTCCACTGGAAGTCAGGAGACCTGGGTTCTGAATCACAGCAAAAGAGTCCAGGGGGTCTTTCAGAAACTATTTTCCCTGTCAGGATCTCAACATCTTTATCTATAAAGGGAAAAGGTTGAATTAGAAATCTACAGATACCTATGCATATCCGTGAATCAGCATGTCAGAATCAATGATGGTTCCTATCACATGTACCCAATTCTGACCAACAGGATCTGAATATTAATACCAGGGCCCAGAATTAGCTATCTTTCAGTCATTGTTTAAGGTTTGAGTTCCATGGGATTAGAAGATTTAAAATTTTAAATGTACTATGGACGTAGATTGTCACATTTAATTTTTAAGAATTGTTTGTTAAAAGGAGGAAAAAAATCAAATTAACAATCTTCATAGTGAGTTTGAAGCAAGATTCCCTCCTCTTTACTAAACTTCAGACAAAAATCAAACATCCAAGTATAGAAACAGCTGAGTAAACTTGGTGGTATTAACAAATTTAAAACTCTTGCTGAAATATTTGCATATTTATGTTTTGGGCTACTGAGTTCTGCAGATGTTGGAAATTTGTAAAGAGAATAGATGTGTTTACCAAATTATTCACAGTATTTGGAAAATGCAATTATTTTCATTGGAATTGACAACATTACAGTTTTGTGCTATTTTAAGTAAAGCCCTTAAGAGTCCATAGTAATTGAATTTTTTCATTGTAGTAATGTAACCTTTTAGATATATGATCTTTGACATTTAAGTTGGTAGTGATTAGTACCAGTGTTCTCAATTTCCTCTCAGCTCTGTTCATTTTAAGTAATTCTAAATTAATTTGTTAAATGTCATATCCCAAAGGGAGAAATAAAGATTCTTTTCCTTGTGATTTGATTTCTGAAGCTCTTTCTTAAATTGTTTGATTGTTACCTGAGACATGGTTTCAAACAGTATGCATCTTGGAAACATATTCAAGGATAGTTTTTCTATCCTTTTTCTACTTCTTTGATTGGGTCCACAATGCTTTAATTCTCACGCACAGGCATGGTGCTTCACAGCATGTGTAGGGTTTACAAGTAGATCCTATTCACAAGACCATCTGTTTCATAGGACATGTATTATTTATTATTATAAGTCTTTTTAAAATTTTTTTATTTTTAATGAAAGAATAAACTTAAGCAGTGAGAAGTTAGGTGATTTCTCCAAGGTCATATGAGACCTGCAAGAAAAACCTTAGTCTAATTATTCTTTTATCTATTGTCTGTTTATTATGCAATAATTTATTGAGTGCACCCTGTCCTGCTGCATACCAGGAATTGTGTTAAGTATTTCAAATTTAGATGTGAATAAGACCTGTCCCTTGAAGAGCTCCAGTCTAATGGAGACACACCCCCTCCATATATACATACACACATGCATGCATACATGAAGTGTGGAAAGTGCAATAATAGAAGTGTATATGAGGTACAGCTGTAGTATATAGAAACAAGTGATCCACCTTTCCTCACCTTTCATGGGGTTTGGGTATAGTAAGAGAAAAAGTTGGAAGAATTGCAGCAGCTTCAGGCTTTAATGTAAGTGGGATTTAGGAGTTCTACAATTTGGAGAGATATGGATGTTATACTGTATTAAAATATGTTAAAATAGCATTCCACATAGAATTGAGGTAATGTATAAACAAGCATATGGAAAGTAAAACGAGTATAGATGGAGTATAATGATGAGGACTATGGAGGAAGTAGTGGATGATGTAATGATGAAGACTAGAAGTAATGATGAGGACCGTGGAGCAAGTAAGTAAAGCCACTCTCTCCCCATTCATTTCCTAGGCATCATTTCTCATTGTCACTGTTGAAAAATGACTCCCAGATCCTGGCTTGAGTGCCTAGTTGAATGTAAATGGCTTTCACTGAGATAGGGTAATACAGGAAGGAAGTCAGACTTTCTGTGGGAGATAATTCAGCAGCAAACTGCCCATTAGAATAGTCAACAATTAGGAAGAAGTTGCTACAGAGGATACAGTAGGCAGATCTGATTAGGCAGCTAATTGGGGTGTAGTGGAGCAGACCAGGAATTGTGTTAAGTCAAAAGAATCTTGCATTTCTTAGAAGAGGTGAAATTTATAAGAATGCGTTTATTCAATCGACCTTTTCCACTTTTGATGTACTATCAGTACTAATTAAGAATAACAATAAATAGTGTCAACTACATTGTCAACAAAGCAGTATCTTAAGAATCTGCCAGTGTTGTCCTTTGCAGTGACACAATGAAATGAGACACTGTAATTCTAGCTTTGTTATAAATAAATCTCTTGCCACTAAAGTGCTTCATCTCAACAAACAGGATACTGATAGAGAAATGTAGAAAAAAGAATTACTTAAACTTACAACAATTGTGCTGTAGATAATTGACAATTGACCCTAAAAGAAAAATTAGAGAACCTTAACTTCCATTAGCATTTATACCCTTCATCATCCTAATGTCACAAGAGAAGAGTCTGTATAAAATATTTATATGTACCACTCACCAAGTAAAATAATAGCATTCAAATGAAATACAATGAGAGTGGTGTCATGGCTTATGAAGGTGTGAATTGTTGAGCTGAATTCAACAGGCATAGCTTGTCTTAATTCTTCTTCACTTGGATTAGCCCCATTTAAAGTACATTCATTTTGTTAATTGCTCTATACAAGAAGAAAACTATGTGAAAAGACTAGAAAAGGAAATTCAAAATGCACATTAAAGAGGTGTAAGGAATGGTAATAAAGAGCTCCAGGTCTGAGTTTTGCTGCTAATTTCCCTATCTGTAAAATGGGGATGATAATAATTCTGTCATGATGATCTGATGACTCACTTGCATATAAAATGCTCAGAAAAATATATGACTCACAATAAGCCCTCAATAAACATGAGCTATTATCATAATTTAGTGTTGTTTTTAAATGTGAATAAATAATAATAGTCAACTCTAATATAGCATTGGTAATGGGCTAGGTAATATTCCCAGAGCTTTTCATACAGCAATTCATTTACACTTCCCAGCAACTTTATGGGGTTGGTACTGCTATTATCCTGAATTATGCATGATGAAACAAAGGCAGAGAGGTTAAGGAAAATGTCCCAAAAATACTTACCTATGAATGGAACCCAGCAGTCCAGCTTTGAGTCCATGTGCCTGAACACTATAAAACTGCACAAAATAAACTGCTAGCAATGCAGTCACCCCAAATTATAATGCTGCTTGACTAAGAAGGCATTCTTTATATTTTACTGTTTCTAACTAATAATAATTTTTTTAAAAATATAGTAAAATAAGTAAAATGCATGAGGTTACTGATGGAGAAAACACATAAATTCTTCCTGAATATGTCTAATACTTTTACCTCTCTGCCTTGCCCTATCCTAAGTTTTCTTGATGGCTAATGATTTGCTTTCCCAGTCTCGATAAATTACTGCCAAACCAGCAGGTAATTACTTTCCTTTCCTGTTTCAACCAAGAGTTTCTGTCCCTTTTTCTTTGTGTGTGTGTGAGCCTTATATTAACACATTGCATTATTTATGGAAAGATTGTATTTCTCACATTGATCCCAAGCTTCTGGAGGTGCTACCCAGAAGCACCTGGAGGTGATTATGAAGCCAAGACCTCTCCCATCTTTATACCTTCTCCCCTTCCCTGTGACAGGCAGTCCCCCAGAGGCCTCTTTTTTTGGACTCCATTAGACCTTTGGACAACATTAGTAAGATGGTTTCCAAGAACTTTTTATAAGCACTGGCACCCTGAGAATCATAAATACCACATGTTAATAAAGCAGATGAACACAGGTTGCATGAGTAATGCCTCATCTCCTAAAATGCTATACCTGAAAGCATGAGTAAGTCCTTTTTCCTGACTACCAACAGCTTTTGCTTTGACGAGACTGTGAGCTCAGTACTAGAAATGAGAAGAAAATCTTTTCTACTTGATTGACTCTATTCCACATGGGAAGTCTCTGACCATAACCTGTCAGACACTGCTACAGAAAAATAAACAAATAAACCTGGGTTTGGTTAATGACCTCACAAAGGGACCCCTGGATGCCTCAGATTTCGTGTGTTAAAACCATGACTAGTTTAAAACGCCGGTTCCCAAGTTGTATTATTGGAAAGTACCAGGAATTCAGACAAGACCAACATCCTTCTCTTTACTCTAAATTCAATAATGCAACCACTTCCCATTTTACAAGGAAAAAGGAGGTGGATAGAGCTTTTATAATTTAAAATTTTCTTCTACAATCTTTTTTTTTTTTTTTTTGACATAGGGTCTCAGTCTGTTGCCCAGGCTGGAGTACAATGGCATGATCTCTGCTCACTGCAACCTCTGCTTCCCAGGTTCAAGTGACTCTCTTGCCTCAGCCTCCTGAATAGCTGGGACTATAGGTGCACACCACCACACTGGCTAATTTTTGGATTTTCAGTAGAGACAGAGTTTCACCATGTTGGCCATGTTCTCAAACTCCTGTTCTCAACCTCCTGGCCTCAAGCGATGCACCCCCCTCAGTTTCCCAAATTGTTGAGATTATAAGTGCGAGCCACTACACCTGGCCTACAATCTATTCTTAAATGAATGTGTCTGCTTCCACTTTCTGGAAAATAATTAATTGAATACCCTAATAGAAAATATTTATCAATGGAGAAACCAGAAAGAGGTGGCAGATATATTTTGGTGGTTTTGTATTTCCTCATACATAATTGTTACATGCATAATACTCTCATTTTCTACAGGTGAAGTTGACCTTGATCTATTTGATGAATTAAATCTAATAACATTTTGAACCATTTTGCCATCAGTAGCATGACTTTTAGGTGTTCTATCATCTTATCACTTTTATGTTACTACCTACCAACCCCAACAGTCACTCCTCAAGCTTGAGTGTATGTCTGCACGTTAGCAATACTTCTGGGTTCTGCAGAATTGTTTTCCTTGGCAGCCGAGGGTGGGCCCAATGTACCTCATACCTTCCTTAACTGAAGCAGCTCCACTTTCATCCTTTTTATATTTGGCATTCTGGATTTTTGTGTAAGTGTTAATTTGACCAACAGAGTCCATGACTAGAAATGGTTGGGAACCACTGTGCTAGATATTGTTTAAGATCATCAGCACCTTAAAAGTCTTTGAGCCTGTGATACTTTCTGGTGGTTAAACTGTTTAAGTAGAGTATGAAACGCTCCCTACTCATGCTCTTATCCCAAAATACCTTCAGCATGCTTATTGAGTTAGGCACTCAACCCAATAAATTCAAATGGGTTTGGCTCAAAATCTGAAGAGTAACAGGGCAGAACTAATGTAGATGTAGTTTAAGATCTTTTGCCAGATTGTCTTTGTTTTTTAGCTCACATCCCAAACCAAAACCAATTCTGAAAATTATACAGCTAATAGGAATGGTGCCTGCCCATTTTGAGCTCTGATCTCCTGAGTCCCTGTTCTTGCTATGCAGCTACCATCTTTGTCTCTCCCCAATTCTTGAGCCATGTATTTCTTCTTCTCTTTCTGTAAATTTCTAATTTAGGTTATGGAGTTATGGCAGCATCTACCCAGCACTCTAAAATGAAGGTGGGCCAGGTGCAGTGGCTCATGCCTGTAATCTCAGTACTTTGGGAGGCTGAGGTGGGAGGAACACTTGATCTCAGGATCAGCTTGGGCAACACGATGCTACAAAACATACAAAAATTTGCTGTGTATGGTGGCGTTCACTTGTAGGCCCAGCTACTTGGGAGGCTGAGGTGGAAAGATTGCTTGAGTCCAGAAGGTGGAGGCTGCAGTGATCGCACCACTGCACTCTGGCTAAGCATCTGTGTGAGACCCAGTCCCCCCAGATAAATAAATAAATAAATAAATAAATAAATAAATAAAATGAAGTTGGAAATTAAGAAGGCAGTGAAAAACTTAACACCGACTCCCTGGATTTACCTGGGAAACTATAGTTCACATTACCCTTACTTTTGATATCTAGTCAATAGGCAAATTGTATTAGATATCCTAATTACATCTTCTCCGTCCTTTCTATTATTAGCAAAGCATGTTTCACTTGGATCATTAAGACAACCTCTTAAGATGTTTCCTCATCTTTTTAGTAGCTTTCCAGTCTGTCTTCCTCACTATAGCCAAATTATTATTATATCACCCTCCCCTATAAAACCATGGGCAGGCTCCTTACCATGGTGTACGAGGCCTCTGCCATTTTTCTGGTTTAACCTCTTGATACACCATCTTGTGTGCTTTATTCTCCAGCTATACTGAAGTACTTGTAAGTTTATAATTAAGACAAGATCCACCTGTGCTTGGGACATTCTCAGATGCAGCTCCTCCTGCCTGATAGAAACCCCCACATGTGCCTTAGCTGAGGTCAAACATCCTCATTCTTTATCTCTTAGCTTCAGCCATAATTTTTGCTCAGGAAGTCCTTCTTGACCATTCTCAAGACTGGACTAGGTGTGTCTTGGGTATCTTCACATAGCACCTAAAACCATCTCTATCAAAACCCTTAGCATATGGGATTTAAAATGTGTTGGGAAAATACTGGTGAATGAGGTGTTATTTGGCTCAAATGCCTCACAGGCTCAAAGGCCACATGTGAAAGACATGTTCCTCTGCCCCTCGGTTGAAGCAGAGAACAACACTGTCTCTTTGCATGTTTGTGACCACCTCCCCTCCTTTGCCTCCCTCAAGACAAAGTCAGACTCGTTAGTTTAGAAATCTGTCAGTGAATAATGTCTGCACAATTAATTTTAGAAAACATCAATAGCTAATTAATGAAAGGAAACTGTGGTATGGGTGATAAAGTAACAAAATATCAGAAGAGGAAATGGCATCCCTATACAAATAAACACTGAGAGCACTGTGTTTATGTTAAAGGCCTCTGTGTTTCAGCTGGTTCCATTTAAATATCAGAAAACCTGTTCATGTACACCCAGGGACTCCATTTTCATGTAAAAAGATTATTATGCAAAGAGTCATTTCAAAATACACACTGAGACTTGAATATTTATTCACTTAGTTTAAGAAAACGCTGATGTTGAAATTCCAGAAAATGTAAATGTAGAAAGATTGATACATGAAAGGCCTAAATCATTAAAAGTGACCTTTTACAACATTGTAAAACTTAGCTGTGGGGTTGTTATGTTGTACACAGGATATACACGGGATAGGAAGTATGAGAATAACTCCAGAAGATTTTTTTTAATCTACCTTTTTTAATGTAGAACCTGAGGTTAGTCAAACATAACACCATGACATTATTCTCATGAGAGAATTAAAAGGCAGCACTTTTCAATAAGAAATAGATTTAACTAAAAATACATATTAAACAGTAGGAGACTGTCACTCTGAATATTCCTCTAGCTGGGCAAATTTTAATAACATGTCATTTTTGAGACAGTCATATTTGAAAGAAGTAGAAACTTGAACAAGCATCTGTTGTTTTCATCAAACATCACAGCATTCTATTTACAGTGGTCATAGCTGAGCTGGGCACTTTGACCAACGTCATTTCATTCAATCTCACATACAAGCTGCATTAGAGAAGCTGTCATCCTACTTTGCAGATAAGGAAACTGAGACATAGACAGACTATGTGACTAGCCCAAGATGTTACCAGTTGTAAATAGTAGAGCTGAGAGTTATATTCCATCCTGGCTAATTCCAGGGAATCCAAGTTGTTGTCACTATATTGTACCATATTCTTATACCACATATTATACCATATGTTATATTGTACCATATATTATAACAGGTAACTGCTGTCAAATTGCCAGTCTGAGTTGTCCTCAATGTATTTTCATGTTTCCTTGGCATTCTGTTTTTAAGGAATAATTTTTTAATTTAGTTAAATGCTCGGCCTCAATGAAAACATCATTTCTATATAAAAAGTGAGAGGGAAAATTTGTGCAAAAAATGGACTATAATAGGAAAAGCATCCTCTTTACTCTCCATTGTATGCTTCAGAAAGTTGCATTTTTATTTCTTTAAAAAGAATGTCTGAGTTCAAATAAATTCATAGTGAGAACTATATACCACAGATGTAATCAGTGTGGGCTCTGTACATGCGTAAAGACTAGGGTTTTCTGCTCTATCCCTTGACATTTAAGTGAGTATCTAAGTCTCTTTAAACCCCCGTTTCTCATCTGTTAAATGGGACTGATACTGCCTACCTTATTGAATTATTGTGAGATAATAATGTAAATGAGATAATATACGTAAATTGCTAGCACAATGGAAATGAGCAAGTGCTCAAGAAATTGTAACCAAATCAATCCCAAATAATTCCGTTGTTTATAGACACTTTGCAAAGTTCCTTAGCCCTTTTAAATGTATAATTTTTTCTTCAGTGTCTCAGGTAACATCAAAACTGATGCTTTCTTTGATGTGTTCAGAAGTCAGAAACGGTGTTTGTTTAAGTGCCTTTCCACCCATCAAGTAGGTGAAGACTAACTTTTAATTCGGAGCACTGACTTCTGATTGCGAAACTAATTTTCCATTGTGATTCTATCTCTTTGATTGACTCTTGAATCAACACATTTATTCAAAATAAACTACTGCAAATGTGATCATTGCAAACAAAATGGGCTTGTCTGTTGCTATGATTTCCTACAAATATCATTTCCCATGATAGTTCATGATTTAAGGCTCCTGTCGTTCTTCCCTGGCTCAATCCTGCATTCCATACTGTGGCCAGAATGGACTTTTTAACTCTGATCAGAAAGTTATTTTTACTTAAAAGTTTCCTAAAGTTATTTCTCAATAACATGAAGTCAAACTCCTTTATTGCTTCACAAGGCCCTTAATGCCCTAATTCCTTTTAAGCAAGAACCGGGTATCTCATCACTCCCCATCCTCTCACTACGTATGTGAACACATTCAGGTACACAACCAGTAGCTTCCCATCTGCCTCCTTTTGCTTGTGCAGGTGCTAGGGTCTGTCTTCCCTTTTATTTCCCTCACTTTTTTCACTGGTGAATTCCAAACCATCTTTTAAGACTCATATTATTATTATTTAAGGCAGAGTCTCACTCTGTCACTCAGGCTGGAATGCAGTGGTGTGATCTCGGCTCAATACAACGTTCGCCTTTCGTTTTCGGCGATTCTCACCTCAGCCTCCCGAGTAGCTGGGATTACAGGTGCACATCAGCACATCCAGCTAAGTTTTTTATTTTTAGTAGATATGGGGTTTCACTATGTTGGCCAGGCTGGTGTAATCCACCTGTCTCAGCCTCCCAAAGTTCTGGGATTACAGGTATGAGCCACTGGGCCTGGCCTTAAGACTCACTTTAAATGTTACATCTCTGTAATACTTTTCTGGTTTTTGCACCTTCTCACCAGGCTACGGTTTTCCTTACTGCATCCCTATAGTAACTTGCATCTATTTTATTTTAGCCCCAAATTCTGCCTTGCTTATTGAACAAACTTACATGGCCATCATATCTGTCAGAGACTGCTCCCAAAACTTTACAAACATTAAGTCATTTAATCTTTAGAACACCTTGATGAGCATGGTGAGTGTACTATTTTTATCCTCATTTTACACAGGAATAAATTTGGCACAGATTAAGTAACATAGGCAGTAAGAAAGAGGCAGAGCCTGCATTCCACTTCAGGAGGGAGCCACCCAAGCATGAGCTGTCAGCCTCTACGTCACGTTCCTTACCACCGCGCTAATCATCTTTGCTTCCACTCCAGTGTTGTAAGGACTCTTTCTGCTTCTCATTTTGCTTTGTCTTTCTTGTATCAAGTGCATTCTTGGCATATCTAGATGTTGGATAAATATCATTCGTTGAATAAATCAATAAATCATTTCCATCCCTAAGTCATTCCTTTGGCTTTTCATGTTTTCCAGACTGTTGTCTCTTTTGACCATCGGCCCAGAATTTGATTGTAAATTGCTAAATATCAGAACAATTCTTCTCAAAATCCCACTCCCCTCATACTTTTCATGCCTAATCTCAGAGTCTTTGCCACTCGTCTTGAGGCATAGAAAATATAGAATCCCCTTATCGTTAGCCTCCATTCTCTGTGGTAGAAATTGGGATATAGTTTGCTAAGCAAACTTCATGTTGGACAGAAGTGTCATAATGAGGTTTAAGAACATGGGCTTTGCCGTCTGACTTGGATTCTAACAGAGCCTTCACCACTAATCATTTGGATGACATAGCCCAATTTCTACCACAGATAGGGATACACACACACACACACACACACACACGTATATATATATATTGGGCTGGGCATAGTGGCTCACACCTATAATCCCAGCACTTTGGAAGGCTAAGATGCTTGAGGCCAGGAGTTCTAGACCAGCTTGTGAAACATAGTGAAATCTCATCTCTACAAAAAAAAGAAAAAAAAACACAGATTTTTAAAAATTAGTCGGGCGTGGTGCTGCATGCCTGTAGTCCCAACAGCTCAGGAGGGTTAGGGTGAGGATCACTAAAGCCAGGAGTTGGAGCTTATAGTGAGCTATGGTCACTCTAACCTGGATGACACAGTGAGACCCTATCTCAAAAAATAAAACAGAATATTCAATCTAATTTTAGAGTCCTATAAGTCTGTTTTAGAGCACTGGCTCTGGCAGGAGCAGAAAATGGTGGTGCCGTCTAGAATGTCAAGGCCAGCTGGAGCTGAGTAGTGGCTCAAATAAGTCATAGGATTCTAGGATTTGGCCCTCTACTTTGAAGGTCCAGAAGCTCAATATTTTAACTTGATTATTCCCAAGGGAATGACTCAAACTAAGTTTCACGTAGGACAGAGGCAGCAGGATGAGGTTTAAGAATATGGCTTTGCAATCACACTTGGATCCTAATACAGCCATCGCCACTAACCATTTGGATGACCTTGGGCACATTCCTTAGCTATGAATATTTTCTCTTCTGCAAAACACAAGATAATGTATGTACCTCACAAAGCTGTTTGCTAGGACTTATTGTGTCTCTACATTAGTTCTGCCTGGCCTATAGTGTATTTTCAAAGGAGAACAGCATATTACAACAAGGAGAATTGTCACGTGAACCATATATTCATGTCAGTGTGGCAAGGATATGCTACCCTTATAATCGAGATCCATGAGAACCTGAATTCTTATTAGAAGCTACTTGGTGGACATCGTGGAAACCGAAGCAGGAAGAAGTAATTCAGCCTGGATGAACAGGGGCACCAGGAAAGATTTTGTTATTTGTTCATTAATTTTAAAAAATAAACATTAGTTAGGCAACTACTATGACCAAACCATGTGCTGGGTGCTGGAGGAGTACTAGTTGTGAAAGGATACTATCCATGTCCTCAATTTGTTCACAATTGAATGAGAGATATAGACAATAAATAAGTGAACGAGAAATTCAATATATATTAACAGTTTTTGACAAATGCTTGGAATAAAATAAATGGGATGCATTGATGGAGAGTAACTGGGTAAAAGTTGGAGCTGTCTCTTGGTGTGCTTTTGCAGAAGCAGATCCTGAGATGAGATTTTGTGTCAATGTGATTTATTAGAAATTGCCCCCAGAAAAGTGGTAGGGAAGTAAAAAATACATCCAGAAAGGGAAGGAGAATAAATAAGAATGCAATATCAAGCAAAGATCCTCAGAGGAAAACTGGCTCAATCCTGAAGGGAAGATGTAAAGGAAATACATTTTGGTCACAGCGCTACATCCATCATGAAGCCAGGGAGCTGGAGCATGTATACTCCTCATCCATCAGTCATTGGCAAAGGCTGCACTCTGGGGTGAAGGTGGATACAAATCCCTGGCCACTTCAAGCTCTCCATGTACAGTAAAGGCATTCTGGCAGACTGAAGGTCATCCTCCCACAAAGAGACACAGATGCTGGCAGTTGGGAGTGAATGTTCATGTTCTGGAAGATAAGAAGGCATCCCAAAATGATATGAGCAGACTACTGAAAGCATTTGCTATGGAATGGGGAGGGGTGTTATCTGATGAGATGACATTCATACCAAGACCTGAAAGATGAGCTGGATCCGGGCTTGTGTAGAAAAGGGGAAAGGATTTTCAAGAAAAAAAAAAAAAAAAAAAAAAAAGGGAACTGTTAATGGGAAGTCATTGAGATAGGAAAGAGAATGTGTTTAAGAAAATTGAAAGGATCTATCTGCTGGGAGTATGGTGAATGAACAGAAGAATGTTATGAGATAAGACTGGAGAAGTACGCAGAAATGTACTAAAGGAGCTGTACTGACTCTGATTGCAGTGAGTTGACATACGAAAATTTCAAGCATTGGAGTGACATGATCTGATTCAGGTTGTAGGAAAATTACTCTCACCACCATGTGAAGTATAAATTGGAGCAGGGGAAAAGAAGAGAAGCAGGGCCATCATTCTGTAGTTTATTTTATAGTCTAGGGGAGAAGTGACAGCAGCATTACCTAGGGTGGGGGAATACTGAAGATGGGAAGAGGCGGATGGCACTAGCTTGTATTGTAGAAGTAGAGCCAGTAGGACTTGATGGATTTTGTGTATGAGGGAGAGAATAAAAGAAGTGAAACATAATATTTGGGTTTCTGGGTATAGTGACTGGGAGGATAGGGTGACCATTTAGTGAGACTGGATGGAATAAAAATTATTAAGACAAGTCAGATTGGATTAATGCTAAGGTTAATAAATAATCTTCATGCCACCTTTCAATGTTGTGTTGAATCTAGGATTCTTGGTGATGTTCGTGACATAAAAGTGTAATTGATTCAGTGGAAAGTGGTGATTTTAATACAGGGATTTCCCTTTTAATGCTTATTCTAATCTGACTCTTAAGTCGTAGCAATGAAACCATTCTAATACTCTGTATGATGTGTAAGCAGTTCTTATAAGACATAATCTTAAAGAAATCTTTTCTCAAAAGCATTCCTTTTTCTCCCAGTGATGGGTCGTATTTTAATTTTCTTTTTTATGCAGTGATATTTGCCTCCCTATTTAAAGCTAAGTATTGATTTAAAGCCAGAGTCCTTTCAGTGTTCCTGTTGAAGTTTTTTTTTTTGAGACGGAGTTTCACTCTCGTTACCCAGGCTGGAGTGCAATGGCGCAATCTTGGCTCACCGCTACCTCCGCCTCCTGGGTTCAGGCAATTCTCCTGCCTCAGCCTCCCATCTGTTGAAGTTTTTTTACACAACTATTTTCTTTACCATGTGATTTTATAATCAAGTCATTTATGGAAACAGAAAGAATAGCCTCTACAAAAATAAGAGCAGACAATAGTAGACACAGTGAACTCCAAAACTGGCTGCTAAATTCTAGGACCATCATGGGGCTGAGAAGGGGCCTGCTAATGGAAACATGTTGATATAAATATTTATCTGAAAAAAAGAGCTGATAACTGAATCAAAAAACATCTCCTTGCCTAAAATGATGCTCCTTTTCAAAGCACTTGTGCCAAGGAGTAGAAGCAGTATATAGCCTTGGTGGTAGTGACAACTTGACTGCTTAACTTTCTGACCTTAAGTCAAGTCACCCTTTAGAATATCAGTCTTGTCCTTTGTAAATGAAAAGTTTGAATTATAGTTGGACTGACAAAAATATTTAATCTCATGGACCCACTTATATACGTCATCAGTGAATGCCTGAAGCACTGTGCTGAGAAGGATTCTGAGACTATCTCTGGATTTAGCAAAATCATGTACCCTGATAGATAAGTTCTGTCTACTGCGGGCATCAGAACTGGTGCCTGTTTGTGACTAGTCTTTAAGCCAGGTAACTGAAGGCATTAAAAAAAAATTCCAACCTGACATGTTTATGCTCATCTGGGATAGCATTTATACTTGGCAGCTGCAAAATTCTTAAGTTCCTCTCGAGTCCTACATCCAAGTGTTTTCCTTTTCTCACAAACTACATCATGGGCATGTCATGAAAAATCCTAAACAACACAAAAAAAATCTGCCTTAAATTAATAGCACTATATAATACAGCAATCAATAATACTTATTTTATAAATAGCTGTGTGTAGTGCCCTGAGAAGGCTTTGCGTCTTCATATTATCCAAAAACTAAAAATATGATTTTTATCTAATAGTTTTAGTATAAAGACTCTGGGCCATAATTCACTGGTATATTAAAAGCCCAGAACGTTTCAAATAGACCTTCTATGAAAGCACAATAAGGCATGGCCATTTAAAGCTAGAGAATCCTTCCTAAATAGAAAGACCATAAAGGCTCACCTGGATTGAAGGTAAGGTCAAAGCCCTCAGAACTAAATTCCTGACCATCCCACCTTCTTCATTTAAATTACAGATGATCACCTGAAGCCTGTGTCTTAATGCATCTTCAGCTTTAAATTGGTCACTTATCCAGAGGTCTGATAAGAAATTATCACACAGTTCTATTCCAAATATCCTGTGTGAGTGTCTAAATATTGCACATGCACGTAAGCATATACACACGTCTTGGGCACTTTGCCAAACGTTGACTCATCAGGGTGGTCTTCCCTTTGATAAAAGGAGAAGCAGGAGTTTCTTTTGTTGAAAAGAACCTGCGCAACTGACACCCAGGGTGACAGCCAAGACAAGTCGTGAAGTGCTGAGGCTAAAATATGAAAAAAACTGAATCATCCCCACCCGACTGTGAGGCACTTTAGACAAGGTAATGCTTTTCTTCATTGCTGTATCCATCATGCTCAAAATAGGCCTGCTATGCAATAGGAGCTGAAAATGTGTTTTTTCTGTAATAATAAGAGTTCCAACATCACAGCCAGTAGCCGATGGCAGAAAGGGACAGGAGAAGCTGGAGGAAAACAGAAAGATTGGAGGTAGGATTAAATGGTGTAAAAACTTGACATGGCCAACGACCATAATGAAAGAGCTGGTGCATGTTTGTGACTAGTTAAACCAGGTAATTGAAGGCATTAAAACAAAATCTAACCAGACATATCTATGCCCGTGTGACTCAATGGAGCAAGAATATAATTAATATAGACCCACTGTATTTGACCACATGAAGTAGGTCAGTCTTCTCATTGCCTGAGTTGTTAACACAGATGACAGGCATTCACAGATGTGATTCTAACCATATATATATATATATAATTGCACTTTAGGTTCTGGGGTACATGTGCAAAACATGCAGGATTGTTGCATAAATACATACATGGCAATGTGGTATGCTGCCTCCATCCCCCATCACCTATATCTGGCATTTCTCCCCCTGTTATCCTTCCCCTATCTCCCTACCCCCCACTGTTCCTCCCCTATTCCCCCACAACAGACCCCAGTGTGTGATGCTCCCCTCCCTGTGTCCATGTGTTCTCATTGTTCAACACCTGCCTATAAGTGAGAACATGCGGTGTTTGTTTTTCTGATCTTGTGTCAGTTTGCTGAGAATGATGGTTTCCAGATTCATCTATGTCCCTACAAAGAACATGAACTCATCATTTTTTATGGATGCATAGTATTCCATGGTGTATATGTGCCACATTTTCCCTGTCCAGTCTATCATCGATGGGCATTTGGGTTGGTTCCAGGTCTTTGCTATTGTAAACAGTGCCACAATGAACATACGTGTACATGTGTCTTTATAATGGAATGATTTATAATCCTTTGGATATATACCCAATGGTATATTGGTATTACCAATACCAATTGGTATTGCTGGGTCAAATGGAATTTCTATTTCTAGGTCCTTGAGGAATCACCACACTGTCTTCCACAGTGATTGAACTAATTTACACTCCCACCAACAGTGTAAAAGTGTTCCTATTTCTCCACATCCTCTCCAGCATCTGTTGTCTCCAGATTTTTTAATGATCGCCATTCTAACTGGTGTGAGATGTTATCTCAGTGTGGTTTTGATTTGCATTTCTCTAATGAAGAGTGATGATGAGCATTTTTTCATATGCTTGTTGGCTTCATATATGTCTTCTTTTAAAAAGTGTCTATTCATGTCCTTTGCCCACTTTTGAATGGGTTTGTTAGATGCTAACTCTTTTAATGAGGTAGGACTGTAAAAGTGGTTCAGGTCATAAATTTTGGAGGCTGATAGTCTTGGAGTGGAAAAGTGGTGAGTGCCATGGGTTTTGGTGTCTGACAGACCTGGATTCAAATCACAGCTTAACTATGAACTATGAGTATGACATGAAAAGCATTTAAACTTGCTGAGCTATAGCTTGACCAGCTGTGAAATAAGAACCATAGTAAGTCCTTCCCATCCCGGTTATAGTAAGTCCTTCACATCCCAGGTAAATGTTACTATCCACATCCAGCAGCTCAGTGCCTGGAACATAGTGAACATTCAAAAAAATGTTTGCTGTTATTATTATTATCAACATTATTAATATTTCAGTATTCTAGCTGTGTTTCAATGTCTATTGGGTTTTTAAAAAACCTGTGTCTAGGGCTTTCTAAGCTAAGCTGAATGAGACAATTTATTCTGAAAGTGCATTGAAAATTCTATGGCTTTATGCAAAGTAGGAATGTTTAATTATTATCCTCGGTATGATAGGCTAAAAGCATTCCAGTAGGGGTAGGGAAGTGTTTTCAGTTTTAAAATAAAGAGAGACAGATACATTGGCAAGAATAAGTCTCAGCATCACCAGTTGTTCGCCTTGTTCAGGTAATTCAAAACAGAGGTCAGGACATGGAACACTGAAACGGTTTCAAATGCACAAGTAATTGACAGAATGAGAAGCGTAGCCACATTAAGAATTAGAGAACACTGTATCAATTATTGTCTTAAAGAGATAAGAAACTGATTATGAATAACTTCAGGTCATAATCTGCCTCCCCACTAAAATTCCCATGTTGCTGGATAGTATGGGTAGTACTGAGAATTGGGTGTCCAATTAAACAAAATGGTAGGATCCTGGTTTCAACGAATACATATATGCTAAGGGAAATTCGCATTTTCTTGAATTCTGCAGCGTCTGTCTGGGGAATTATTCACTTAGCCAATAAATATGTATTAAGCACCTACTGTTGACTAGGTAGGATCAGTGTTAAGGGTAAAACTCAAGGTCAATGTTTTCTTATCCCATATTTATCAGCAAAAATTTTATGTCTCAAATCTACCCAAATTTATGTAATCATCAATAAATCACCTAATGGGATTTTGCCTACATGTATTTACATGTGAAGTCGGGTTAGAATTCCCATCCCTACTGTTTCATAGCTGCTCAGAGGCTAAAATTAAGTGACAGATGAGGAAATGTTTAGAAAGGCTAAAATTATTTTTGGAAAGTTCTGCTGTTAACTGTAGTTACATAATTTAAAAGAATAGAAAATATTTGATTCTAAGGACGAAGTAAAGCAGCTGAGCAAGTTTAAATGATAAAGGGAGATTTGATGAGAGGGAAGAAAAACAATCAAAATGGTTTGCTAGTTTGCATAGCTGCCCAAATCATGTTCAACTCTTTCTTGTGGCTATATCTGGCAGTGTTTTAGACCAGTGATTCCCAGACCTTAATGTTCATCAGAATCATGAACAGGTCTGGTAAATGCAGAATGCTGAATTCATCCCCTAGAGTTTCTTTTTCTTTTCTTTTTCTTTCTTTTTTTTTTTTTTTTTTCTTTTTGAGACGGAGTTTTGCTCGTGTTACCCAGGCTGGAGTGCAATGGCATGATCTCGGCTCACCGCAACCTCCACCTCCTGGGTTCAGGCAATTCTCCTGGCTCAGCCTCCTGAGTAGCTGGGATTACCAGCATGCGCCACCATGCCCAGCTAATTTTTTGTATTTTTAGTAAAGACGGGGTTTCACCATGTTGACCAGGATGGTCTTGATCTCTTGACCTCGTGACCCACCCGCCTCGGCCTCCCAAAGTCCTGGGATTACAGACTTGAGCCACCGTACCCGGCCCTCTTTTCTTTTCCTTTCCTTTCTCCTTTCCTTTCCTTTTCTTTCCTTTCCTTTCCTTTCTTTTCTTGACTGAGTCTCGCTCTGTTCCCCAGGCTGGAGTGCAGTGGTGAGATCTCAGCTCACTGCAACCTCTGTCTCCTGGGTTTAAACAATTCTCCTGTCTCAGCCTCCTGATTAGCTGGGACTACAGGTGTACGCCACCACACCCGGCTAATTTTTGTATTTTTAGTAGAGATGGGGTTTCACCATATTGGTCAGGCTGGTCTCAAACTCCTGACCTGAACTGATCCACCCACCTCAGCCTCCCAAATTGCTGGGGTTACAAGAGAGCCACTGTGCCCAGCCCTCATCCCCTAAAGTTTCTCATACAGTTGGTCTAGGGTGGAGCCCAAAACATTGCATTTCTAACAAGTTGCAGGTTATGTTGATATTACTTGTTTGGGGGTTACACTTAGGAAGCCCCTGCTCTTGCCAAGCTTGCAGAGCAAATAGGGAGACAAAACATGAATGAATGAAAAAAAATCAGGTACTTAGCTCCATACATGTATAAAAAAGTGTCTACTCTCAAGAGACAGCTCAAATCCAACCTGCCAAAAGTAGGACTCTTGCTTTCTATTCACAAACATGTGCCTGTTTTAGTCTTTCCCATCTCAGTTGATGACACACTCAACCCAAGTGCTCAAGCCCAAAATTTAAGAGTTTATCTCAGCATCCACATGCAAGCTATTTATTTTTTAATTTAACAAATGTTTATTTATTTAGCACCTACTGTGTGTCAGGCACTGTTCTAGATGTTGCGGCATAGAAAAGTGACCAAAGCGAAGTCCTAGTGTCCCCCAAAATTTAATTCTGATATGAAAAGTGGAAAACAACAAGTACATGTATAGATAGACACTAGATAGCATATTCAGTAACCAAAATTTGAGCATTTCACACCATTTCCACAGCCACCAGCCCAGTCTCAGCCATCATTTTTTGCCCGAGCTACTGAGATGGATATAAGTAGTCTTCCTGTTTCCACTGCTCCCAAAGCACAATCAATTATTTATGCAGCTTTCAGATAATCTTTAAAACATTTGCTGGATTATCACATTCTCCTACCTAAAACCTCCCAGTGGCTTTCCTTTTTATTTAAAATTAAATCTAGACTTCTTAATTAGCATGGTATACACAACTGCTCCAAATTTTATTACTTCTCCTCTGTCACCCAGGCTGAAGTGCAGTGGCACAATCATAGCTAACTATAAGCTCAAATTTCTTGACTCAGGCAATCTTCCCGCCTCAGCCTCCCCAATAGCTGGAACTATAGGTGTGCACCATGCCTGCCTTTTTCTTTTTCTCTCTTTTCTTTCTTTCTTTCTTTTTTTTTTTTTAAGCAGGGATGGGGTTTTGTTATGTTGCCCACGCTGGGCTCAAACTCCTGGGCTCAAGCCATCTTCTTGGAGATATTGTCCTCTCCAAGTGCTGAGATTACAGGCATGAGCCACTTATCTCTTCACCCTTCAAAAAGCTCCTTTGTCTTTCTTTCTGCCCTTTTGATATGGTAAGTTCATTTTAATCCCCGGGAATTTGTACTTGAAGTGCCCTCCTCATACAGTGCACTTTCTCAATATTTGATTCTTCTTGTCATCACTTAGGACTTGGTCTAGTGTCATTTCTACAGAGAGGTAGTTTATGACTCCGCTTCTAGCACACCTCACTGCTACAACTCTGTATTTTATTATCCTTCTTTTTTTTCCCTTGGTAGCATTTACTGCTCCCTGATGTTATCTAGCCTGCCATGTGGTTCTTATCACTAAAATGTAAGCTACACAAAGGCAGTGATTTATTCAGACTTGTCCACTGTTGTGTTTCCATTGCCCAGATAACTGCTTGACATATGATAGCCACTTGATTAAAATTAATTGAATTGCTAAATGAATGAATAAAGCATCTGGGTTATTGTTAACATGTTTCTTCGAGTCAGTTTTACAATTCTTCAACACTGGTGACCATGTTGATGTCATCTTTACACCTCAGTGTTTAACCCAGTATTGTGCATACAGGAGATGTGCACGGAATCTCTGTTCAATGAGCACATACACAAAGAGACATTTCGCCTGGTTGAGCTTCTGTAACAACATCCTGAATTAGCTTTCTTTTTGTTGTATTTTAGAGGTAAAGATGCTAAGGGTCAGAAAAGTTTAAGGGACTTACTGGAGAAGAGACAAATAAAATGAAAAAGAAAACAAAGATTGATCAACCAGAGGCTGAGGCTGAGGGAGGAGAGAGTTTAAGGAGATTAAATGTCAGATGAAGCAGGTGTTGAGAAGGAACTGAACATTGACACATGGATTTGGCCTGAAGATGGATTTTTGACAACTTTAAGGAGAGCAGCATTGAGAGGAGAGGGGAGATAAGAAAAATAGTGGTGATAAGAAAATACAAAGGATAGGTATAAGAGAATATTTAAGAAAGCAGAAGCAACACTGCTTTTAAACTTTTGTGTTATTACTTGGAAGCAGGGGTAGAATTTAAGTATGTTTAATCAAAGGTCAGATTAGACCTTGTGGAGAGGGAGAGAGTCAAGGATGTGGGTATGAGGTTGGGAGTATTATTACTTGGATGTGGTGGTGGAATTTAAACATGTTTAATCAGAGGTCAGATTAGACCTGGTGGAGAAGGACAGAGTCCAGAGTAGGGGCATGGGCTTGGAAGGGAGGGTGGTCTGGTAGTGAGAAAGGATGGGGAACAGGCAGGGCCTTGTTTTCCTCTAGAGTTGGGCAGGATGGGCAGAGGGAGGTGCAAAGATTAAATGCAACAGCCAGGCTGGGGTTAGAGTAGCTCGTTCAAGACTGATTTGGTCTCAGTAGGTTAAAGTGAGGACAGTCAATTTTACCCAAAGTCAAATAGACCTGGAAACTTCAAGAAAATATTATTTAAAATAGCAGTTCATTGGTTGATAAGTCTGGGGCTGATGGTTGATGGGTGATTATCTGGTGACTGAGAGGATTACAGGGAATATTAGAAGAAAGAGACAATGGGTCAATGAGAGACCAGGAACTAGTCCTTGGAAGGGATAAGGTGTTAAGAAGTAAAGTGTTTAAGAGCGTTTGAGAAAAGCAACAGTTTGATTACAGGTTTTTCCAGTTCCTAAATATGAAATCTTGGAAACAGCTCATTTTCCTCTACTCGGCCTTAATTTTCTCTCCTGTAAATGAAGATCGCTGTCAGTGAAGATTAAAGGAGATGATGGAGAGTCAGCATTAAGCAGAGGAGGGAGGTCATGAGAAAAGCTCAAAAAATGATAAATAGGGAAGAGTAAAGACAAGTCCAAAGTACAGCTTAGGGCTTTAAAACTTCATGCATCTTTATTTGTTGATTAAAACTAAGTAAAAAATGTAATGCGTAAGAATAACTTGGAGAAATGATTTCAAATGCATAACCCTGCCTATTACTCCTGTGAGATTATGAGTCTGTAGGTCTTCAGTGAAGCCTGGGAATATGCATTTGTCACAAGCAAATACTTCAGGTGATGCTCATGTAAGATGCTCAGTACTTCAGGTGATGTTCCCTAAGTCACACTGAGAAATGCACAGGTAATGGATAGGGTTGCCTAGTACAGAGCCAGCACTGTACAGTCGCAATGGTACTGGTGCAACAACCATGCTTGAAACCAGGAATCTCAGCACAGATTACTAAGTAAATACCTATGAATCTATGTCTGAATGTATGCATGTATGCATATATATATACATTTACAATGTCAGGCATCAACCTTTTCAATCTAGTTCCAAAATATTCTTATCCCAAAGGGAACATTTATACTCATTAAGCAGTTGTCCCTCATCTCTCACCTCTCCCTTGCCTCTGGCAACCACAAATTTGAATTCTGTGCCTACACATTTACCTATTCTGGATATTTCACATAAATGGGATTACATAACATGTGACCTTTTGCATCTTTTTTTTTTCACTTAGTATAGGATTTTTGATGTTCATTCATGTGGTAACATATCAGTAATCCATTTATTCTTTTATATGTGAATAATATCCCATATATCTGCCCTGTGTATCCCATATATCTAACCCATTTGTTTATGTCTGAATAACATCCCATGTATCTAGTTGGTTTATTCATTCTTCTGTGAATGGACATTAGGCTGTTTCCACTACTTGGCTATTGTGAGTAGTGCTGCTATAAACGCGCATGGCTGGAATCTCATAAAATATCTCTGTACAGCAGTAACAGCCACAGAAATTGTGATTTAGCCCCTCTCCAGTGGACTCAGGTGATTTTAATACATAGCCAGTGTTAAGAATCTATCTTCAAAGTATTGAAGAAAGATTTGAATGGCTATGTACTTTAAATGTTCTTTTGTAGAGAAATTCCTTTTCCAGGACTGATGGAACATTCCTCTATAGGGCTCGCTACACAGGTGGTACTTAATAATGTAGACTAGATAGGAGGAGAAAGAGCTGTAATTTCAGAAGGGGTTGGTGCTAACAAGGAGTTTGAATGAATTAGTCCTGTCCTGTGTCAAACGTGGCCATAACACATGGCGTCATAAATAACCTACTAAAATTTATTCCACTTTTCTTTCTTTAGAAGATAACTTTCTAGCAATGCCTATAGGTAGAAGTAGGGAGTACCACATTTTATACCTGTTGGCTAACTAACACAGCTGCGCGAGCCAAAAGTGAGCCTCAGAGACCCTTGCAGTAATCTGAGGAGCAGTATAAGATTTGTCAAGGCTGCATTTGAATGCTGTCCAGGTAAAAAGAAGAGAAATTGCTATAGAAATTATTTTAATGATAAAGCATACTCAGTGTCAGACCTATGCATTATCCTATCTATGAAACACTCATTGATGTCACACAAAGGTATGAGTGTGTCATTTGATGTGAGGCTTTGTACTTCTGTAAAAGCTTACTTCTGAGAAGTTCAAAGTACTTTCCATGGACTGCCTCAGAATCCCTTTCAACTCTTCTATAGGGTAGATGGCAAGTGTTATTCTCATCTCATAGATGATAGGAAAGTTGAAATGCCAAGAGATTAAGTGATGTGCTCAATGCTTATCTTTTAAGATGGAACCCAAGGCTCTAGGCTTCTAGAGAGTACTTGCTATTGGTCCCCATTTCCTCTCTGTCCTTTCATTACAAGGTTAGCATGTAATAGTTATGACCAAAAAAAAAGGATATGCCAACAGGAAAAAATGGCTATTTTTAATTTAGTACTATCAACCGCCTGGATTGCATTTTCTGTCACAGTCACAATGACATCATTATTGATTGACAGCATGGGGAAATTTTTCACATTTTTTATTATTATTACTTTTAGCTGGACATCACACAGGGGTGTTAACATTATCGGTGTTACATCAGGTCTTTATATGGTGCTCTACTTAGGCGATGATGTGGAATGGTTCACTTTCTCATCACATTTCATTTTATTTCATTGTCATGATAATGGCTATGTATCATAAAACCACCTTGAGCAGGTAGTCTACTTAAATATACCTCAGGTAGTTACTTAAAACATACCTTAGTTATGTTTTAAGCAGGCTACCTGCTCTCAAGATTGCTTTATGATTCAAAACATTTTAAGTTTCAAAACACTTTTCAAAAGTGTTTTGAAACTTTAACTATTTTGAAACATTTTTAGTACGAAATGAATACAGTTTCCCCCTGGGCAAAACTAGTATTAACATTTTTGGTTGATGGAACAACACTCTAGTGATTTACCCTTGTTCTAGCACCCCAACGTCGTATGAGGGCCACAGTGTTCTGGGTTGGCTGAACATCAGAATTGCTGTGTACATTTTAATTTATCTGTTAAAGTAAAAAAAGTAATGCATGAAAATACAAATAAAAAAATGGCATTTAGCTCACAGAGAAGGAATTAAGATGAAAATAAAGATCTCCTCTCCTGTATAATTTTCCTAAAATTTTCTACCTGGTTATACAATATACCATAATCTAACAATATAGATAGATTGGTTGGATAGCTTTTATTGACTCCATTTCAACTGCATAAATATAACACTGTGTTCCTACCAGTTACATGGCACTCCGTTATACAGCCGTATCATAATTCATTTGAACATATTCCCCACTGGTGGCCATTCAAATTGAATCTATTTCTTCAATAATTAAAAAAAGCTATCATGAACAGTTCTGTATATATGTACTTTTATGCATCAAGATAAGGACATATTTATGGATAATTTATGTGATATAGTATATATACATATTGGTATATGTATATTTAAAATGTATGTGTGTAATACATAAACATTAATATATATTCATATATTTAATCATGTGCTTGATATCTATTTCTACCTTTTTTTGAGAAGATTTAAAATAGAAAATACAGCCTCTCAAGCCTCGCTTTAGGTACCTACTGGGTCAGATCTCTTATGGGAGTTGTTGACTATCTCTTTTTTTAGAAAATCAAACAGTTAATTCTAAATCGCAGCTCTGTTAAATCCCCCATCCCATAAAATCACCAGCCAATAATATGAAAATCTGTATTCTGCTTATAATCTAAGTAAAAATCTAGTTTGAAAAGTCACAAAGACCAGATCTGTTTTTACGTAACTATCACTCTCAATACCATGAAGAAGTCAGTATCAAATTTTATATCCTGCATATTCCTCCTGGAAAACCAGAGGAAAATTCAGCCAAATAGTAGGTTTCCACTTCATGAGACAGGGACTCTTTAGTGACTTGCACTTATTAAATGGATTAAGCATCTGCTACAGCAGAATATTCATTGTCATTTATGAAAATGCAAATTTCAGATCTGAATACAAAATAATTGTGCCATGTAACTATAAGGAAGAACTTTCATTATGTATTAAACTTTCCAGGTCTGGAGACGTTCTGTGTTATTTTTATTATGGTTATCAGCAGTTTTGTGCATATGTGTTTTTATTTTTTCCCTCTTCTTTTTAACAGTCCTAAGATCTGTGTGAGAGTATCATTATCTAGATAGTTTTCTGTCCACCTGTGGTTTTGTAGAGAACTTCTTCCTGAAAGAAAGAAAGAAAAAAAGAAAAAGAAAGAAAGAAAGAAAAAGAAAGAAATCCTCCTCCCTTTCTGAAGAGTGTACCACTTTCTTTGCACTTTTAGAAAATGTACTGCTTGGATAAGATCTCTTTTCAAAGCCTGAATGGATATCAAGAAATCACTATTCTGAACCCTTTCTTATTAAAAAGACACAGAAATAAGCTTTGTCACAAGACAGTGCTCTTGTTCATTGGGAAGCTTTTTTATGCTTGGATGGAATAATTAAGCAAATGACTATGTGCTTATTGAATATTTCAAGGGAAAATATTTTTCATAGATAAATATTGTACAAGCCTTAAAATAATCCAAGTTACTGGCACATATTCATTGCCAAAGTATTGTTACCTTTTGGAGCACCATGCTAATTTGAAGAGTGAACAAATTTAAATGAAAATACTGGTGCATATTCCAAATGAACACCTTCAAATAACATTGCCATATTAATATGCCCCATACTTTGAAAATCCTCCACTGCTGAGCAGAGAATCAGTAAAGGAAGAGGAAAGGGAAGAAGTGATTATTATGTGTACCTAATCTGTGCTTGACGCCCTGTCAGGCACTTGATATGTATTATTTCATTTATTCTTTTCATCAAGCTGACGAAGTCAATGAAAAAAAGGCTTGACATGGTCACTCATCTTCACAGTCTTATTTTATATAATGCAAAGGTTGAATTAGCTACTCTACAAAGCCTCTTCCAATTCTGAAATTTATTTATACAATAAAATAACTTCCCTTGTTCATTTCATTCCTATTTTAATCTTAACTTTGCTGATTTGGGTTAAGCTACTAAAGTCTCCACAACCTGGATATTAGTAATAAAATCCTTATCTCTTGGGATCCTTGCAAGAACTAATTAATAAATAATGTAGAGAAACTTAGACAAAAGACAAAAAGAAATGAGAAATTACTTATAATATTTTCATAATTGCATTTTAAATGATAATAACTGAGAGTCTGTGTTTCACTTATGAACAGAATTTTAACTATTAGTGCTAGTAAAAAGAAAAATTAGGTCCAATTTTACATTCTCCTTTCTTGAAGAAATAATTTTTCTTTTTTTTTTTATTATTTTTTCAACTTTTACCATCAAACCCTTTTATTCAGTGGCAGTTCTGTTACCTTACATCGGTGGGCCCAGCATCCTTATTTTGTGACAATGGAAGCGTTGTGCTGTGTTTAGCGCTTCCAACCTCTCAAAGGCTAACATAGTGCCTGGCAAGAAGTAGGTGTATCAAAACTGCCTGCTGCTTGAGGAAAAAACAAAATGCAAAAATAGCATCAATCAAAAACAACTCATAGCAACTGTGTGGCCTAAACCGATAATGGTCGTCCTCCAATGAGGCAGTCATCAGGTCTTCAAAGATGGTGCTTTAGGACTCCGAAGTATTTTGCAGTAATGCTTCAAATGACAACTGCTCAAAAACTAAATTCCAGTTGACAAAATCAGCTTAAGCTTGGAAGTGTTTGAAGGTTGTGTTGGTCTCTTCCTCTCTGGACTGGCGTGATTGCAACAGCTCTTGGGGCTGCCATGCAGTCTGTCTTTTGAGACTCAGGAAAGCGGGAAGCTAGTTTATTTTAAAGACGATCTTTATATAGTGTGCTTTTCCTAACTGGGTATACTTCACTTATTCTAACTCTGCTTCTCTCAGGCCAGCAACCAAGTTAAGAGCTTTAGACCATCTCCCAAAGCCTATGTTGATGTTTCTGGGGAAAAGAAAATCAAATTTGGTGACACCAAGTTCATGCCCACACTAGGCAAGAGTAAGCTACACCTGAGTATGGTTGCTCCCATTTTAAATACAGAAAACAATCTCTTAGTGACCACAGCTCTCACCCCTTACATTATTGTATGTGCACCCAGGACCATGTATTTCTGACACTGTGTGTAGGGAAAGGGTGTCCTGGGCTGATGCTCTGTGGGCCTCCACATTTCTGGGTGAAAGACCACTCTTGCATATGTGGCTGTGACCCATCTATAGACTGGAAGAATCGGTTCTCTTCTTCTGCCTAATGTGCAGCAGAATTAGCTATGGTGTTCCACAGAGCTATAGCTCACTCTGTATGTTAAAAAAAATCCTTCTTTTTTTTAATAGAATGCTTACATCTGGTTATGAGATTTCTGTCATATGTCAGAATATTTCCTCTTCATTAAGCAAACTCCTGGGGGTATTTGCAAGATCTCTAAAGACCACCCTTGTCTACCTTTGCTGGTTTTTATGTAATAATTCATGGTATCAGTAGAGAAATGTTGCTGCTTGTAGATGACGCCCCAGCTGCATGTTGTCTTTGAATTTCAAAGTGATGCTGTGGATGCATTCACTAAAGCTTTCATTGTTAGTGACAGGATTTGCATGGCTGTCTGGGTCTGTATGCCACATGCTTCCCCCAGATACTCTCATTCTTGGTATTGCCCCAGGAGAAGCGTCTCCTGTCTTCCACTTCTTCTCATCTTCCCTTCATTGTTAGTTTTGAACCTTATTCCCCTCTTAAAAACTTATCACTCATGACCGACAGGAATTTTACATGTTTGTTTATTAAACAAGTGTTCACTATGCACCTATTATATGAGAGTCACAGCAGAAACACAAAATACACAAGCTTGAGTAAAAATGAAAAAGCAAAGCAAAAGCAAACAAAACGCAGAGTCATTGCATTCATGGAACTTATATTGAAATTTGCAATATCTACCTTCTTACCCAAAAATAGGAAGAAATGATCAAGTATAATTCTTCTAAGTGTGAAAAGGTGCTTGTAATGAAGGAATGTTCTGTGATCAAGGCAGGCAGTGAAGGCCTAAGATAAGAGTAACCCTACAGAGAAACAGTTTATGTCTCACTCCCTGATGAAAAGCAAGAAAATGATATGTGTTTTCTCATTTTAACCTCACAGCCACCTAGTGGGGTAGGCACAAATGGTGACATTTAATGAAAAATAAGGCTAAGCTAAAGAATGCAGTCCTAGGTCAAATAGCTTGTAAGTCATGAAGCTGAGTTATGAGCCCACATCTTCATCACGTTAATACTCATGCCCTGGGTTGTTACTCATATAGGTTAGAAAGACATTTGTTTCTCTATTTTTATCCCTAATTTGGCCATAGCCTTCATGTAATAGATGCAGAAAAATTATCAATCAATGTTGACTTTTGATTCAGTAGCATTTAATACTTTTTTCTAAAATAAAGTGGAAGTTTAGTAGTGCATAAGCAGTATTCAATCTGTCACTTTATTAGTAATGAGATGTAAGCTTTAATTATTGTTATTGATGACTTAGCAACTTAGAGTAGCAGGTCTTAGAGATGTGTCTCATTTAAATGTGCATTTTAATAAAGCATTTGTTCTAAAAATTGAAACATATTCTAATTGTTTCAACAAACCTGAAACTTAAGTATTTCATGATGCATTCAAAGAAATATTTTTAGAATCAGAATTCATCAACATTGGCGCAGAATTAACATTCTATATCTCAGCTTGATAGAGAATTTAACTGAAAAGACATTTTCCTCTCTGTGGGATTAACAGGTTTATATTCAATATTATAAATAGAATGGATCCATAGTCAATTGCAAACATCTTCTTCCAAAATTATTTCTTGCTACTGTCGTAAATGTAGAATATCTGTTATTGTAATGTAGCATCATGGCTAGCAAACATTAGTCTATCTGAAATGCAGCAATAAACTATTCAGATTGCTGAATGATGTATAAAGAAACTGTTATCGGAGTGGTGTTTGCCATCTATAGCTTGGTTTTGGTGGAAACGTGGCAGCAAACATTGCTTTGCCAGGATCTCTTAATCTTCCACAAGCAAGAAAAATGAAATATTTGAGGTGATGAATATCCCGATTACCCTGCTTTGATCGTTACACATTTTATACAGGTATAAAAATTTCACGTGTACCCTCAATCTATTATGACTATTATATATCAATAAACCTAAAGATAAAATAAAAAATGAATGGTAATAAAAATGAACATTTTATTAAAATATTGTGTTAACCAAATGGGCCAGTGCTAAGTTTCTTACTCCTCTCTGGAAAGCCATTTTGGCAAGTGCTTCCCTCTCTAGCAATTTGCCCATGTTTGCTACAACTTGCTGAGCTCTTGATACATTTGATGATCTTGCTGTGAAGTCTATACTCCTCACCTTTGGGGCTTGGTACATGTGATTTTTTTCTCCAAAAAAATTTGACCATTAATTTTCTCCAAACAACATGGCTTCTAGCATGCTATAAGTTCTCCAAAGAAACAAGGTTTTGTTGATTTTTGGTTTTATAATCATCAGTAATATTATACTCAGACAATCAAGGGACATGAACAGCTTCATGTAACTAGTTAGTGAAGAATAAGTGTACATGAGAAATTTGCTTCTGTTTGTGTATTGTTTCTTGCACTGTGGAAAGTATTTAATGCAACTGATAATTACAGGTTGAGAGTTTCTCATTCTGCAGTTACTCCATATAAGGCTCTAATAAATGGGTTTATACAACAGATTGAAGTGGACTAGGCAACCTCCATGCCACATTCTAATTCTGGCATTCCCAGGTTCTAAACCATTCTGTAGTACATAGGGGATAAGCCCAGGTATAAGGAAGCCAATCCATGTTTCAGTAGGCTTCTATGAAAGCTTGTGTAAAATGCCATCTGCTTAATAATTAACAAACAAAGATATTTCCACAAAACTATAAATTTGTCTCATTATTTCTATCTTTAAACAATAAAAATAACTCCATCTACCTGTGAAACCATTCTGTAAAATATTCTGTACCAACTGAAGCAGCCTCTACTTTAAAATCATTATTGTACCTTTGATGATCACAATAAATTAATGAAAATTTCTTATATATATCATAAAGAGAGGCCTCTATTGTAGACAAGCTACTATTGTTCACAGAATAAATATACCAGAAGGAACTATCAGCTACCAGTATGAATCACCTTGAGGAAAATTATAACTTTATCGAGAGTAATATCTATGATTCTGATATTCATAATAATAACAGTGATAACAAATATTGATCACTAATGTGTGCTTGTTGCTCTGCTTGGTATTTTGTATAAATTGATACATTCAATCATCATAACAACTTGTTGACTGGTTATTGTTGTAGTAATCAGGATTCTCCAGAGAAACAAAGCAATAGGATACACACACACACACACACACACACACACACACAAAAAAAAAACACACGTGTAAAAAAGAGATTTATTTATTTTGAAGAATTGTGTCAGGTAATTTTGGAGGCTGAGAAGTTTCATGATTTGCAGTTTGAAAGCTGTAGTCTCAGGAAAACCCTTGATTTCACTCCATTCCAACTCCAAAGGTCTGAGAACCAGAGGAGCCAATGATGTTAATCTTAGTCCATTGTCAGGGAAGAGCAATTTCTCAGCTAGGAAAGGCAGGCAAGAGAATACACAGGGATAAGTTCCCCCTTTCTTTACCTTTTTGTTTTATTCAAGCTCTCAATGGATTGATCCCCAAACACACTGGAGGGGGCAATCTACTTAACTGAGTCCACTGATCCAATGCTAATCTCACATGGTAACGCCTTCACAGGCACACCCAGAAATGATATTTATCTGCACATTTATTGGTGCAGTCAAGTTGACACAGAAAACTAATCACCATGACTATTCGTATCCTTATCTTACTGCAGATGGTACTGAGGCAGTCTCAAAAAATGCATAGTATTTGCTCAAGGTCTCCACTACATGCAGTGTTTACAGATTGCCAAGATTTTTCTTTTTAATGTAGGCTTGTTTGGGTAGTTGTTTTGGGTTACTGGTGTATAGTATATGCTCAGAGAAGTGCTCCACATTTCTTTGGCCCTCCCAACAACCCCAAGAGTTGAGGAACATAAGAAGACATTCTCAATCCCATGATATAGATGAGCATACTGCAGCTTTCTTGGATAAGTGGTCCACACCATGTCTGATCGCAAATCCAAGCCCTGGAACTCAGGTCCTGGGACTTCTAGCTGGTACCTCAAGGCCTCACTTGGAGCTTTAAACAAAAGAAAACAATAAAAATAATGCCCAGTTCATCATAGAGAATGACAAATCCTCCACACTGAATTTCTTCACATTGAATTAAAACCCCACAAGCCAATTCCCAATGCCTCTATGACTCATTAGTGTCATTTCTCAACAGCTCCTCACATCATCTTGCTTATTCTTCTGCAAAGACTGGAGTTTGTGATGAGCTCCTTTCTGTGCTTCCACCTCTTGCCTTCACCTTCCTTACCTGATGACTCAGCCAAGTGCCTCTGGTTTGATTCTATCCCCTCAATTAAGTGTCAAAGGATAAACTCGTTTCCTCTTCAAGTATTGTTCATCACTCAAAAGAAGCATTTCAAAATAACATTTTTTACTGATTGTAAAGATAACCCATATCAACTTTAGAAAAAAAAATTTTAAGTCTTAAGAAATGTCTCAAAAATGTTATTATTGCTTTGTAATTTACTCAATTGACCACGATTAATTTTTGATTATGTATCTGCTCACTAATTTTTCTGTGAACATGCATACAACTTGAATTGTGCTGTACGTACTGTATCGAAAATTCTTTTTTCTTTTTGTCTTTTTACCAAAGTCTATACCATCAACAGGATTCCATGTCATTAAATATTCTTTAGCAATATAACTGGTAGTGACTCTACAGTATTCCACATTTATAAGCACTCAAAATAAGGACATATATTAATTGATCTAACCAGTCCCTTATTTTGGCCTATTTTGGTTCTTATTTTGCAATTTTCAGTGTTATAAATTACAATGAAGTGAACATCCTTATAGATAAAAATCTGATTGCATCTCGTGAATTTCTTACAGTAGACTTTGAGAAGAAAAGCATCTACATAAAAGCAAATGTAAATTTTTAAGAAACAAGTGTTTCAATAATGTTCTGAGGCATGGCTCCCTACAAGGCATCATGTTTTTGCATGGTGTTCAGAAATGGTGTGGAAGGTACTTTTCAGGTGGCTGCACTATTAGGAAGTAACTTTTCTGTCCCTATTTTCAAGTTCAATCTGCCCTCACCTTCCACACTCTTACATGGAAGCCAGGAAGCCTTCCCTAATAAAATTGTACCCCACCTGGGGTTGCTTAAGAAAAATCAACAGGACTCAAAACTCAGGACAAGAAAGCAGTGTCAACAGACTAAAAGGGATGGGAAAATTTCTGGTGACAAATTTTATTTCACTGAGTAACTTGCTGATGAGATTGGATTTCAGAAAGAAATTTTTGCTACATGGGGTCTGTTGTCTGCTGCAGATGGATAGAATGTGTAAAAGAGTGCAGGAATCCTTTTATCTTCTACAGGCAGCTACTTTGAAAGTGTGAGGGCTTGATAGGATCAATAATTAAATTAGGTTATCTTTATGCTCAGAGACTGGACATCTATGTGGACCAAAATTCTATTATTATGTTATTACTTATTTGATTGTAGCTATAGCACTTGTAAGTGCCCAAATTCATTTATATATGTGTTTGTTCATTATTTATCTCCCTTGTTATAAAATAAGCTCCAGGAGACAAGCACCCTGTCTATCTTGTTCCCTTTATATCTTCAGCACCTTTGCACAGCCCCCAGCCTTGCTCTGGCATCAAGTAATTTTTGTAGGATAAAAGAATGAAAGGGTTGTTATCTTTCTCTAACACTTTGAATGTTTAAATTTTTAGCATGTAATGAATTATTTACTGATTAACATTTTGTTACATATCTTCAGGAATTTTCAATGTTTATGTTCATCTCTGTGGTTTTATAATATGCTCTTGAAGACAAAGTGCTATAATTTAGAGAATAATTTGTACCCACTAAATGTATATCTTAAATAGTAAGCTGAAGTGACCATTTATTAAATATGTATTCACTAACTAGAGGCTAATTAAAATTGTGTCAGTTTCTGATTTTTAGTACCAGATATAACTTATTGGATCTGGTGTTTGCAGATAAGGCTTGCTGACATTTCATCTTGAAACACTCTCTAAATCAGCATAAAATGAAGCTTATCTCAAGACTGGTTAATATAAGAATCCAAAAACCATTTGAAGGCGGGGGAATCAGTGGAGTCACTCAAATGCTACATTTCCATTCATTCATTTGAATGGTTGTAATATGTTTTAGTGGAAAAATAAATGAAATTTACATTATGAAAAGTAAAGTAGTTGTATCAATACTTTTATATAAATCCCACCCATCCAGTTCTTTGTTAATGAAACTCATCTTCCTCATGTGAAATTCACATTGCCCTCTGTATTAGTTACATATGCCTAGTTTGAGTTGCTTCTTATACAATCTTTAATTAAATAAAAGTTTAGGGAATAGAGATAAAATGCAAAATTAAGTACATTAAAGTATGACTGATAAACAATTTTTAAGTTTTTATTTTTGTATCTTTTTGTAGAGATGGGGTTTTACCATGTTACTAACAGTGATATCAAGCTAGTAAGTTTCCAACTTTACTGCTTCCTTTTTCTCTTTTATTTCTCACTGGAATACTTCTTGTCTCTGATGTTCTTTTAGTAAAGTTTTCACCATCCTTCAGATTCTAGATTAAGTGTTACCTCTTCAGTGAACCTCTCCACCTTCCTTGCCCCTTTCACTGAGCCCTGCATTCCCCCAGAGCTAACCCTCTCATTCTCACTGCTTCCCCTGTGCTGTTATCACCAAACCTCAGTATTATTCCTATGTACACACATGTCATATGGCACCTCATATCCACACGTATCATATTGCACTTCATGCACACATATATCCTACTGTATTTTAGCTAATTACTTTCTTACCCATCTTCTGTACTAGACTGGGAAGTTTGCTTGAAGGAAAAAAATTACTCTTAACACAATGCTTTGCACAGGATCTGTGCTCTAAGAATGCTTCTGACTGAATATATGAATAAACAAATGAAAGAGATTTCTTTAATTTTATCAGCAATGAATTAAATCCCAGATCTACAGAAGTGTCTAATACATAGTAAATTCTCAAATGATTTATTGAATAAGTTATATTTCATTCATAATTGATAGACATTAAAACAATCAAATTATATGTAAAAGATAATTCTTAATTTGGACATATTTTGCCTATTTTAGACATAGTCCCAGTAGCCAATCATTTTAACAATTGCTAATCAAGTCCTTGTATTAAATTTCTTCTTTTTTATCTGTATAGTCAGTGATAAAGTCAATGGCAATATAGCCATTGATAAGGAACCATTTTATAGGTAGATTAAAATGTCATATTAATTAAAGCATGATATAGGTCTATTTTTAAAATTCAACAAATTGATATTACATTTCTCTTCTGTGTGTACAGCACCTTTTTCAGAGTGACACAGATATTGTACACTATCAAAGTTAAAGCTTTTGTTAGGGCATTTGTACCTGTGCAAAAGAACAAAAACATTTATCTCCAACAGATGACGGGGTCTGAACACAGAGGCATTCATTCTTCCCAGCAATTTATCAGCAATGGTGAATCAAGGCTCCCATTCAAATACAAGCATTGGGGTAAAGAATAATTAATTTCACCTGATTGAATAAAGCATTATTAGCTCGTTTATACACTTTATCTATGCCCTTGTCTATCGGCCAGTTTCCTTTCTTCCTCTGATCGAGTGCACACACTTGTCTATGTCTTGACATTGGCCAGGGATTGGGAAAGTCCAGCATCTGTGGCACAAGGTTTGAACATTAACAATAAGTAGACTTGAGCTTCCACAAATTATTGATGTTATTGCAATCTCAAGTTTCTTGCCACCCTCTCCTTTGCCTCCTGACAAATGGCTTCATGTCTTTGTCAAATGAAATGAATGCTACGGTGATGTTTTCAAGAATAGGCAGAAACTTCTAAACAGAATTGTTATCATTTCATATCTTCCTGTAAATGCATATGATAAGCCTACTGAGAGGAACTCGATGGCCTCCTATTACTACCAGAAAGAGGAGTAATTTCAATTTCTTTTTTACCAAAGAGCCAACCCAATATCAAGGCAGAGTTCTAAGTAATATTAGAACTTTCATCTTTATGGTGCACTTTAATAAAAATTTTTACTGTACATATTCACAAACTTGGATATTTTCCCTAAAAAAGTACCATTTCCCAGTCAGTTAAGCAGTATGATTTGGGAAGGGGCACCTTGGATACAATTTTACAAAATGTATACCAAACCTGGAACTACTTTGTGTGAGGAACATACATAGATGCAAAGAATGTAAAAGTTTAATACTTGGAAAATGTGATAAAACAATATTTTTAAACTTAAATGAGATTCATTTACTTAATTTTATTGCATTAAGAAAACGAATAAATTCATAGCTCTTTAAGAGAATTTTGTCATGCCTCCAATTTGTGCAAAATCAGCAGAGTGCTCTGTAGAAATTGAGCCATCTAGGACAATAAAGAAGACATTTCTATGATGATCAGGCCAAATTAAGAATGAGAATGTACATGCATTATCTCTTGAGGCTACTATATTAGTTTCCTTCGACTGCTGTAACAAATTCTCAGAAACTGGGTGGCCTAAGACCTTATAAGTTTATTCTCTCAATAGGAATGCTCTTACACTGTTGGTGAGAATGTAAATTAGCATTGTGGAAGACAATATGGTGATTCCTCAAAGACCTATAACCAGAAATATAATTTGACATGGAAATCCCATTACTGAATATATATCCAAAGGAATATAAAGCATTTTATTATAGAGATACATTCACATGTATGCTCATTGCAGCATTATTCACAATAGCAAAGACAGAATCAACCCAAATTCCCGTCAGTGACAGACTGGATAAAGAAAATGTGGTATATATACACCATGGAGTACCATGCAGCCATACAAAGGAATGAGATGTCCTTTGCAGGGACACAAATGGAGCTGGAAGCCATTATCCTCAGCAAACTAATGCAGGAACAGAAAGCCAAATGCCACATGATCTCACTTATAGGTGGGAGTTCAACAATGAGAACACATGGACAAAGGGAGGGAAACAACACGCTCCCTCCCCCCACTCCTGACAGGGAAGTGGGGGGAGGGAGAACATCAGGATAAGTAGCTAATACATGAGGGGCTTAACTCCTAGGTGATGGGTTGATAGGTTCAGCAAACCACCCTGGCACACATTTACCTATGTAACAAGCTTGCACATCTTGCACATGTATCCTGGAACTTAAATAAAATAAAATTTAATTTAAAAATAATAATTATCCTCCTACAGTTCTGGAGGCTGCAAGGGTGAGATCAAACCTGGAAATCACAAGCAGAGGAATGAACTCTGCAAAGGTTCCAGGAGAGAATTTTTTCTTGGATTCTCAGGTTCTGCGAGTTGCTGGCAGTTCTTGGCATTTCTTGGCTGATAGCTATATCACTCCAGTTTCCGCCTCTGTCATCCAAAGGCTGTATTTCCATTGTGTGTGTCTCTCTCTCCTCAAGTCTCCCTCTCCTTATAAGGACACCAGTCATTGGATTTGACCACCTTCATCTAGAATGAGGTCATCTTAATTAATTTCATCTGCAAAGACCCTATTTCCAAAAAGATTACATTCTTACTTCCAGATGGACATGAATTTTGGGGGGACACCAACCCAATAGAGTTGCTTATACTGCTTTATTTGAAACTGTGGTTGGTTAAATGGACTCTAAATCATAGACAAATGATTACAGCTGCCCATAAGTATGCAAAGAAGACTCAGAGAGGAAACCTGAGAGAGACTCTCAGAACTGTGCAAAGGAACCAAATTAAATAGAACAGCAATCAGATAGCTATAAGGTGCCTGTCTTGGGCTTGCTCATCTTTTACTCTCAGCTCCACTGGTACCCTCTAAAGAAGACTCCCTGAACACGTGGCTCATCTGTATTGTGAGCTGTGCATCCTCTCTGCATCTCCTGTATTATGCAGTGCAAAATACTCTGCATTTACCAAATAGCTTGATAATTATCTGTTCGTTGTCTGATTTCTCCCAATAGATGTTAAGTTCTTACAAGGTTGGTAAGATGTGAACAGCACATTGTAGGTTCAAAAACGTCTGTGTTTGCAAATGAATAGTCAATTAAATGAGGGTCAAAACGGGGCACTGTGTGAGGCAGAGAGTAAGTAATGCATGAATTCTAACCTCAGAAAGCCTGCATGGATGATAAGTGATGTGCCTACAAATCACCATAGTTGAAGACAGATAATCCCTACCTGGTAGCAGAAAGGAAGCAAAATGAAATACATTGGGAATTAGCAGATTGAGCTATTGCTACAACTATGGTTTGATATCTGGAGAAGATTTCCTGATAGATGTGGCATTGAAACTAGTTATTTAAAAATAGGCATTATTCGTGAAGTTGGATAAGTGGGGCAAGTCAGGGCATTGGGAAATGATGATAATGTGGGGTAACCTTTAAAGCAGAAGGGGGGAAAGCATGATTATAGGCCAGAAGGTATATAGGTCCAGGATCCACGTGGAAAACAGCAAATAATGCAGCTTCGGTTCAGCATTGCAAACTGATTCTGTCATTGTGGTGAAGAACAACTGAAAAGTTAGGTGGGAATTAGATTAAGGAGTCCTTGAATGGCAATGCGAACAGACATTTCAGGAGTGTCACAGAGCAGCAGTGTGTTCAGAGCCATCTGCCTTTGTGTGAAGAGCTTCACCTGATCAAGAGGGGCTCTGAAGAAGTATGAGGAATCAGTGTAGAGTATAAGGACAGCACCAGGCTGAGGAACCAGAATGACTGAATAAGGGGCAGGAGGAGAAAATGATATTAACAAAAGAACATAAGTGTGATATAGAAGAGAGATCACCAGGTTTGTTGCAATCGATCGAAGCAAAGTAAAACTGGACTGGAAGATTGAGGTAGTTGCTGGCTTTGAATGACGCAAAGATGAAGGAAGAAGAGAACTAAAAGATATTCTCTGGTGTTTCTCCATGAGATATATAGAGCTCATACCCCAGGCAGAATGAACTGTGTACTCACTAGCATTTAATTTAAGTGTGTGTTTCAATTGCATTTTATTTAAGCTGTTTCATTCAAGTGCTACTCCAGTGGTTGACTGCAGGAAGGGGCTATGTATTAGTCCATACTCACACTGCTACAAAGAACTACCTGAGACTGGGTAATTTATGAAGAAAAGAGTTCCATTGACTCACAGTTCGGCAGGTTTAACAGAAAGCATGGCTGGAGGCCTTGGGAAACTTACAATCATGGCAGAAGAACAAGGGGAACCAACGATGTTTTACCGTGGCAGAACAGCAGAGAGAGAGAGAGAGCAAGAAGCGAAGTGCCACACATTTTTAAACCATCAGATCTCATGAGAACTCACTCACTATCATGAGAACAGTAAGGCGGGAGTCCACCCCTATGATTCAATGACCTCCCACTAGGCCCCACCTCTGACACTGGGGGTTAAAATTTAAGATGAGATTTGGGTGGTGACACAGAGCCAAACCGTATCAGGCTATTTTGCAAATTGTTGCCTACCCATTCACAACAACAAAATACAGAAATTGAATGTAAGCATTTAGAAGCAATCCCAGCAATGTGATATTGTCACAGTATACGTAAGTGTTATTTTGTATTTTACAAAAGTATCAGTGTACAAAGAATTAGACAGAAAAAAAAATAAGGACATCCTGGCCAACAAGGTGAAACCCTGTCTTTATTAAAAAATAGATAAAAATTAGCTGCACATGGTGGCGTGCGCCTGTAGTCCCAGCTATTCGGGAGGCTGAGGCAGGAGAATTGCTTGAACCCGGGAGGTGGAGGTTGCAGTGAGCTGAGATCATGCCACTGCACTCCAGCCTGGCGCCTGGAGACAGATTGAAACTCTGTCTCAAACAAACAAACAAACAAATAAATAGGGAACAAAGTTGATCCTTCACCATATATAGTTTGGGAAGCTCTGTTCTAGAAAACCTAGTCCATCTCCTGAAATAAAGGATAGTTGATTTGTCTACTCCTCCAGGAGTTTGTCGGCTCCACGTGGAAGAGGGAGGGATGTATCTGAATCCTTTGTGAACATCCAGCTTCAAACACGGGGTAAAGCATCCTACATGCAATCAATAAATAACTAGAATGGAATTGATTTTGATAACTAGTTGGTTTTGGGGTTCTGTTTGTTTGTTTTGTTTCTTAACTGCTGAGAGAGCCACTTCAGGCTGACCAGTTGGGCAGATGTCACCATCTTGGAACTTAAGATAAATGAACAGATGCAAGCAGGAAAAAGCAGCAAGAGGTAATCCTCGTTAGATGCCACAAAAGAGAGAAGAGCTATGAAGTGGAGCTGGAGCAGGCAGACCATTTGCTGCTTCAAAGAAGCTCTTGGAGGTGCAGGTGCTCACGATACAGACAGGAGAAGCTGAAAGTAGAAGTCTTCAAAGTCTCAGGCCATAGTCTAGTCCTGCTGGTGGGCACGCTTCCCTTTTGGCACTGTTGCCCCTGTTCTGGGACAAGTTAAACATCTATTAATGCAGAACCGGAAAAGCACTTCTGGTTTGCAAGATCCTGACCATGATCCCTCTCAAAATAAGCAACCTGGCGTCCTTGACCCAGGAAAACTCTGCTCTCAGCAATGACTTTCTGTAGGGAAGACAGATGATTACCGACTTCACTGCAACATGCTCAGTGCTGTTGACAGACTGAAGCAGTTCTGGGCTAAAGGTCTGCTACATGGCGGTGCAAGCGTTTGCTGTTACACTTGATCTACCTACATAATTTCAATTAGTTTCCATCTGTGAAATATAAAATTGAATTCTATTGAATGCCCTGAGCTTTTTCTAAGCACCAAGCTTTGTTGCCAAACTGACAATTTGCAAGGAATCTAGGCCATATTTCAGAGAATCAGAGGCTGTTTAAACTTAAAAAGGGGTTAGTAATAATCTAAGCCATCTTTCGTTTTCCAGAAAGGGTACCTAAAGCGCAGAGTAAAAAAAAAAAAAAATTACTGGTTCAGACTCACACAGTGAGTTATTTCAGATCAACTTGAATGAAGTTGTTCCATCTGTGAAACCCTGAACAATTTTCACTACACCTTCATAACTATCTATTCATTGCATTGTAAATTTCTCGATAGGTAACACATTCTCCCAGGCCCTGAAACCAATAGATTGTTCTGGAAAAAATATCCAATGTATCATTTTTGTCATTGCCTATTATGTTTCGGGATATTATAGCATTTCATTGTGATTTTAAAAACTACTAGCAAGTAGGAAGTAACATTTGCCAAATAAAATCAGTAAAAATAAGGCATCCTTTACAATAAGGAAACTCTTGGAAATTATTTAGACATTTTAAGGACATTTTGAACTCCTCAAATACAAATTTCAGGTTTATAAATTGTTCATCAAAATCCTATGTGGCAACCAAAAACTCATTAGTAGGCAAGCCTCTGAATTATTCTCTCCTCCCTCCTTTTTTCCTTCCTTTCTCTCTTTTTCCTTCCTTCCTTCTTTGCTGCCTTCCTTCCTTCCTCCTTCTTCCCTTTCTCCCTTTATCTCTCTGTCTCTCTGTCTGTCTGTCTCTCTCTCTCTCTCTCTCTCTGTCTGTCTGTCTCTGTCTCTCTATGTTCCCCAGGCTGGTCTTGACCTCCTGGCCTCAAGCAATTTTTTTGCCTCAGCCACCCAAAGTGAAGATACTGAATTTTGACTACATGAACTTGCAAATTTCAGGTAACCATAGATCGGTCTCTTCATCTTTACATGAGGCAATCACAGTATCTGCTTTATAGAGTTCTTATAAAGAAGATTTAAAGTAATCCACCTGAGGTGCTTAGCACCATGTCCTATAAATGTTAGCCATTAATATTAATAATTAGGTGATGGCTCTGTCACAGATTGTTGCAGCTTTTTGTATAAGCAGGGGGAAGAGACTTGATAATGAGTAAAGTTTCATCTATTGCTGAGATTTTATGACCCTACTTCCTAGCTTTAAGCCATTGGCATGCTGACTAAGCCTGTCTTGTCTCCAGCTAAACCCTGCTTTTAAATACCTTCTTCTAAATCAAATTAATCAGTTTCCCTAGTCTGACTGTATTTTTCTTCTTGGTTTGAGGGAGCTCAGTTATTATTTAAAGGAATGAATCTAACCTACAGCAAGCATCTGCTATGCACCATAATTATTGCTCATGTTACTGCACCCAGCATCCTATGAGAGGATGTTGTCATTGTATTTTACAGATGAGGAATAAAGGGACTCATTCAACATCCAAGATTCAGTGATTACAGAAGTTATTATACAAACCAGCAGGGAATTCCACTAATTATACTGGATTAATTGTTATAAATTGGGATTGTCTTAGGTAACATGGGCATATCATCATTTTCCCTGTGGATTAAAGAGTTGCAGACCCCAAATTCAAACATGAGACATCTCTAACCCCCCGAGTTTACAAAATTTAGGTTGAAAGGCTCTTCCATTTTATCATTTTATTATACAGGCCTGAGGACTACTGTCTCAGTAAAAGTGAAAATAAGGACACTAATATGAGAACCTGAAGACCTCAGGTGGATAAAGGATCAGGGCATCAGTAACCTCTGGAGTTGTTAAACACAGATGTTCCTCAATATACAATAGGATTATGCCCCAATAAACCCATTGTAAATTGAAAATATCATTAGGTCAGAAATACATTTAATGTACTTCACCTACCACATATCATAGCTTAACCTGGCTTACCTTAAACATGCTCAGAACACTCACGGTAGCCCATGGTAGGACAAGATTACATAACACAAAGTCTATTTTATAATGAGGTGTTGAATAGCTCATGTAATTTATTGAATACTGTATATTACTTCAAAGTTGTGATGGTTTTGCATCATTGTAAAGTTGAAAAATTGGGGCTGGGTGTTGTGGCTCATGCCCATAATCCCAGCATTTTGGGAGGCCAAGGAGGGTGAATCATTTGAGGTCAGAAGTTTAAGAGCAGCCTGGCCAACATGGCAAAACACCTTCTCTACTAAAAATATGAAAGTTAGCCAGGTATGGTGGTGTGTGCCTATAATCCCAGCTACTTGGGAGGCTGAGGCAGGAGAATCACTTGAACCCAGGAGGTGGAGATTGCAATGAGCTGAGATGGTACCATTGCACTGCAGGCTGGAAGAGAGAGGGAGAATCTATATTATTTGTAAAAAAGTTGAAAAACCAATAGGGGATTATCTGTAGAGTGAAAGAGACTGTTATGGGTGGAATGTTTGTATCCAACCCAACCTCATAGGGTGCAGTTCTAGTCTCCAGTGTAATGGCATTGGGAGATGATGCTTTGGGAGGTAATTTGGCTTAGATTAGGTTATGAGGATGGGGCCCTCGTGATGGGATTGACGCCCTTATTTTAAAATGAAGAGACACAGGATTGCTCTTTCTTCCTCTCTGCAAGAAGATGGCTGTCAACAAGCCAGAAAGCAGACCCTCGCCAGACATGGCATTTGCCAGCACCTTGACCTTGGGATTCCCAGTCTCCAGAACTGTGCGAAAGAAATTTCTGTGGTTTAAAGTGCCTAGTCTGTGATATTTTTGTTACCACAGCCCAACATGATGGAGACAGGTACAACACGAAGCATCATTTTGAATGGCTGAGCAGATTCTTAGAAGTTAGGGTGAGGTAACTGAAAAGCAAGACAGACAGAAAGAGGGAATCCAGATGTAGGCTGATAAAAGCAATCACCTTCTTCTCCCAAATGCAAGGAATGTGAGGTTGACTAGAGAAGATTCCCTGGCTGATAAGTAGGTGGCCTTAGGAGCTTTATAGGGTCAACTGTGATCTCCAATGTGGGCAAGGAGTGGGCAGCTAAGGGTGAACCAGAGAATAAAGATGACTAAAGGCTTTTCCTCCTCCCAGCAGATGACCTAACTAAATGGTCAAATTAAAATTAAAAACTGATATCAAGAAAGACACACACACATACCCTATTCACCAACTAAGCAATAAAGATTGAGAAATTTAACACTGATAAACTGCATTGGTAAATTAAAGAATTAGAAAGGAGTTTGGAAATATATACTTTTAAAAACAATATTTATTGACAATATGGGATGTACCAAGCACTGTTCTACATGCTTTGCACGTATTTATGGACTTAAACTATGCTGTGAGGCAGGTGCCGCTTTGTTCTTTGTTTTACAGATGAAGAAACTGGTGCACAGAGAGAATGATTGAAGTGCTGAGACCATTCATATGCAAAGCAGGCATATTAGTTTCCTACTGCTGCTGGAACAAATGACCACATGCATAGTGCCTTAAAACAACACAGATTTATTCTGTTATAGTTCTGGAGGTCAGAAGTCTAAAATAAGTTAGCAGGGCTGGTTTCTTATGGAGGATCTAGGGTAGAATCTTTGTCCTTGTCTTTTCCAGATTCTTAGAGGCCACCTATATTCCTTGGTTTGTGGCTTTATCCTGCATCTTCAAAGTCAGCAGCATGGCCCTTCTAGTATCTCTCTCTCTCTCTCTCTCTCTCTCTCTCTCTCTCTCTCTCTCTCTCTGTGCTTCCATGATTACATTGCCTTTTTCTAACTCTGCCCCACTTGCATCCCACTTATACAGACCCCCGTGATTTCTATGGACCCATCAGATACCCTAAAGATGATTTCCTCATCTTGAGATACTTAATTTAGTCATGCCCGCAAAGTTATTTTTATTATGTGAGGTAACACATTTAGAGGCTCTGAGAATCAGGATGTGGACGTCTTTGGGAGGGCAGTATTCTGCCTTTCGCAGAGAGTGCAAACCCAGGAAGCTTAGCTGCACAGCCTGCTGCCTTGAACCCCTGCACCACAGTGCCTGAAAACTTTAATAGTTTACCTTCAGCATGTGCCATGTGCCAACCACTTGCCTCCTGTTGGGTAGGCAATATTGAAAAAACAACCGTGATTCTGCCCTCATGTGGAAAACTGGCATAAAAAAATATATAACCACTGATAAAAATGGTGTTAAGTTCTACAAAGCAAAAACCAGCATGCTAGGGAAAACGAATAGCGGACACAGGGAAGAGAAGAAATAACAAATTGAAAGTCAGGGAAGCCTTCTCCAAGCAAAGACACAGAGTGTGTAAGTTTGTACATGGTGGTGTTCATATAAATAATATTCAAAAGAAAAAATTAAAAAAATGTGTTAACCGTAGTTACATTAAGAGATTACATTGTAATTACGCTTTGTGTTTTTTTCTCTGTATTTTCCAAGTTTTCTGAAGTAATGAGATATTACCTTAAAATTTATAAAATTGAAAGGGTTTTATAAATGAGATGAGGTGTGTGCTGCCTTTTAAGACTGATTCTTTCGAAAATTTTCTTAATCAGCTGTGACAATGGATACTGGAGCTGTTTCTAAAGTTTACTCTAGAAAGTAATATCTCTTACTCAAATGCATTAAAGCTGCTTTAAGACCAGTGCTTCCTCTGATTGATCATTCCTCTTTTTACTCACCATCATGCTATCATGGGAGAAGGTGTGAGATCAACCCTCTAAAACTGGAAAACATTTGACATGTTTTAAACATTTATCTCTTTGGGGTTATGCTATTTTTAATTTCAAATTTGCTTGTATTTAGGGGAGGAAAAGGACATTGTCAATAGTGCAACTCAATGTCTGTCACTTCTGTTGCTCTAAGAAACCCAATCCCATCTATATTTAGAACAATCGACTCTAGAAAAAAGAAAGATACGGGCTTTTTCATCAATGTTTGATCTGATAGATGTGTCCAAATGCTGGTCAGCTTTCCACTGAATGTTACCATGGGCAACAGTTTTAAGAACTTTACATGAATAAAAGAGAACAGGAAAAAGAAACACTGTATGATCACTTATTGCTGTGACCATGTCCTTTTATTCATGGGGCTGCTTGAATTTAGATTTTAACATTTTCTTGAGTTATTTCTCTGAGCCCTTTTCTATTCTCTCTGGAATACTCAAATGCATAACTAATTAGCTTCTCTCTCATTCCTTGTTATTTCATTTCAGTCTTAATCCACTGCTGCCAGAGTGGATTTGCCAAAATAATGCTCTGATATATATAGGCTTTGTGTCCCCACCTAAATATCATTTTGAATTACAATCCCCATAATCGCCACATGTCAAGGAAGAGACAGGTGGAGGTATTTGGATCATGGGGGCGGTTCCCCTGTGACGTTCTCAGGATAGTGAGTTTGCACGAGATCTGACGGTTATAGGGGCTCTTCCCCCTTCGCTAGGCGCTTCTCCCTCCTGCCACCTTGTGAAGGTGTCTTGCTTCCTCTTCACCTTCCACCATGATTGGAAGTTTCCTGAGGCCTCCCCAGCCATGCTGAACTGTGAGTCAACTAAACCTCTTTCCTTTATAAATTACTCAGTCTCAGGCAGTTCTTTATAGCAGTATGGAAACGGAATGATACATCCTCTCACCTCATTCCTCCCTGCTACAACTACTTACTGTGCAATAGGCTTTATGCTAGGACACATGAGGTTAGTAGTTTGAGTAAGAAATAGCCTCTGTCCTCAAAAAAGCTGGGGAGTTTTTATTCAATCTAGTGGGTAAAAGAAACATTTAAACAATGAGCTCTAATCTAGGACTGGGCAACATCAGTAACCAATGGAGGTCTAAGGAGCAGGTGTTAAGAGCACAGAGGAATGAATGATTAACTAATTTAAAAGACCAATCTGTAGCTAATTTAAATACCTTGGAGGCTTGGAGGGCCCTTTATTGCTAGTTCCAAACGACTTTTCTAGATTTAGCCCACTGTTTGCCTTCATAAACTTTCAATACTACCTTGGTTTTTCCAGAAGCTCTGAAAGACATTTCTTCATTAAGGCTTAAAAAAAAAAAAAAAAAAAAAAAAAAGTCAAGTTTAAGAAAATTAAAATCAAACTGGTTTATATAACAATAAGGATATATTAACTTATATAGATGAAAAGTTTAAAAACATGTCTAAACTTTTGGAAACTAAGAGTGAAGCTTCGGGTAAGGCTTAATTCAGCAGCTAAAATAATGTCACCTGATTCCTTTTGCCCCTCTTCTTTGATTCTGGTTTTCAGATTGAGAACATCTGGAAATTCTAGGCTCAGCCTCAAGTAGTGCAAAAAACTTTGGTTTTGAACTTAAATTCCTTCTATCAACGGTAAAAAAAAAAAGATGACCTCTGTTCCTTAGGTATCTAATAGAATTCCTGAACCTCATCCTCATTGCCCTGAATTTAGCCACAGGCTCATCCCTGAATCAATTATTATCACTGAAGCATTGTATCAATTGTCTCAACCCAATCTGTGCCCACGGTTAGATTTGGTGGTATATATCACACAGTCACATGGTCACTATGTTAGCCACATAGCGAAAATGTAGTATTACCTAAAGAGAGAACTTGGTACTATTTTATCAAAAGAAGGTGGAATAAACTGGATAAAGTAAATAAATTAGAACAGAATAATAGTGATATAGAGTAAGTGAATGGGCAACCAAAGAAATAATAACTTCTTTGTGTTTCGTTACTCTTGGACACGACTTTTTCATAACATCTCCTTTTGCAGTTGAAGAAATCCCCAGTGCAAATATTGTTACAATTGAGAAAGTCTGTATTATATATTGTGTTTTTCTTTTTTTTTTTTTTTTTTTGAGTTGGAGTTTTGCTCTTGTTACCCAGGCTGGAGTGCAATGGCGCGATATCGGCTCACCACAACCTCCACCTCCTGGGATCAGGCAATTCTCCTGCCTCAGCCTCCCGAGTAGCTGGGATTACAGGCACGTGCCACCATGCCCAGCTAATTTTTTATATATTGTGTTTTTCTAACAAAACCTGGCATGATATTTTATACAGAAGAACTCAGTAAGTTCTTAATCATTTCTTTTTTCTGGATATTTCCACTCTGCTGCCATTCTATTAATTTTTTTCCTTAAAAATGAATTTTATCTCTAATTCTAAAACTAAAGTTTTCCCCTTAGTGCTCACAGTTTTCAAAGTGTGAAGCATTTGTTAACTCCACTAAACACCTTCCTGCTGTTTTTTCCATGTTGTGGGACTTTTCTGTCTCTCCTCCCATTGCTCTGAGGTCTCCTTATACTTAGAATTTTATCGTGTCCCCATTCTTCTCTCAACCAGTTGCAAATGAGCATAGGTTAACTAGAGAATGCATAGTTGGCAAGGATTGGTAAGCTTTAACCATTAGTGAATGGTGAAGGCTATTTGTTCTCTTACTTTGCTCTTGGGTTTTATATGACATAAAACCTGGATAATTCAGTAAGTCATATAATTAACCAAGTCTTCTCTTTATGTTATAAAGAAAGCAAATCTCAGATCAAATAAGCCCACGCATTATTTAGCAAACACACACACCCAAACAAATATGCATATTGAGTCATTCTTTCTATGAGATCAGTGAGGTCTCTAGCCTCTGTTGTTTAGGCTTTCTGAGGAGCACCTTGCAGGAAGGGTTTACCCCTGCAGTGGACAGAATGTGTTCCAACAGCAGGCTCAGCTTACCATTCAGGTAACTCAGTTTCATAGATCCTCCATACATGGACTCACTGGACTCCCAGCCACGGAGCTTGTTTCCAGGCCACCAGGCTGCTGGGCTCGTTGGGTTGCATGTTTTGTTCATGAAAGCAGTAGTTGCCTTTGTGGTCTTTTAAGCCAATTACATTTTTGAAAACCAATGAATTTTATCAATTTATAATTAAATTTATTAATATTGTAAACTGGTTAAATTCATCAGTGTATATGTCTAGAAGTCCTAAAAATATTGTCAAGGTTTGCAATAACCATCTCTGGAATTTGAACTCCCCATTTGGGTACATAGAACACCTACGTGCTTTAGGGTAGAGACTAGAGTCAACACTCCCACACATATATATGACACTGCTTTTACTAAGCTATTCTGAGATCAGTTTTTAAAACAATTATCCAAACCCCTAGGTTTAGGTTTCCTTCAAGCTTCACAGTGAGGGAAACATGGGATGAGCCCACTCCTTTGTATCTCTAATTCTAGATGAATCTGTGGGCCTTGAGATGTCTGTGAATCCTCTACACCTTTATGACAAATTGCAGTATGTGTGCCTTTTTCTGAGCAGGTAGTTCATAGATTTTGTCCTGATCTTAGCAATATCAATGGCCTATTAGTGATAAGAAATGTGTGTTTTACATTATGGATATAAAAACTGAGACCCATTGATTGGTATAGTCATTCATTCATATGAAATGTATATGTTGAATGCCTTCTATATGCCAAGCATTATCTAGAATCTATAAACAGTGATAAAAAAGATGTCAAATTCCTCATAATAATGAAATGAAGAATACTGATAATAAAAAATAAAGGTAGGTATATATGGCACACACAATTTCAGGTACTATAAAGCACACCAAATATAAATAAATAAAACTATACAGGCTGAGCGCAGTGGCTCACACCTGTAATCCCAGCACTTTGAGGGACTGAGGTGGGTGGGTCACCTGAGGTCAGGAGTTCGAGACCAGCCTGGCCAACATGGTGAAACCCTGTCTCTATTAAAAATATAAAATTAGCCAGTCATGGTGGTGGATGCCTATAATCCCAGCTACTCAGGAGGCTGTGGCAGGAGAATCACTTGAACCAAGGAGGCAGAGGTTTCAGGGAGCTGAGATCATCCCATTGCACTCCATCCTGGGCAACAAGAGTGAAACTCTGTCCCTGCCTCCAACACCCAAAAAACTAAAACTATACAGAGGGATAGTGACCAAAGCTACTATGGATAAGGTGAGTAATAATTTGGTGACCAATATTGCACAGTTCTGGATCATTTCGAAATCTGTATAGTCAACCCTGTCTTTTTCTCTCATGGGCTATACTAAGTCACACATATTTCTAACAACCTGCTGAAAATCATTACACGTTGGCTCCTATAAATCAAAGTTTCCCCAAAGAGGGTTGTCATTTTCCTCCCATTAATTCCTTTCATGCCTTTGACCCAGCCCCAAACTAAGGCTGTTCTTACTGTTCTTCACCCTGTATTTAATTTAGTCCACCACCATATCCCACTTATCCACCTAAGCTCAATTCCCCAAAACTTATCTTTTAATGCTCCTTCCCCCCTGCAGCTCATACTCAATCACTTTCCAAGTTTAGGTCAATAATCTCTCACTTCCAAAGGTGCATTTTAAATGTGCACTGTGTACATTGGTTTCTGTAGGTAACTGACCTGCTATAGTAACACCATTGTTGTTTCATAATTGTTTCTCAGATCAAGGTCAAATGCCTTCTGACCTTGAAAATTCTTTTGTGCTCCCAACTTGCCTTTGCCCATATGTCTCCTCAAAACACCAATCCCTCCCCAAAAGGGACCCTGTAGACTTCTTTGAGATTGTTGTGCTGTATACAGTCTTGCTTTTGTGTCTTTGATTATAATAATGTGCAATAAATGGTAGCAACTCTTATAATTATTATTAGTGCTTATTACAGGACTGACACAGAGATAAGCACTTTCTCAATATTACCAGCAGGTCAATTAATACAGTGCTAAGAGCTCAGGCTTTGAATGCTAGCTCTGCAGTTTATTTACCTGTGAGATTCGAACAAGTTACTTAAATCCTTTACCTCAGTTTTCTCATATATTGAATGAGATACAATAGCATCTACTTCACAACTCGTAATGAAAAGTGATAAAATAATGCAGCTTCACTCACTGCCAGATGCACAGTAGTCATTCGGTGAACAATTGATTATAATTGAAATTCACAATAGGTATTCAAAATACAGTAGGTATTACTAATTTTTCAGTATGAAGTTTACCAGAAGTACAGTTACTGTATATTACGTTAGATGTTCCTATGTCCCTTTTACTACGTCTTTGGGAAATCCTCGCCAATGTCTTGCAAACTTCTTCATGAAGCCTTTATGGATTTTTCTCTCTTAAATGTCAATTTTCTTGGTTTATGCAGGGTTTAGGACAGTCTTTCTGTAACAGGGCCACTTGGATACATGTCTTATCATCTGCCACTAGATAGTATGGTGACTCCTTTGGGAAATCATATGCTAGTTTAACAAGAAGCAAGGCTTGGGTAAAAGATCCCTTTTCTGGTTCTTCACTTTCTCAGCTGTGTGGCATTGAACAAGTGATTTAACTAGTATGATTATCAGTTTTCTAATCTCTGAAATAGAAACAATAATGCCTTCCTCCTAGTGTGGTTCACAGGAATTAAATAATTTGACCTAGGATAAATATTAGCATAGTGTCTATTATGTAGACAGGGTTGAGCTCAAAATAAGTTACCCAAGATGACAAATTTACTCAGCCTCATGTCATTAACAGCAATTAACACACTTAGTGTTTAGGAAATACCAAATTAAACTACATTTTAAAAATTACATCTACTGAAGGCAAATGGCAATGTACACAGGACATATTAGAATAGAAAGGTGCTAGCTGCTCAGGTGCTTGCTATTAAGCTATCATTTTAAATATGTAATTTAATAATAGTACATCCAAAATAACCATGGAGTTATCTCTCACAGCAAACAAACCAATAACCTGAAAACATCATCCTTGTAAAAACCTGCACTGATGCAAAGTAATTTCTCAGCCAGTCTTTGCATTCATTGAACTGTGAAAATATCATGGCTGGGTGTGGTGGGTCACACCTGTAATCCCAACTTTTTGGGAGGCTGAGGCTGGAGGATTGCTTGATTCCAGGAGCTCAAGACCAGCCTGGGCAACATAGCAAGACTCTTTGTCTTAAAAAAAACAAAAAATAGTGAGTGTGGTAGCACATTCCTGTGGTCCCTGCTACTTGGGTGGCTGAGGTAGGAGGATTGCTTGGGCTGGGAGGTTGAGGCTGCAGTGAGCCATGATGGACCCACTGTTCTCCAGCCTGGGGGACAAAGCAAGACCCTGTCTCCAAATAAACAAAAAAACAAAATATCTTGATCATAGACCTTAACTTTAAATTTTAATTACTAGCTTACCTTTTTGTATTGCTTACTAAAATGTGATTCCTCAAGGAAAGTTCCCCTTTTTATTCTAATTTTTATCCCTTGTCCCTGACCTAGCACCTAATTTGTAGAATGTGCCAGGCCACAGGCCTTGATCTGTTTCTTAACAGCAGAAAAGAGAAAACATCACAGTGAAATGGTGTAATGTGCCCAGCATGCACAGAGTTCCAGTTGAAGCTTCCAACCTCATCACATGTGGAAGGAGTCCAGAAAGACTTCTTAGAAAGTGATGTTTGCATGGAGTTTCAAAGGATAAAGGAGAAGAAAGTGTTACTAAGAAAAGAACACGCATTTGCTTGAATTGCTTGAATTGATGACTATGTCTTTTAGTTAAATCTCAAAGAAATGTAGATTGTAACATTGGCTATTGAGCTTACCATGAAAAGATTCACATTATCATTCCAACAAAGACCTACCAGTTTCTAATTGAAGTATCTTCATTAACTGAAAAAAAAGTATACCAATAGAATGATATTGGTACCTCCTGAGCCATGCTTATAAATCAGATCCTTTTAAACTACTCCAAGCTGTTCAGTTGTTTCAAAAAATATAGTCCCCCTGAAGACCTCCAAAAACATGTCAGAGTGAAGATAATATATTATTGTGTTATGACTCCAATTAATTGTGACTGTGAGTAATTAGATAAACTGGCTGTCAATATGTACCTTTGGATTAAGCGCTATTACGATTCAGTAGATAAGGGCGACTAGTGAACACTGCGTGTTTGATATCAGTACACATTCTTCTTCCTGATTTTTGGGTGTTTGTGCTCTTGAAACTCATAATGAAATATTGTAGAATAAATACTGTGAATCTCTACAAAAAGTCTGCCCAATGCATTTGTTAAAATTAGCTGTGAAGCCCAGGAAAGGACAGAAAGAAATTACCACCTGCATGTCTTTCCCTGGAATTATGCATGGTATGTTAAATAGGCTGATGACAAGCGAGAAAACATGAAATAAGAAAGGAGTGTAAACATGTGTAGGTTTTTATGTTTTAAGGTAGATTTCATATATACCTCTCTCTGTATTAATATATTTACCATATAGTCAAGTTTTAAAATCAGCATAAATAAGATTGTATTCAAGGGTATGAATTTTTGTCCCAGCTTTAAGATACAGAGATAAAATTCCTTCTGACAAAGATGAAAAGATAAGCTACATCCATGCAACATAGGTAATCAAATAGTGGACACACATTGCCAACATTCATCATTTAACAGTAAATTATGAAAAACCTTTATTCCAGGTAGTGAAAATAAGAAATTGCAAAAGGCAGAATTCTTGTCCATAAGGAAGTCAGCCTAATGAAAGAGAGAACAGTAAAGGAATCATTTATAACAGAACACAACAAAAGAAACATGTGTCAGCTCAGAATTAGATGAGAGGAGGCAGGGATATAGAGGTGGCTTTCCTGAAGGAGATGCCAGCTGAGTTATGGTTTGTGATTTTTTTTTTTTTTTTGAGATGGAGTCTCACTATGTCACCCAGTGCATTGGCCCAATCTTGGCTTACTGCAACCTCTACCTCCTGGGTTCAAGTGATTCTCCTGCCTCAGCCTCCCAGTAGATGGGACTACAGGCACTTGCCACCAAGCCAGGCTAATTTTTTTTTTGTTTTGTTTTGTATTTTTAGTTGAGACAAGCTTTCACCATTTTGGTCCGGCTTTTCTTGAACTCCTGACCTTGTGAACTGCCCACCTCCGCCTTCCAAAGTGCTGGGATTACAGGTGTGAGCCACCGCACCCTGCTGGTTTGTGATTTTTCATAGCTCACACATATGTACTGTTTGATACATAACATACATATGCATGGTTCCAGATCTAAGAAGAGAATAACTTAGTTGTTAAAATTCCTGGTATTCTAACATCAAATAAACACCGCTGGCCAAACACAATGCTAAGTGGTTTCCGTATTCTCTCTTCACGACTATCTCAAAAGGTAGACATCAGTAGTCCCATTTTACAACTGGAAAAGGAAAGGATATATCGTAAGAAGAAGATATATGAATTGCACCCAGTCATTTATTGCAGAGTCAGAATTCAAATCCAGGTCTTTGTAAATGCAGTGCCTAGGCTGTACGACACTTTGTACAGACATTGGACATTCCAGGAGACAAAAGAATAATGGAAGGTGGAGAAGTCAATTATTTTTAGTAGGCATGAATCTGGGACTCACTCCACCATGGGAGATGGACAAAAGAACAAAAGGCAGGTTGTAATGTGATGGTAGAATGTTGTGTGGGGAGAGAGGAGCACAGCAAAAACTTGGTTTGCCCATACATGGGCCAACCATTTCTCTGTGTTTCTTTAACTGACAGTTTAGAAATAGTGCTTTGGGCTGGGCACAGTGGCTCATGCCTGTAATCCCAGTACTTTGGGGGCCCAAGGTGGGTGGATCACCTGAGGTCAGGAGTTCAAGACCAGCCTGGCCAACATGATGAAACCCCGTTTCTACTAAAAATACAAAAATTATCCAGGTGTGGTGGCGCGTGTCTGTAATCCCAGCTACTTGGTAGACTGAGGCAAGAGAATCACTTGAATGTGGGAGGCGGAGGTTGCAGTGAGCCAAGATCATGCCACTGCACTCCAGGCTGGGCAACAGAGTGAGATTCTGTCTCAAAAAAGCAAAAAGAAAGAAATAGTGCTGATTCTTCTGGACTTTGATTGGATTGGATTGGATGGAATTTCACCAGGTTTTGAGAGAAGTGCCCCAACTTTGCCTCATGCGTTCTAAAATATGTGATGATATCTCCCATGGCTGACATAGCTGAGAAACAGCATGACCTGGTTCTGAGCTTGATGAGAGCTGCAAATCCCTGCAAGTTTAGTTGACTTCAGTTACTGTTTCTCTCCTTATGCTTGTGTTCTTCTCCAATGAAATTTTAATACCCCATATATACTCTATATTTGTTTATGTGTTATTTGCATATCTATGCCTTACACATAGCAAGAGAAAGATTTTTAGACATTGCAGTGGTCTGAAAATGTATATGTTGAAATCCTAACCCAAGGTGATGGTATCCAGTGGTTGAGACTTTGGGAGATGATTAGGTCATGAGGATGGAGTCCTCATGAATGGGATTAGTGATTTTATAAAATAGTCATTTTTAAAGAGACCCTCAGCCCTTCAATTATGTGAGGATATGGCAAGAAGGTGTTGTCTGTGAGAAAACGGGCCCTCACCGGATGCCATATCTGCCAGTGCCTTTATCTTGGACTTCCTAGCTTCTAATTCTCCGAGACATATATTCCTGTTGTTTAGAAGTTACCTAGTTTATGTTATTCATTGTAGCAACCCAAACATACGAAGACAACCATGAAACAATTTTTACCCTTTGGGGACTGAGGTAGCCCTCTTGGTAATGAATGGCTTATGCTGCACCTCATTCCCTGTTTTGCATTCTAATGTCATAAGACAAAGGGAGACATTGGAAACAATTTGAATCAAACCACATTCCGAGATAAATTACCTGATCTTTTTGATACAAATCTGTGAAAAGTGGTAATAATAATGCAGATCTAGGAAACTGTTATTGACGGATTAAGTAAGACAACTTAGAAGCAAAGACAGGATAGTGACTTAGAAAATATTAGTTCCTTTACCCTATTCCCGTAATTCAGTTTCTTTCAAATTCAGCCCTCAGACTGCATTTTTCATCTGCTCATTTGCTTTTTAATCTGAGAGATTAGAAGGAAAGAGGTGGAGTAACCATAGAAAGACCTTAATAGGGGGATGAAGTAGCAGAAGCCTCACTGAGGCAATTTATGGAACAGGCATGCTGCCAGGGCCATCCAAGAAGGAAGCGTCTTGCGCCTTCTTTGTTGATGGGCAAGTCTCCTTTACGTCTTTATCATGGGGTTGGCTCCTCCCTGAAGTGGACTCTTGCTTTTATAAATCCCGTGGTGGAAGAAAAGATCTTTAATGCAATGCGTGTGGAAGGGGACAGCATTTGGAGAAAATCTAGGATCTGGCTGACTCTAATATGTATGCCTTGATTTGGGCAAGCTTTTAACCTCTATGGGCTTATATTTCTTCATCTGTAAGTTGAATATAAAGGTATTCCTAACTCAGAGGATTATTTTAAAGATGAAATTAAATATTGCCTGCACAATGCCTAGAATATAGTGAGTGCCCAGCATAGACTACTAAGTTTTCTTTCTAAACAACTTTGCTTTCTTAGATGTCATGGGGCAGCAATCCCCAACCTTTTTGGCACCAGGGTCCAACTGGTTTCCTGGAAGACAATTTTTCCCCTGGGTGAAGGTGGAGAGATGGTTTTGGAATGAGATTGTTCCACCTCAGAGATCATCAATCATCAGGCATTCTCATAAGGAGCATGCAACCTGGATCCCTCAGATGTGCAGTTCACAATAGGGTTCACACTTTTATGAGACTAATGCCACTGCTGATCTGCCAGGAGGTAGAGCTCAGGCAGTAATGCTCACTCACCTCTTGCTGTGCAGTCCAATTCCTAAGAGGGCACAGACGAGTACAGGTCTGTGACTCAGGGTTGGGAACCCCTCTCATAGGGTAAAATTATTCCATATACATAAAACTTTAAAATGCAGTTTATATAGCAATAGATATGAGAGAAATAATAGCTTACATTTCTAGAGCACCTTATGGGTATAAACTACTTTCACACTCTTATTCTGAAAGATCACCTGATGAAATAAGTAAAAATAAGAATGACATTTAAAATAAGTAATTAATAAGTATAATATTAATAATATAATTAATATTATAATTAGAATTATAATATCAATATGAATAATAAGTATGAATGACATTATCCCCATTATTAAGAGTTGAAAAAAGATATCACATGACCAGCCTGTCACATGGTAAAGAGATTATGTCGCTAGAAATCAAATTCAGTTTCTCTGATTCCAAATTTAGGCTAAACTTCACTATTGCTTAATGTTGCTTACAAATCATTATTTTTCAAGCATAAAATTCAATAATTTTTAAAAATTCTAAAAAATATTTAAGCAGGCATCACCATTCAATGTTGATAATTCTTCACTGATAAATTTTAAATTTTTTTCATTTTACATTTGGTGGTTTCTGTTCATAATTCTCATGAGATCTCTTGAGGTCTTTAAATATTTGAAATTTAGTTTAATCATTTAAAAAAATAAGAAATAATTTGAGAAGATAGGATCTGTTTTCATGGGCTGAAGGTGGAAGGAGGGAAAAATATAACTATTTGGTGGATACTTGGAAGGAATACTAAAATAACACTTTATAGTAATATAAAGTTTGATACATAAGATGCAATACTGGGCAATAATTATCGAATTGATTTTTTTTGGTTTATCTACCTATGTTATTAGAGAAAACCTACTGCTAACCATTTTCTGCTGTAAGATTTTTAAAATAATTTGAGTTTAAAAGGACAATGGAAATCAGAAAGTAACTGGTAATTATTTTATATAGAGCATCTTTTTTTCTATGCCTGGATCTAGGCAAATAATAGACTTCTAGCTTTCAATGAAACTTAAAGCTTATTTTTAATTGGCATGCTATTCCTGTAGGCTAATTTGATGATAGAAGCTCTCACTAAGGGAGAATGCAGATCCAAACACGAGGTTCTAAAGCACAGCCCTTTCTTTCATAATTGCTTTGTCAGTTTAGTAACCACAGCAGCAAAGTATAGCAAAAGAAAAATAAAGGCAGTAAAATAAAAGAGGCAACAATTCTTAACAAGACAACAGTCTTTACCATGCAGCTAGCTGAGTAAAGATAACTTTTTTATTATTTAGGAGTCTTTGAGGACGCTGCGATATAGCTGCTTCCTGTTAATAACTCTTCTGTCACCCATTGTTTAGGCATCATCCCATGTTAAATCACCATGTGTCATTCTCCTAGAGCAATACACTCGAGAGTTTTAAATAACCATTTGACAGGAAGTTGTCAGAGGAAGGGCTTATTTCAACTAGTCAAACATTTGAGCATGAACAATGCTCTGTTTATAGACAAAAATGGGCAAAATGAGTAATTACTGAAGTTTTTAATTAAATGATCTTTGTACTTGAAATTTGATTTACACATGACAAAATCTTATTTATTTGGTGGAGGATTAAATTCAGTTATACGAACTTAATATGATTTAGCAAAATTTTATCAAGTATCTACTATATCCTCAACACTGAACAAGACTCTGATAGGAATAAAAAGAAAGTACAATACAGAGATTACACTCCTACCTTTCTACAACTAACATGTTGGGGAGCCACAGCTTACAGATATGATAGAAGATAGACAGATAGATAAATAGACAGACAATAGATAGATAGATAGATAGATAGATAGATAGATAGATAGGACCTAAAGAATAGTAAAAGAAATCTTACTAAATGACAAAATATCAATATGGAACTGGAGGACATCATGTTAAGTGAAATCAATCAGGAACAGAAAGTTCTTATTCATGTGTAGAAGCTAAAATAAGTTGATATCCCAGAATAAAATGTAGAACAGAGGACTGTAGAGACTGGGAAGGGTGTGGGAGAAATAGGGACAGAGAGAGATTTGCTAAAGGATACAAAATTACAGCTAGATAGGAGGAAGTTCTAGTGTTTTATAGCACTATAGGATGACTATAGTTAATAATATATAAGTTTCAAATAGGATACTGAGTGTTCCCAACACAAAAGAATGATAAATGTTTTAAGATGATGGATATGTTAATTACCGTGATCTGATCACTATGCATTCTATGTACAGAAACACCACTATGTACTCTATAAATATGTACAATTATTACAGGCTAATTAAAAAATATTAAATATTTAGTAAAGATTATATGGTTTGGCTGTGTTCCCACCTAAAATCTCATCTTGAATTGTAATCATAATCCAGAGTATCAAGGATGAGACAAGGTGGAGGTAATTGGATCATGGGCATGGCTTCCCCCGTGCTGTTCTCTTTATAGTGAGTGAGTTCTCATGAGATGATAGTTTTATAAGTGTCTGGCATTTCCCCTGCTTGCTCTTCTCCTTCCTGCTGCCTTGTGAAGAAGGTGCCTTGTTTCCCCTTTGCCTTCTGCCATGATTGTAAGTTTCCTGAGGCCTCCAGAGCCGTGCTGATCTGTGAGTCCATTAAACCTCTTTCCTTTATAAATTACCCAATCATAAGTACTTCTTTATAGTATGGAAATGGACCAATATAAAAGAGTTTAATTACTTTTTTTTTTAAAGAAAGAAAAAAAAAAGGAGTGAAGGAAAGGCAGTATGGAAATGGACCAATACAAAAGAGTTTAATTACTTTTTTTAAAGAAAGAAAAAAAAGGAGTGAAGGAGAGGAAGAAAAAGAGGGAGAGACAGAACAGGAATGTAGCTTTATTCTAAAAATGGGTATTAATAATGGCTGATCAATATTTTGTGTATTTAAGGCATGAGAATATATATTTTGTGTATTTAAAGTGTACAGCTTTATAAATATTTATTAAGTTTACTTGTTCCAGATCTGAGTTCAAGTCCTGGATATCCTTATTAATTTTCTATCTCGTTAAGTCTAAATCTCTTTATGAGTCTTATGCATCTGGGTGTTAGGATTGTTAGCTCTTATTGTTGCATTGATCCTTTTACCACTATATCTTTGTTGCTTTGAAATCTTATTTTATCAGATGTGAGAATTGAAACTCCTGCTTTTTATTTATTTATTTATTTTTGCTCTTCATTTGGTTGGTAAATCTTTCTCCATCCCTTTGTTTGAAGTCTTTGTGTATCTTCGGATGTGAAATGGGTCTGGATGTAGCATACCATTAGGTTTTGGCTGTATCTTTTGACTGGGGGATTTAGTCAACTTAAATTTAGGGTTACTGCCATTTGATGTTAACTGGCTATTTTATCAATTCGTTGATATAAATTCTTCTTTATGTTGATGCTCTTTACTTTTTGGTATATTTTTAGAAAGGCTAATACTGGTTTTTCCTTTTTATGTATAATGCTTCTTTCAGAAGCTCTTGTAAACCTGGCCTGGTGGTAATAAAATCTCTGAGTACTTGCTTGTTCATAAAAGATTTTATTTTTCCTTCAATTGTGAAGCTTAATTTGGCAGCATATGAAATTCTGGGCTGAAAGTTCTGTTCTTTAAGGATGTTGAATATCGGCTCCCACTCTCTTCTGGCTTGTAGGATTTCTGCTGAGAGATCTGCTATAAGTCTAATAGGCTTCCCTTTTGTGGGTAACCTGGCCTTTCTCTCTGGCTGCCCTTAGTATTTTCTCCTTCATTTCAACCCTGGTGAATCTAACGATTACATGCCTTGAGGTTGCTCTTCTTGAGGAATATCTTTGTGGTGTTCTCTGTATTACCTGGAGTTGAATATTGTCCTGCTTTGCTAGATTGGGAAAGTTTTCCTGAATAATATCCTGAAAAGTATTTTCCAGCTTGGATTCATTCTCTTTGTCATATTCAGGTACACCTATCAAACATAAATTAGGTCTTTTCACATAGTCCCATATTTCTTGGAGACTTTGCTCATTCCTTTTTATCCTTTTTTCTCTATTCTTGTCTTCTCATTTTATTTCATTAAGTAGGTCTTCAACCTCTTATATCCTTTCTTCTGTTTGATCAATTTGGCTATTCAAACTTGTGCATATTTCGCTAAGTTTTTGTGTTGTGCTTTTCAACTCCGTTAGTTCATTTATATTCCTCTCTATATTGTCTATTCTTGTTAGCATTTTGTCAAACCTTTTTTCAAAGTTCTTAGTTTCTTTACATTGGGTTAGAACAAGTTCTTTTAACTCCCATAAGTTTCTTATCATTCACCTTCTGAATCCTACTTCAGATAATGGAACATCGTCCTTTTCCCTCAGGGCTTATTCCATTGCTGATGAGGAACTGTAATTCCCTATGGAGGGAGAGGGGTTCTGATTTTGGGTATTCTCAGTCTTTTTACTCTGGTTTCTTCCCTTTGTTATAAATTTATCCATGTTTCGTCTTTACGATTACCGCCTTTCTAGTTGGGTTTCTGAGTGGATGCTCAGCTTATTGATTCCCAGTGCTGGCATCCAAGCAACCCACTGCGCCGGCCAAAACAGCAGCGATAAGACTGATGATGCTCTTCTGCCCGGGAATCTCCTCCCGTTTACTCTGCATGAAGAGATGCCGTGCCAGCCATAAGAGTTGTGCTGGCGACCTGTGGGGCCCCTCCACTGGGAATCTTCTGGTCCGTTAGCGACGAAAATTTGTCTGAAAGTGTGACGTCCTCTCATTCTCTGCACTTTCACTGGGAGCTACAATCCCGAGCTGTTAGCGATCAGCCATCTTGGATCTACAATGAGTTTAATTACTAAAGGCTGATGAAAAAGAGTTTCAATGGGCATGGTAATTGCAGAAGACTTTAGGAAGAGATACCACTAGAAAGAAAATAAGCAGAAGGGGAAAAAAGACAGTCAATGACCAGGAAAAGTAAGAATCAAAGCAGAAGACCAGAAGCTGAGCAAAGTATGACCATGTGGCAGAAAGGCAGGGGTGGCTGATGTGTGTTAGAAGCCCAAGGAAATGTGATTTGATACCAAACTTAGAGGACCAGATTATGAAGAGACTATTTTGGCTTCTATTTTGGAGGGGATCTATAGATACTAGGGAAATTACCATACATTCTCAGAGACTGCAATGTCCCACTTGATGTATCTTAGAAAGAGTAGTCTGGTGACATTGCACCTATGGCTGCTGAATTATGAGAAAGAATATGGCCAATTAGGAAACCGTGGGATAGCCAGAAATTAATACAGGAGGTCTATACATATGGAATGGAGGACAAAATTGGAATAAACAAAGGAGAATGCATTTCATTAATTGTGTTTTTAAAAAGACTAGTCATCTATTTCAATGATTAGAAAGTAAATATAGGCCAGGTGCAGTGGCTCACACCTGTAATCTCAACCCAGTGGGAGGCTGAGGCAGGCAGATCATTTGAGCTCACGAGTCAGAGACCAGCCTGGGCAACATGGCAAAACAAAAAATAAAAAAATTAGCTGGTCATGGTGTCGTACACCTATAGTCTCAGCTATTTGGGAGGCTGAGGTAGGAGAATTGCTTGAGCCTGGGAGGTGGAGGTTGCAGTGAGCCAACTTCATGCCAATGCACTACAGCCTGGGCAATAGAGCCAGAACTTGAAAAAAAGAAAGGAAAGGAAAGGAGAGGAGAGGGGAGCTTAGGCGAGGAGAGGCGGGGAGGGAGGACGGAAGGAAGGAAGGAAAAGAAAAAAGAAACTAAATATAATTTTTAGAAATGGAAATATGGAAATAATTAACTGATTAAAATAGGCTCTTACTCTGAAGACCTCCTGTTACATAATTCTTTAAGAGGTATACTGCTTTAGGAAAACCTCACACTCATAATCTAATGTGAAATTAGGATGGAAATAATGGATGACATCAGAGACGTTAACAAAGGAACATATTTTTTATGTGATCAGCCTAGGCAGTTCGCCTAGTCTAGATATTTGCCATAAACAAATTGCTGTCTGGGATGTTAGCTAGCCCAAACTGCTCGATGGTTTATTGTTTGCTTGTTGCAGACATGTACATATGCGTGTATATTCACTTATTTTTAGCACAAAAATAATGCATATGTATTATAGAAAAGTTAGCAAACAAAGCTTAAAAAGAAAAACGAAATGAGAAATTCTATAATCCCATCATCCACATAAAATATTATTAATATTTTGAAATGTTTTATTCTCATAGATCCATTATGTATATATTTAGTTGTTGTAAGTTGAATTTCCTTTTTTCTTTTTGAGACAGAGTTTCACTCTTGTTACCCAGGATGGAGTGCAATGGCGCAATCTCAGCTCACCGCCACCTCGACCTCCCAGGTTCAAGCAATTCTCCTGCCTCAGCCTCCCAAGTAGCTGGGACTACAGGTGTGCGCCACCATGCCCAGCTAATTTTTGTATTTTCAGTAGAGACTGAAATTTTTGTATTTTCAGTAGGGGTTTCATCATGTTGGCCAGGATGCTCTTGATCTCTTGACCTCATGATCTACTCACCTCAACCTCCCAAAGTGCTGGGATTACAGGTGTGAGCTACTGCTCCCAGCCAGTTGCATTTCAAAGAGTAATCCCTTCTGCCATTTCTTCTTTTCCAAGCTCATCTTTAACTCATTTTCTCTTACATTTTAAAATATCCTTCTTCTAATACACTATACTTATAAAAAAATTATAACATTTCTTCTAGTACCAAAATTGGGAAACACAGAGAATTATCTTCCTTCTGTAAAGTTCAGGAGAACTTTATAAGGCCAACAACCATCCTGACTAACCAGGGCAGTAACTACTATTCTGAGGCTAGGAAAGTAAATGCTATTAGAGATGGCATCACTGCAATGGGCTATCAGAGACAGTGATCATCTGCCAAAAGCATTTTTAGGAGATTCATGCAGCAATTCTAAAGGGACAATGAGTGCATTCATAAAAATGCAGAACTGTCCAGCAATGAATGGAGCTATAATGGTTAAGAGCATGGATTTACAAACTGGATAGCTCCAGGATTGAATTCTGACTCCACCTCCTTCACTAGCTGTGTTATGACCTTGGGAATATTGCTTAATTCTCTAAGGATTAGTTTCTCTTCTGTGAAATGTGAATACAAATCTGCATCTCATAGGTTTCTTCTGATGAGCAAATCAGGTAACATCCTTCAATTATGTAGTGTTGATGAAATCTAGCAATAAAGCAACTGGGGTACAGAGAAATAAGAGACCTGTTCCAGTTCACATAATACATCAGTGGCAAAAATGAGACTGGAATCTAGGCCTGAGTGTCAAGTCTAGTGCTCTTATCACTTTAGCAAGAAGCCATCCCCCATCCAATAGAGTGAATGTGTGGGTTAAGTTCCAGAAAGCCTCTTTATACCCTTCCTCCAAATCAGCAAATTGTGACCATCTAAATCCCAACCAGCACCTCTCTCCATAATGTATTTTCAACTATTAGAGAAGAAAGTGTCTCAGGCATAAGTCTGTTTGACTCTCAGGAAGGGTCAAAGCCACTTAGTATGACTAATTTGGACTTGAACCTTTTAGCTGCTGCAGTATCCAGAAATAATTTATTATCCTGACATTCCGTAAAAGAAGTAAGTACAAAACAAATATTCATACTGGCATTTTAAAATATGTCAGCAGAGAGGATCAAAGAGTCTCCATTCTTTACTTTATATCAAGATGAACCTATTTGGTACCTGTCATGGAGTGAAGCTTATCTAGACTCGACAGGAAGCAAAGGTTATCTTTAACACAATGGAAAAGGGCAAATGAATGTTAACATTTAATTAAAGCCACAGGATGAGAATGGCAAAGTGCAGGTCAGTGGTGGAAGGAGTGTGTGTCGGTGCCTTACAGAGGCAGGCTGGCTGAGCACAGAGGCAGAACCTGAACGCAGACAGTTGAATTAGCGGCTCTCTCGATGTCACCAATGTTATAGTTGTTTCTGTTCGGGTGATAGCACAAAGAGGCCATTTAGTACAGTGATTAACTGTATGGCTTTGAAGCCCAATCTAGTGGGATTTGAGAAGCTTCCCATGGAATGGTTAGGAGCATGGGTTGGGAGACTGAACTCCTGGCTTCAAACACCAGCTGTGTACCACTTACTAACCACGTGACCTCAGGCAAGTTGCTGAGTCTCTGTTCCTTAATTCCTTCAACTATAAAATGGTTATAAGACTAGCACCTACTCATAGACTAGTTAGATTAAACAAAGGAGTTAGTATTTGTAAAGCGCATAATAAGCTCTATCTAGGTATTTGTTAAATATAGCCCTGAGGTATAGACTCAGCATATATACCAGCTACATTCTTAGTAGAAATTATTTAGCATTTCTAAGACTCAGGCTCCTCATCTGGAAGATGGGGCTAATCACAGTGCCTGGCTTACACAGTTGTGAAAGATAAATGGAAACATGCATACACAGCATTTGGTATATACCAAAGAATGACCATCTTGGTTTTTATCTCACCAACTAGACCAGACACTTCCTGAAGCATCTGTCATGTTATTCTTTGGGAAAGTAACAGATCTTTCTATATTAACTTTTTTAAAAGAGCAAAAAAGATATAAAGATCCAGATAAAGTCCTATATATATGTGTCAACACAGATGTATTCATGCCCAAACTTAGAACATGCTCTCAAAAAAGAATTAAATGGACACTCACTAAGAAATACAGGACGTTGTCTGGGGGCAGTGGCTCACGCCTGTAATCCCAACACTTTGGCAGGCCGAGGGTGGGTGGATCACCTGAGGTCAGGAGTTCGAGACCAGTCTGACCAACATAGAGAAACCTCATCTCTACTAAAGATACAAAGAAAAAAAAAAAAAAAAAGATTACCTGGATGTGGTGGAACATGCCTGTAATCCCAGCTACTTGGGAGCCTGAAGCAGGAAAATTGCTTGAGCCCAAGAGGCAGAGGTTGCAGTGAGCTAAGTTTGCGCCATTGCATTCCAGCTGGACAACAAGAGTAAAACTCTATCTTAAAAAAAGAAAGAAAGAAACAAATAGAGGACATTTGTGGAATTACACTCAGAAAATTATAGAACATTGAGGTTTGACTCAGTATTTACCCCGTAGCCATCTTCCTCCTCCTCCCTGCATCCTTGATGGACCAGATTCTCATTGAAACTTTCAGAAATTCAGAGTTAAGTCTGCCACAAAGCAAATATATTTCTTCTTTTCTTACATCCCAGTGGAACTTTTAAAAATAGCTCTCACTGGTAGCAATTTTGAAAGTCCCACTTATTGCAGATATTCCTGAGCTTCTCTCCATTAATAAATGTGAAATCCCTTGATATAAAGGATCCCAAACTTACTAATTTTTATGTCTCCCAACTATATCAGAAACATTCCTATATCCTTAGTAGATGCTCAGTAAATGTTTATTGAACAAATGAATTAAATGATTAGGGATCCTGTACATTTCTCTTTCTAAGAAAGCTGCCCATTTCTAGTGAAACAGCTATTTCCAACATTTCCTGCTGCTTATGTATACTTTATCATATTTAAAACCTTGAAATCTAAAGAGATCAGTTTTCTTTTCCTGACTCAAAGGTTGACTTTAAATTGTTTTTGAATACTTGAAATTTTAATTTCATGGATTATTAGACCTCTAAGTAAAGTCAAAGTCATCTAGTCATTCTAAATATTAGGAATCTAAAACCAATCATTCGCAGAGCCTGGATTTAAGCCTTGGTCACCTGAATGTTAATTCCACTGTATTTCCACTTCACCATTCTGCAAGCACTTTACAATTTACAGAGTTCCTTTAACCTACAAAAAACTATAGCTTTCTGATCTTTAAATCTATCCTGTATAAAGGACAAACATTATGCCCTGTATTTCAGAGAAAGAAACTAGGTCTCAAGGAAGTCCAGAGACTCCCAATATTCTATAGCTGAGAAGTGGTAAAGCTAGGAGTGAGCCCAGGTCATCAGAGTCCATCCTTTCCCCTTTCATTGGACCAAACTAAGCACATGTATTAAAAAGAGAGAACTCTTAAACAAAAAATAGGAAGTGTGGAGGAAATACAAAGTAGAAGTATTCAAAGTGAGTGGAGGCAGCGTCCAACAAAGGATTCCTGTCCACTAGACCTCATCAGATACCCACTGGGGCACATTTGAGGTTTAGAACAACTATACTTTGCAATGGGAACCAACCCCAGAATGAGAGCATAAAGCAGGTTTCCTCCTCACTTCATCCACAACAGTAATAGGTGTTTCCCTCTACCTTGAGCCATTCTGGGATGGAGTAGGGCAAAAAGAGAGACAGCCCTCCCAGTGAGTTAAACTTTAGACAATTTGTATTACCAAAATAGAAAACTGAGATGTATTTAATCAGCAACTGTGTGTCCACCTCTGACTTCCCACTAACCTCATATTACTTGTATCATTCAAGTTTATCAAAATTCTTTAAGACATTCAGAAGACATAGATAAGAAATTGTATCATGGGCACTGTATTTGATACAAGGTTCTTAGAAGCATGCATGAGTCCTTGCCTTGCATCCCTGCAGAAGCAGCTCCTGCTCCCCACAGAGTGAGAGCCAGCAGGGGCAAGAACAGGGCAATTCCTTGCCTTTCAGAAGCAGAGCTCTAGTGGTAACATGCAGGTTCAGCACACTAGAGATGTGTGTCTACCCGGTCAGAAAAGAGATCACGACATTCCTAATGAGGCATTGCAACCTGGCTGTTCTCAGTTGGAATCAAAGTAGAGTAAGCTGGAGTTACCTTGTAGATTGTGAATAATTAGCAACTCCAAGGAAAAATCATTTAAAAGACTATGATTGTGACTCTTTTTTTTTTTGAGACAGAGTTTCGCTCTTGTTACCCAGGCTGGAGTGCAATGGCGCGATCTCGGCTCACCGCAACCTCCGCCTCCTGGGTTCAGGCAATTCTCCTGCCTCAGCCTCCTGAGTAGCTGGGATTATAGGCATGCGCCACCGTGCCCAGCTAAGTTTTTTGTATTTTTAGCAGAGACGGGGTTTCACCATGTTGACCAGGATGGTCTCAATCTCTCGACCTTGTGATCCACCCGCCTCAGCCTCCCAAAGTGCTGGGATTACAGGTGTGAGCCACCGCGCCCGGCCGATTGTGACTCTTTTCTTTGATTCCTGTAATGATCTCATTTGTTGCAATGCCCATTTTTCCTGTCAATCATCTAGTCAATACACACCTTTGGAAGATCCATCACTGTGACTTTGAGGGTTCACTCTGAGCCTCTGCCTGCTATGCAGTTCCCCATAGGGCTAAGGTGAGACATGCCTGCCCAGAGCCCACACACAGGCTTCTATTCCATATTGTGGCTACTCAGTATCCCAGAATCTCTTATGCAAGTAGCACAAGCCAATTTTTTAGAACTTGCATGACTCATTTCCCTGAGTCCCACTTCTGTGAATTGCACAAAAGTGTGCACAGTTATAGCTCAGGAGAGTAGCCAAATACTGCTTATTTGGGGATGATGTGAACAGAGCTTGGACTTATGGCCTAGGGTGGTCATAGATATTCATGTAAGACTGAACTCGAGGTGAGAATAGAGGAGAACGGGCCCTGGGCCAAGAGTCTGTATATATTCCTGTTATGCCCCACAAATGTGAGGATTGGGCCTAGTAGTCCTTGTAGATTCTACCTCTTTGTTTTCTATTGAGTGACACAGCTGGTAGAATACCTACCTTGCCCATTACAGGATTTATAAGTAGAGGCATAGAGATCCATTGAGCATGAAGGAGCAAGATAGAAGCCATGTAAACACAAGAACTTAGACTGACACAGATCTGAGCACCAGACCCTGAACTGTCACTGCTCTTGGACCTTGTGTAAATTGCTTCAAGAGAATCATGTCTTTTTCCTTTCTTTTTCTACTTTGATTTTGGATTCTTGGGGTAGATGTGCAGGTTTGATACAAAGGTATATTGTGTAGTGATGAGGTTTGGAGTACAACTGAACCTGTTACCCAAGAAGTGAGCATTGTCCTCAAGAGGTAGCTTTACAACTCCTACCCTGCTTCATACCTCTCTCCTTTGTATCCTCAGGGTCTACTGTTTCCATCTTTATGTCCAAGTGTACCCAATGTTTAACTTCCACTAATAGTGAGAACATGTCGTATTTGGGTTTCTGTTTCTGCATTAGTTCACTTAGAATAATGGCCTCCAACTGCATCCATGTTGCTGCAAAAGACGTGAAATTGTTCTTTTGTGTGGCTGCATGGTATTTCATGGTGTATACATCCCACATTTTTGTTTATTCAGTCCAGCATTACAGATAGCTATGACGGACATTTGGGTGCATGTGTCTTTTTGATAGAATGATTTATTTTCCTTTGTGTGTATACACAGTAACAGGATTGCTGGTCAAATGGCAATTCAACTCTTCATTCTTTGAGAAATCTCCAACTGCTCTCCATCGGGGCCAAACTAATTTACATTTCCACCAATAGAGTATAAGTATTCCCTTTTCTCCAAATCATATTTCTAAAATGAGGTTTAAAATTTTACCTACCTTATAAAATTATAGTAGGTGATGGGATATAGATGTTGATAGCATGTATAAGGATGCTTCACCCACATTAGGTGTTTTATAAAGGTAGTTATGTATTGAGTATGAAGGATAATGAGGAAATAGATCTTACTACTTAGAAGATACCTAGGATGAAGTGAGAACTATTGACCTCAGAAAAGATTCATTGGAATGTGACATCTACTGAATGACAGAAAAGATGTTTCTATTTCAAGAAAATTGATTTGCCTAATTTCTTAATACAACCAAAATGCACTTTACTCTTTTTAAAAGGAGTATAATAAATGGGCAATAGATGCTCACCATTCATAGTATCCTGCAATGGTGTGATTAATTAATATGTGTGAGCACTTAGGAGTTCTACAAGTACCACTTCTGAATTCTTCTGTGACATTTACTCATGTTTCCAGTCCTTTTTTCTGTGTCTTTCTCTTTTATTAGACATTGCTTCCTGTCCTTTTAACTTGAATGTTCTCGAAGCATGTCAACATCTTGCTTGCAGCAGTAAATAGATTTGAGTTAGCTTTATGCCACACTAGTGCCTCTGCTTAAAGCGTATTGGGCTGTGACAGATGTTGCTAAAGCAGAAAGCTTCATGAAATTCACAGGAATATTGTTACACAGGCATCTGCAATCTCATCTGAATACTCAACATGGCTTCCTTATTGGAATGGTAAGTTACATAATGAAAGTTTATTGGGAGAAAAGTATGGAGGAAAGCCCCCCCTTTTTTTTTTTAAATAAAGTAGATCTGGCCTGTTGCATCTCAACCCTTCATTCACTGGGTGACCTTGGACAAGTTACTTAACCACTCTCTGATTCAATTTACTCTTTTTAAAGTAGGGACTGTGGAGGAAGGGGCATCTATTGTCTATATCAGGAGTAGAAATATGAGCACTTATGCCTGTTGGATTTTAATATTGGAATCACCAGGGAAAACACAACACAATCAGTCACTGGATGGAACAATGCTTTACTCGTTACATAGAGAAAGGACAGTGCAAGGTCAGTGTCCCTACTGTGTGTCAGTCCCTCATAGCCAGAAGGTCCCTTCTGGAAGCTGATGCGGAAACAATTGGCCTATAGGTACCCTTTCCGTGCTGCAGCAGAAGCACCTCATCCTCTCCCAGAAGCGGAAAGATATAACAGTGGGGTTGGTCAGGTGCCACAGGATGCCCAGGCTCAAGCAGAACAAAACAGGGAAAGTTATTCCACACAAGGTGGTAGGTACACTGCAGGCCATGACAACCTTATATCTTGGTAAGGAAGTATCCCACACTCAAGGCCTACTTTTACAGATAAGCAAGAGGTCTAAAGACTTGCCTACAGGAGATTGCCTTCCTCCAGGGCACAATACGGCACCTGTCTCATAGATGTGCTGTGAGGATTAAATGGAAGAAAACAAAATCCTATACAGTGCTAGATATCATGTCTAACGCAGCGAGACAGCACTCAATACGGTCACCCCAAATAAACAAATATTTGCATATCATCCTGATCATCATTTCCCAAATTCCATTTGCCTTTATCCTCCCAATTAAGTTATGTTCTGATTATCAGTTGTAAACAGCAGGAGCACTGATGCTAGCAGTGGCTCTTGAGGTTAAAACTCTCAGGGGTAATATTTTTTTCCTAACCGTGTTAGTTATTTGAAGGAGGGCTCAGTGGAGAGATTAGAAAACGTATCCTCCTGGAGTAATTGTTAGAAGTGAGAATAATATGATTGTAAATATTTACTCTTGGAACGACAAGTGTCTGCAACATGCAGTAATTTGGATTTCAGATCCTTTTTTATTATATAAAAAACATAATTATGTTTTTCTCCTCAATTGATTATCCTAAATGAGTGGAAGTGGCATAGATTTTTTCCAAACCTGGTTCATGAGACCATCCGACACTACCCCTATGATCATTGGTGCTTAAATTAAATTTTTATCAGTAATAAACAGGATTAGGGGAAAAAAATTAAAGTAGGAAATACGTTCTATCTTGAAAATCAAGAAAAAAAAACTCACTTGATAATTTGTAAAATTGCCTGTAGTGTCATTCTTTTGTTCATAGTCTTTGAAATTTATTTGTGCTTCTATGTATTCTAGGTAGGCATAGCCATTCAAATTGCCATGCCTAAGACTTTTTCCTTTATACAACGAGAAGCTCAGAGGATTGAACTGCTTTGCTAATTGACTAGGTGGATGTTAAGAAGTACTACTTCTCTATTGCCTTCTTGATGTTTAAAATAAATTTTAAAATTGCAATATGTGATCCACACTGAATGACTGCCACAGGAAGATTTGCCTACCCAGAAATTACCCATCATGGATATATGTGAGGATACTCCCTATTCTTGACTCTTCAGAGTCAGGTTCTGATAAAATATTTTTCTCAGCATGAGGAGGACCCTATTTAAAACACTGTGCTAACTAGCAAGTAAATCCATTAGTATATTTTACATCCACATTTAAAGAATTGCTCTGCAAGCTTTGCTTTCTTCTGAGCTCAGCTGTGACACAAAGAAAGCTTTAAAAAGCATGTAAGTAATTAAAGCAATGCACAATTAACTAATTGATCCTAAAAAATAGCTTGTCCAACATCAGTAGAATAATTGCAGCCATTTTGTAGGGCCTCCTAGGCTGTGATCATTTATGAGTCTTCATTATTACTCTTCTAAAACAAACAACCAGAGACTTTTTTTTTTTTTTTTTGAGCCAAGATCTTGTTTTGCCTCCCAGGCTGGGGTGCAGCTGTGCAATCACTGCTCACTACAGCCTCATCCTCCTGGCTCAAGCTCCCCTCCTGCCTCAACCTCTTGAGTAGCTGGAACCACAGGCATGTGCCACCACACCCGACTAATTTTTTTTGTTGTTTGTAAAGACGGACGGTGGGGGGTGGAGGTGGAGCACGGGTTTTGTTATGTTACCCAGGCTGGTCTCAAACCCCTGGGCTCAAGCAATCTACAGCTTCAGCCTCCCAAAATCCTGGGATTACAGACATGAGTCACCAAGCACAGCTATTATTTCTGTTTTTAAATAAAGAATTTTTGTATTCCTCTTCACTTAAATGAACAAAATAATACATGTGAGCCTTTTCAGTGCTTATAATGAATCACTTAGATGCTATAATACTGGAAGTAACCTCTAGGGAAAATTTTGTTGTGGAAGTTATGTTTGCAAAGATATGAGGATTGAGCCTAAGCTGGTTAGTATCCTACCTGACATTGTGCTGCTAAGTGACAAACCTGAGAACACTGGAGAGAGATTCAAAATAAAAGCTGTCCTTAATAAATTGAGAGTAATTAGGCTCTGTTAATGTTTTGGATAACTTTAAGTCAACATTAAAGACCGTAAAGCATGTAAGATTCTGTGTACTTATTTTATGCTCACAAATTACTATCAATTTCAGCTTTAAAAACTGCAGTTTATCTTAGAATGTTTCTAAACCGGGATATTATTTGTAGTTAATCTATACCTTCAATGGAGTGTTTTCCTCAAGAGGGTAAAAGAATTGAGACTCAACTGATAATGTGCCCTAAAATTGATGCCTCCTAGAATTAAAGCAATAGAGTATCTTGATGAAGCCATTTAATTATAAGAAAATGCTGACATTACCTGCTCGTGGAATACGTGACAGTTAAACTCCTCTCCTGAACTGCTATAAATTTTACCTCTGAATATAATTGGATGTCTGCTTGTAAATATCTCAAACAAGTTATGCTTCTAGAGAAAATGACTCAAAATCAATTCATGTTAAGTATTATATAAAACAATATGAATGGATGAGTTATGAGTCAAGATCTCTATCTGGAAGCATAACATCAGATTGATCATAGTTGAGGTCATGTTATTGTAGTAAGAAAAGTTATCAAGATACTAACAAACAAGGATCTCTACTATCCTTTGTACACCGACTTTGTTTCAAACCATCAGCTCTCTCCTTTACATGTATTTGTTTAGTCAGCAAGGAGGGAATAATGAAACTGACAAATAAACAATAAAAGCCATACTATATGGAATAACCCAGCCTTTCTTTTTTTTGGTTGAGACGGAGTTTCGTTCTTGTTACCCAGGCTGGAGTGCAATGGCGGGATCTCGGCTCACCGCAACCTGCGCCTCCTGATTCAAGCAATTCTTCTGCCTCACCTCAGCCTCCAGAGTAGCTGGGACTACAGGGGCATGCCACCATGCCCAGCTAATTTTTGTATTTTTAGTAAAGATGGGTTTCACCATGTTGCCCAGGATGTCGATCTCTTGACCTCGTGATCCACCCGCTTCGGCCTCCCAAAGTGCTGGGATTATAGGCGTGAGCCACCGAGCCTGGCCCCCGGCCTTTCTTAAATTGGTTTCATACATCATTTAAGAGACTAAACTGATCCCAGAAAAAAATGTGTTTTATCTGTGAGAGATGGCTCATCCGCCAAGGGTGGCACAGCTGTGATTCATGATTAGGTGCACTGGCAGTGGTTAATACAGACCTCAGCTCCTCATTGCTTTGCTAACGAGCATTCTATTGTTCATATAACCACCATCTTTCAGCACTAGGGCACATTGTCCTGACATACTCAGAAAGGGCTCTGATGATTATACGGCACCCTCGGGCAGGGCTTGGTATGGGGGTTTGTTGTAGCATAAAAAGGTTGGGGAAATCAATGCCTATCTTCCATCATAAGCTATAGGCAATTGATCATTTATGAATACTTTCCAGCCTTCATATGTGACATCATCAATATTCCAGTCTCATATTTCTTTAAAATAGAATGTCTCCACTATCAACACATTTTAACATTCCAATAAACATGATTTCTTCTCCCTTTGCTACCAAATACACAAAGTTCTCTGCTGAAAAGGTGACTCAGAATGCTGGATAACTAATGTGTTGTTTTTTGTTGTCTAGTGTTTGCACATGCTATCAAATTCTATCTTTTTTCAGAGTATCTCTGTGCTTACTGCAAACAATTCTTTGGGCCATTTTGCTTCTTACTGTAATAAATGACAAATTGAATGCAAAGAGGGTTTGCTTGGAAAAAATAATGCTAGCAGATTGAATTTCAGGGTAATGCTATTATTTTCAAAAGCCACAATTCTCTGATTTACCAAGATCTGCCTTTCTTTGCGTATCCCGGGAAGGATTACTGCTGACAAATTGTAACTCCTTTTCAAAATATTTACTTTTTTCTTTCGAGATTTCCTTATGAAACCTTTGAAACTCAGAAATAAAAGCTGGAAGCAGAGTGTCAGAGCAGCTGTGCCATCTAAATATAATTACACATTAATTTGCATGGGACTCGGGAGGTGGAAATATGTAAATAGATTCTTATGGCTACTGGCCATTAGAGTTTCTTTCTCCTTGTATTTTTTAATTCCTTTTTTAAGGGATGGCAAATAAAATACAGCATCCCTAGACTTACCTTTAAAGCCTGTAGAGTTTAGAATGTTGGTTGATAACTGTTTGCTAACCTTTCTAGTTTGGTTTTTGGGTTTTGTTTCTCTTTCCTGGTTCATCACTGAATCTCCAGCACCTGATCCCATGTCTGGTACATAGAAGTTGCCCTTCCACCCTCCGTGCCCCCCAAAAAAGAAACAATGAGAAATTGTACTTAGTTCAAAATGGTAAGGGAGGTGGAGCACACACAGCATTCTTGATGGCCCCTCCTCCATACTTGAAATCAAGTTAACCAATGCTGCTGAAAAGAAATTAGGCTTCATATTTCTCAGAGTTACTTAAAAGATAGCACAGAGGTCTGTAATCAGAACTCCTAGATTGTTTAGTAGATAATACTTAGTAAAAGAACAACAGTATTACCAACTAAAAGTTAAGAGCCCTCAAAGAACTGCAGTTTTGGAACACACAGAAGTGAATGTTCAGGAATGGGAAAAGGCTACTGTCATAAACACTCACACAGAAATTTTGAAATCTTTGGGTCTCTTGTCTCACATTTCTGAAAACATCCTCTTTCTTCACAAAGATTATAGTAGTTTTGTTTTTCTTCAGTAGTTATGGACTATATAAGGGCTAGACTTGAAATATAAAATTGTACACATCCAGATGCATCAATGGTTTGATGATGAACATGTTCTGAATCCTCATTAGAAAAGCTGAAGGCATAAAATAAAATGCAAATTTTAGAAATAAAGGGGAAAGTGAAATCCCTGAAGGTTAATGTTTTACTAGACCTTTGGTATTTGAAAAATGATTTTATAAATCTGAGTAATTACTAAAATGTAACTTCTATGGTCATAATTTTTCACTCTCAAGTGGCAAAATCTTTTAACCGAGGAGAGTGGAGACGTTGAGTTAATTGAATTTCAGAAGGACCATTTTTATTTCTCAGAACAAGTACATGTGTGCTTTGCTTCCCTATATACCTATCAGATGACAACATAATGTTGAAGAAATCACTGTACTTAGTGAGCTATCATTGGGCTTTTAAAACTTAAGTATGTTTTGTACACAATTTTATGAAAAGCACTTTTATATGACTAATGGATCAGAAACTGCTGCTAGTAAGAATATATTTTGTCTTTCAAAATATTAACTGATAACCGATGTGGGGTCTTAAACAGAGATACAGATCCCTTTAACATTACATTTCATTGTCATCTGATGACATAAGATGCTTTTTCTTGAAGTTTAAAAAGGGCCGGGAGCTGGATGCAAATTTCAAAAGGGCATATGGATGGAGCTGTGAAGCAGATGGGAAACTGGGAGACGGTGACTTTAAAAGGACTCAATAGTCAAGACCTGGTCCTCAGCATCACATTAAAAAATTAATTCTACACATACCCGCCATACAGTAATTCTGATCACTAAAATAGCGATTATTTCTAAAACACTTGGAATGCATCAGGTATAATTCTATGTGCTTTGTATACATTGTTATTTTACTATTTTTACAATAGTTCCACAACATAAATATTATTCTCCTTACTTTTTCTAGGAGGAACTAAATAGGAAACTTACAAATTTTGCCCAAGTATGCAAAGAGTGTAAGGTCTTATTCAGATTCAATTCCAGGACTTTCTAACTCTACAGCTATCTCCTCACCACAACCTGTTCTGTCTAAACTTTCTTGAGGGTCTACTACGTGCCTAGCTCCTTTCTAAATTTGGCTGATGAGGTGGTGAACAGGCAGGACCCCTGCCCTTAGAGTCTCGCCCTCTAGTTAATAAGTTAGACCTTAAACAAATGCTTATATTAGTAATTAATCTATTACCATGATGGTTATGCTATCAAGGTTCCTTCTGGATGCTATTCTGTGTGAGGAAATGATACTCAAAAAAGAAAAAAATCCAAATACATATATGGAAAAAAGGGAGTTCATTTCTCAAGAAATACTTTAAAAAAATCTCTTTTCAAAAATCATTCATTTAAATTAGTCTTTACACAACATATGTTCCATTTGCCAAGAGCTGAAATGAATGTCTTAGCAATTCTCTACATGTAGCAAGAAACCATATGCTTTAGCAACAAAATATCATGAGAAATGTTAAATATATTATTATTATAATCACCTTTAGCATTTTTCGTGCCAGTTGAGGAGAAGGGGGAGAAGTCAAAGTTTGATTCAATGTTTTCTTTGTTCCATTGCCTCTTTGGGACTGGTGGGCTGTGGTTGCTTGTAGCGGTGGATTTAGAGGTTTAAGTGAGTAAAAAGCAGGATATGGCTAGTCAAGATGTTTCTGCTTTGAAGATATGCTTTTTCCCTGTGTTTTTCTTTCACTCCAACACAGAATTGTCCTCCTCTATAACACAGCATCTGTTACGTCAATTAAAACAGAACTCTGGAGCGATGTTGTCAATAATCAAAACTCATGACCATAAGTAACTAAAAGTTATTAAATAAGACAAGCATTTCCTCCACATACTGAAGTAGTATTAGTAAATAGATATGTGCTGTGTGCTACATGATTCATTAAAGTTTTCTCATTTTACTGGCACATCTACCTGATAAACTGGGAATTGGCACCAATTGTCATTTTTGATAGTTAGACCCATTTGACAAATGAAAAAAACTGAAGTTCAGAAAAATTGAGTGACTTTCCCAAAGTCATCTGGCTAAAAAAGTGCACAGTTGTCAGCCCTGGCGCTGTTGGGCTGCAGAGCCTATGCTGATTTCATGCCAGCCTGGAAGGTTATTTTGTATTTGCTGCCATTTTGTCAGAGGTGAATTTTGTTGGAATAATGTGTTGTCAGATGTATCCAGCATAGAGAGTACACAATCTGCAGGCAGAGCAAAATACCTGCAGAAAAAAAAAAAATGAGGATTCTGGGGAATGAGTAGGCATCTAAATGCCCTAAAACCATAGGGCATTATTGCAACCAGTTTGACCTACAGGCAATGTGCTCCTGACAAGCAATTCTCTTCTGCCCATTCAAGTAATCAAAACCCCATTAACCTTTACACTCATTTCTCTCTGTTCCTAGCACATGGCAAGAATGCATACTTAAAGTAAACAAAAATGAATTTTAATAAATTAGGTAGAAATCTCAGTGAGGATGACTGAGCAGGTGCCACTCTTAGAGGTTACAACACTTTGCAATTTGCCACAGTGTTTGGAATGTCCCTTTCCCCTTAATAAACATTAATGATCTGATTATATATTTGTTACCATTAGAAAATCCATTTTAATTCCACTGTCTGCAGCACACATGATTAGCTGCCTTTGAATTCCATGTTTGCTTAGTTTTGAATGAGAAACTTAAGTATACATATAAAATAGCAGGGTTTTTTTTTAAGTGTCGTGGCATGGTTTTGAGATTGTCAGAAATGGACCATACACCCATGTGAATGGTAACTTTGACTTTGATTGACTTTAAGCCAAACCTTAGAGATTAAAAAAATAAATGAATTACTTCTTGCTGTATTGCTCAGAATAAAATGACATGAGAAAATATCCACATTGCCTTAAACCAAACATATAGAGTTCAGGAAAAACAAAATGCTCTTGCTACCCTAAAATAGAATGTTTGGTGACATTTTTTTCTAAATCTTGTGAAATTGGGCTATTAAATAAAAGACTGAGCTGGGTTCAGTGTCTCATACCTGTGATCCCAGCCTCTGGGAGGTGGGGTCCAGGGATCCCTTGAGCCCCCGTGTTCAAGATCAGCCTGGGCAACATAGCAAGATCCTGTCTCTACAAAATAAAATTAAAAAAAAATAGCTGGGCATGGTGACATATGCCTGTAGTCCCAGCTACTTGGGAAACTTAGGTGAGAAGGTTCCTTGAGCCTGGGAAGTCAAGGCTGCAGTGAGCTGTGATTACATCACTGCACTTTAGTCTGGGTGACAGTGAGATCCTGTCTTAAAAGTCAGCAAATAAAAGGGAGTTGAGGAAGCAAGGAGGAGAATTGTACATATTCTCTAAGTGCATCAGTGATGCTGATTTGAATTTACCTAAACCCTTCTTCAATTATTGAATTTCTAAGTAAGATCAGGAATCTGAACCAACTTCATTTAGAGATGCTTGAAAAGGTGACATACTCATCAGGAGAATTTCTTTTATCTGCACTCTCTATCCCTAATTCCACCTCCGCCTTGACTTCCCTACCTACTTCCCTAGAATAAGAGGACTTTACAGACTCTCTGATACAATGCAGTAGTTCTGTGACCACAGCAGAAGCCTCAGCTGGCAACATTTGTAGGTGTTGCCAGATGTGTTTTGGGGCAAAAAGTTGAGCTTTGAAAAGTACATATTTCTTTCACGAAGTCACTGCTTCCTTATGACAATTTGGCTATTATCTTCAGGATAATAAAAGTTCTGAGCAGAAAGTTCTTAAAATAGTATTATAATCAGAGGGAGAGGAAAGAGAGGGTAAATCTTTGTAAAAGGGATATTGAGGACATAAGCTTGAAAAGTGGACATATGAGCAGAAAGTCAAATAGAAATAGATAGCTATTCATCTGGAAATCAGAGGTAGGTTATTTATGTTTCAGATTAAAGAAAGAAGGTTACTCTCTAGGCTAGAGAGGAGGTCTGCATTTCAACCTTGGTTTGCAAGATATGTTCAGCATTGAACAAGAGACAATGTAGTTAAGGGGTCAGAAATAAACAATTAGTTAAGATGGGGGGCAAAAATGTTGTGCCCAGGCAGTGGAAATTATTTTTTCTGATGATGCTTCACATAGATATATGCTGGCACAGTCGATGCCGTATGTGAATGCATTTGTCATTTATGGAAATGGATTGAGATTGTTAAAAATCCTATTAAATAAAGAAAATAAGCTGGAATAATTTTGACCCTAAGGATTAGTTGCAGAGGTCCATTAGAATGACGATAATAGAGATTAGCTATCTTTTACTGACTACTTACTCACATACATGCTTTCACATTTAAAGAAAATAGGCATATATTTCTATCCCCATTGCTCAGATGAGTAAACTCAGACAGGCAAAAGCATGTGTCTATGAAGCAGAGAAGGCAAATAGGAGATTAGAAGGAGAAGGAAAAAGGGAAAAAGGAGAAGAAGAGGAGGGGGAAGAGGAAGAAAAGCGAGGAGAAAGAAAAAGAAGAGGAAAAGGACAAATAGAAGAGGAAGAGCAGGCAGTAGAAGGGGAAGAAGCAGAAAAGGAAGAAGAGGAAGATAAAGAAGAAAAGGAGGGGCCGGGCGTAGTGGCTCACGCCTGTAATCGCAACACTTTGGGAGGCCCAGGCGGGTGGATCACGAGGTCAAGAGATTGAGATCATCCTGGCCAACATGGTGAAACCCCATCTCTACTAAAAAAAAAATACAAAAATTAGCTGGGCATGGTGGCGCATGCCCATAGTCCCAGCTACTCAGGAGGCTGAGGCAGAATTGCTTGAACTCGGGAGGTGGAGGTTGCAGTGAGCCGAGAGCGCGTCACTGCACTCCAACCTGGCGACAGAGCAAGACTCTGTCTCAAAAAAAAAAAAAAAAAAAAAAAGGGAAAGAAAGAAGGGGAAGAGAGAAAACTCCTGGCAAAATGACAAGTAAGCATCTATGAGAAAATGAGAAGTCTTCCTTTGGAGACCTAAAATTGTCATGACTGAGGATTTTTTTCCCTGCTTAAGACAAAAGCTGCCCCAAAATGAAAGCCTTCATCATAGGAAGATAAAGTTTTCTCCCAAATCCGTGCACAATTTGAATATTAGATAATATAAAACATTGTTTTAAAAGTCTAAACCAAGAGTGAAATGTATTCTGTCTTACACAATAGTTATGTTTGTAGAAGTTATACACAGGAATTTTTTTGCAACTCTTGACAATTTTTTGTATAATAAAACTGCATCGTCTTGTTCAGTACTTACCTAATACCACCTGGTGGCAGCGAAAAATATCTGAGGAAGGGAGCAGAAGTTGGACATGCTATCCCAATTGTTTAAATCCAACTTTCAGTCTTAGGAGGGGGTCGTTTAAGCACTGCGAATATTATTAGTATGCAATCACCTGTGCTATGTGGTTTGAACTCAGTGGAGAGCTAGCACTGAAATATGTCATATTGACAACACCGAGAACCACCACTGTTTATCAGGAAAACATTTTCAGATGGATTTTCCTTAGCCAGAATTGATAGATGTATTTCTTTGTTCTCTGTCTTCCTGATTGTGGGCATTGATGCATAAGACAGCTGACTAGCGGTACAAATGCAGAACAAATAATCATGGTAGAGAACAAGCCCAAGTAGAACGTACAAAGGTGCCAAACCTATCACCTTGGCCTCATTAATACCGGGTTACATCTCACTGTGCTAACACCACCTCCCATCACTCGGCATTATTATGTAACAGTGAATTTCTCTTCATCAGTGACTTAAATTGCTTTTTCAGATCTAGTCCCCTGAAAATTTATTCTTCTCTAGGCAATCTCCTGTAAAACATTTACTTAACCAGTATTGAGTGAGTATCCATTATCTACTAATGCTATGCTAGATATTAGAGAATTCAGCATTTGAACTAGAGGGCTAAGATTCTTACTGTTATTCTAATGCAGGAGACAAATAATAATTATTTAGTGCGGCTATGTTTCAGGCACTGTTCTAAGTGATTTGTTCTGATTGATTCTTTTAATTCTCACAATAACTCTATTAGGCAGGTACTATATTTATCCCAATTTTATTAATGTCAAAATTGAAACAGGGAAATTAAGTAACTTGCCATGGTCACATACATATTAAGTGATAGAGATAGGATTCAAACCCAAGCTGACTCTGAAGTTTATTTTTATCCTTAATCACTGCTTTCTACTGCCTCTCAATAAATAAGAAAACAAGCAGCAGAATACAATAAAATTAATAAATAACAATTTTTGGTAGTGAGATATGTTATAAGGAAAAGCAGTTATTGCGAAGGAATAGAGAGTAATGGTCTGATAAAGGAGAAGGAGAGGCTGCTAAAGACAGGGTGACCGGAAGTATCTCTGACGAGATGACATTAGAGCTAAGATCTAGATAAGAGAGAATCCACATTATAAAGATCAGAGAAGAGACTCTCAGGTAGAAGGAACAGTAAGTTCCAAAGCAAGAGGAATGCTTGTGAAGGTTTAAGGAGCAGAAAGATAACATCTGCACTTGGAAATCATGGAACAAAAATGCGGGGGAACAATGAGATACATTTCACACCTGTTAGAATGGCTGTTATCAAAAAGACAAAAGATGACAAGTGCTTGCAGCTATGTGGAAAAAAGGAGGACCCCAGTACACTTTTGATGGTAATATAAATTATAGCCATTATGCAGAGGTTGCAGTGAGCCGAGATCATGCCATTGCACTTCATCCTGGCCAACAGAGCAAGACTCCATCTCAAAAAAAAAAAAAATTACAACCAGTGTGGAAAATTGTATAAAGTTCCCCCAGAAGTGAAAAATAGAAATTCCATATGATCCAGCAAACCTTACTTCTGAGTATATATCCAAAGGAAAATATATTAGTATGTTGAGATACCTTGCACTCTAACGTTCATTGCAGCATTATTGACAATGGCTGTGATACGGAGTCAACTGTAGTGTCCATCAACAGCTGAATGGATAAATAAAATGTGGTACATATAGGCAATGGAATACTATCTGGCCTTTTAAAAAGAAGGAAATTCTGTCATTTACAACGAAGTGTATAAACCCATAGGACATTATGTTAAGTGACATAAGCCAGGCACAGAAAAACATGTTCCACAAGAGATCATGTATATGTGGAATCTAAAAAAATTGAATTTGTAGAAGTAGCAAGTAAAATGGTGATTAACAGGGACTGGCGGTGGGAGTGTGGTGGGCTAGAGGCAAGTGAAAATTCCTTTATTTTCATTTGATGAAGGAATCACTTGGACATCTATTGTACAACAGTGTGACTAAAGTGAGTGACATAGTTTTGAAAATTAGATTTTAAATGTTCTCAACACAAAAAGTGAGAGAACACATGACACATGTGTCAGTTATCTCTACTGAACCATTCCACAGTGCATACATATTTCAAAGCATCATGTTACATATGATAAATACTATTTTGACAATAAAAAAAATTTTTTTAAACACTTAAGACAATGTGGAATAGTTGATGTTGAAAATAACGTGTACATGCGGACATGGGGGATGGAACAGTAGACATTGGAGACTTGGCAGGATGTGAGGCTGGAAAGGTAGAAGGGGGTTGGTAGATGAGAAATGACCTAATGGGTACAATGTACACCATTCAGGTGATGGCCACGCTGAAAGTCCGTACTTCACCACTACACAATATATCTGTGTAACAAAAGGTACTGTATTTGTATCCCTTAAATCTATTATTAGATGGAAAAAGGAAGGAAAGGAAGGGGGGAGGGAGTGAAGGAGACAGGGAGGGAGGAAGGAAGGAGGGAGGGAGGGAGGGAGGAAAGAAGGGAGGAAGGGAGGAAGGAGGGAGGAAGAAAGGAAGGGAGGAAGGGAGGAAGGGAGGCAGGAAAGGGAGAGAAGGATAGGCTAGAACTGGAGCCTGCAAAGCCTTAAAGGTGAAAGTAAGGAAAAAGAAAATTTGTGGTCTGGACTGCAAGGATCCTGCCAGTCCCCTTGAAGAGACCCATTCTAATTCCAAAAGAGGAACCACTGGATTGCTTTGAGCAAGGAAATGATATTATCACTTGCATCATTCAGATTGCTTCTGCTGAAATGTTTCCCTCCAACTCACAGGTTCAATACTGTTTCTCAAGATATTTCACTAGGCATCCTGCACCTAATATGCCAGATGCCCTTGGCTGGGTCTCCTGTTCCAAGGCCAACAGTCTTCCTTCCCTTCACTGTTCTTTCCCAGACATTCCTCTTTCTAATTGGTCTGAATGTCTGCTTATAGCATCAAATATCACTGAAGCTATAGCCATAATTATATCTCCTCTGACTAAAGGCTACAGTAGAGGCATTCCGACGGTGCTGAAAGCAAATGAAGTCATGTTTTATTGCTAGAAACTGAAGACTGTGTGGCATTTAGTAAAGCAAAGTTTGACCCAAGGGCACTATTGTACCAATGTTAGTCATGAATCTCTTCTATGTTTGTTTTATTAAGTTTCAAAATTTTACTCTTTGATAAATAATGTTCCCTCAGAGAATGTTAAAGGCCCAAAGGAAAGAATTACAGTATCTGTAGTAATGGTATATAATAAATGCAGTGGGGTCCGAAGAAAAACTGCCTTGTTGTTAAAGAGGAGATGAGGCACACACTGCTTCAATTACATGGAGTCTCAGAGCTTCTGCAGATGCGGCTTATACCTGCTGCATGCACTTGACTTAGCCCTACATGTTGGATGAAAAACTCCCTAAATGGAGAAGCTTCACAGCTCGTTATGCCATTATATCAACCATGACCCCTTTTAACATGTAAGTACCTAGAGTTGGTTTGAATGGGTGTATGTATGCGTGGATGAGCATTCAAAGATCCTGAATGTCAGTGCAATCCACATGATATTCCCACCTATAACAGAATCATGGTGATGATCAAACCAGGTAAGTTAATGTGACCCAGAGCTAAAATATCACTGAGAATCAGCCTTAAAAGAAGCTTCAGCTTTAATGTCTAGAGAATGGCTATTTTTTTTAGCTTCCCTATTTCCATGTTTGGAGCCAGGTAAATCAAGGACACTTAATCAAATTATATTAATTGGGGGAAAAAAAGCTTGTCACCCGGTTTTGATTTCTTCTTACACTAGCTAACACTGTAAGTCTAGTTTAAATGTCTTTATGCTACTTCCTTCAGGAGGATATTCTTGACCTACAAGGCTGGTTAAGTGTCCATCTGAGGTGCCTCTGTTGCACCAGGTTTTACTGTGTTAGCCATGTAAATGTCCATGTTGTTTCAAGTTCTGGTCTCAGTGTTTGAAACCTAGTATATACTAAAATAAGCAAGAATGTTGCCTGTGGTTGGGAGAACTCATCTTCTGCCTGTAGTCTCAACTTAAAACAGATTAACACATCCTCCCCTTCCAGTATAAACCTTTAAATATTTCTTCATAATCAGGAGATTAGAATGTTACTATATAATCACTTCATAATCATAGTATATTCACATAGTATTGTATTCACTACATTAGGATAATATATATTAAGATACGGAGAATGGAATAATAGACATTGAAGACTTGGAAGGATATGAGGCTGGAATCATTTGTGTGTGTATATACAAATGTATATCCCAGATATACACATATATACACAAATATACTATGTATACACACAAATGTATTATGTTATATACACAAATGTACTGAATATACACATGTATACACAAATATACTATATATGTACACATATACATGTGCACACACGTGCACACACACACAAACATACACACAGATATCTAAACACTAGAGGAAAGAAACCTTTGCAACTTGCCAACAGAAGTTTCTAGTTCCTTTATTTAACCCAAATAATAAAAAGAGTAAAAAAAAAAGAAAATATCTGTAAAAATTGAAGCTATAAAATACATTCCAAAATGATTAATTTATATTCATATGTATGTGCTATTCTCATTTACATTTTACTTATTTGGCAGGTATGATCTAATAAATGTATATTAGTTTCTCACCATAAGAATTCTTTAATATTTGTAAAGCAGAACTCTAGGGATGCAGATATTAATACTTATGATATTACTACAAATCAATCTTTTTTCTTATAAGCAACATCAATGAAAAACTATTATTAGGATTCTGGTCATAAACTCTAGTACTGGAAATTTGATTCATGTTATTAATCTGGAATTACTTAAAGAGCATTTTTGTGTTTGTTTATGGATTTTGGAATCACGCAGAACTGAGATTTATGAGAGTTTGGGTGATTATATTTTTAGGTACTTATTAAACTGGTGTTATCATAAACATTGCGGTATATTTGTGGTCTTTGTGGACTTATTTCTTGGGTAATTAGATGTAACAGACAGAGTGCTTGGTTTCATAGCAGTCTGTTAAAGCTCTTGTTGGGGGGGAAATAAAACATTATTTTTTTCACCTACCACCATCCTTTTATCCTCAGCAACTTGCTCTGTGCTTTGCATGGTGCATGACCCATGATAGAGGCTCAATGAACTGGCACCAAATAACCAGGAAAGAAGGGGAAGGAGGTAGCTGATGTAAACCATAAGGAGAAAGATAGCCAAGAGAAAGAAAGAAATGAGCTGATATTCGAAAGAGGACATAAGGGCAAAGAAGCATTTTTTAAAAACATTGTTTTCTCACCTATTGAAGAAACAAAAGAAGTTTTTTTATATGAAGCTTAGAGAATACAGGGAAACTCAGAGATAATTAAAGTTAGCCCATATCTCACAAGCCAGAAATAACACGCTCACCTTTTTCAATGCACACACCCACATGTTCCTTAATACATGATTCTTAATACAAGTGACATATTTACCCATGACTAAAGAATTTCCAATAACATTTTCTATTTCTCTAAAACACTCCATCTTATTTAGCTAACCTATATTGCCCTAATTTATTTAGTTTACCTATATTGTTGACCATTGGGACATTTTCCAATGCTTGCTACTATATTTCTACAATGGTGATTCTTGATCAAAAATCTTTGTACACATCTCTGTTGTTTCCTTAGCAAAAATGTATGTGAAGGATGCTTTGTGAACTGAATCTGGCTACTATGATCTCAATGTTTGAAGTTGAGGGAACCACAGTGAGCAGAAAGTGCAAGGCTTCACTAAAAGAAGCAAGAGAAAATGATGGAGAAGGTCTGGAGGAAGGTCAAATGAGATGGGCAAAAGTCCGGAATGAGAAATGAGTCTTAGGATATAAAATCCAAATTCCATGAAGATGAAAATGGAGAAAGATAATAGAGAAGATACTTGTTTGCTGGACATGGTGGCTCATGCCTGTAATTGCAGCACTTTAGGAGGCCGAGGCAGGTAGATTGCTTGAGTCCATGATCTTGAGACCAGCCTGGGCAACATGGCAACACTCCATCTCCACTAACAATATAAAAATTAGCCAGACATCATGGCACACACCTGTAGTCCCAGCTACTCAGTAGGCTGAGGTGGGAGAATCACCCGAGCCCAGGAGGTCAAGGTTGTGGTCAGCTGAGATCATGCCTCTTGCACTGCAGCCTGAGCAATGAGTGAGACCCTATCTCAAAAAAAGAAAAAAAAAATGTTTAGTGTTGGAAGACAGAAAACTAGAAGGAGTTCTCTGGTGACTCCTTTTCTCAGTGACACAGAAAATATGGTTCTCTAATGAGAATGGGACATCAGAAATACAGTTAAGGACAGAACAAGGGGAAGCAAAAATTCAGAATAGGCAATTTTGGAGGCGAAAAGTAAGCAAAGTAATATAATTGCTAGCTAACATTTGCACCAATCACATGCCTATTATTTCCTTAAATATCATCACCAACCTCCAAAAGTAGGGCTCCAGATGATAAAATTAAGCCCATGGGACTTAAGTAACTATCCTGAACATAGGTAACTATACCTGGAAATAAACTTAGGTCTGGGAATCCACCACCCTCATGCGAACTCGAGTAGCAATAATGAGACTGACATCAGATGACGCTAGTGACACCTGGAAGTGCTGTCTTCAAATTTGAAAAGCAGTGCTCTAAATAAATAAAACATCTACAGCAATATCTTCATTCCAATCAGTATTTATGTGTTCTAATGAGAAATAGATAAAATAATTTTCATTGACTTTAAAGCATATATATATATATATATATTTTTTTTTTTTGAGGCAGAGTCTCACTCTGTTTTCCAGGCTGGAGTGCAGTGGAGTAATCTTGGCTCACTGACACCTCCACCTCCCAGATTCAAGCAATTCTCATGCCTCAGTCTCCTGAGTAGCCAGGACTGCAAGTGTGCACCACCATGCCCAGGTAATTTTTGTATCTTTAGTAGAGATAGGGTTTCACCATATTGGCCAGGCTGGTCTTGACCTCCTGACCTTGTGATCTGCCTGCCTCGGCCACCCAAAGTACTGAGATTACAGGCATGAGCCACCTCACCCGGCCTCAAGCATATTTTCTAACTTGTAATTGCATATATAATCAGAATTAAGCCTTGAAACTGCCTTATGCCCTTTGGAGCCCCCAGACTAACCACTTTCATTAAGAGGGAGAACCTTATTTCTAAGGCAGATAATTAAACTGTGTTGTAATGAAGATGGAAATGATAGTGTCTTATGCTAAGTATGTCTGCAGGGATTTGTAGCTGAAGTAGGTTGAGGCTTTAATAGTGAAGAGATGTTTTTGATAAACCTGCCCGGGGCATGTTAATAGATTAGTCTTGCTCAAGCTAAGGTTAACAGTTGAATGCTGAATTTAATTTGGAAAAGTATAATAACCTGTAAAACATTGGGAATAAATTATTGCAAACTTTGCTTAAAATTTTCTCTTTAAATGTAATACAATTTTAAAGCAGGAAGTAGTTTTTAAATAGTCACTCATGCATTTAATAGTCATGTTTTAAGCCCTCTTATATGAACAAGATGGGTACGAAGTAGAGAGCTGAAAGAAAGAAGAGATATAAAGGTAAATGTAATCTTTCCTGCTTCTGTGAATCTCATCTCCTATTCCTTGTAATATATGGTTTGGTAAGCTACCTTGAGCAATAGTTTGTGCTTAAAGTATTCTTACTGAATTAGAACTCCAAAAAGCTGAATCAGCAATTCTACTTCCTTAAATTTAGTGTTTTGAGAGTGCTTGAGTATAGTAAATCTCTTCTACTAGATTGCATTCTCTAGGAGATCATGGTCTACATTTTTTAAACTCTATATTGAAATCCCTACACAATGTAGGGATTTGAATCCTATATATAGTAGGCATAAAATAATTCTTGAGTGAAAAAACCGATTGCACCAGTCATCCTAGTTCAGGGATCTGGAATTCCTATCAATTAAGTGATTTTCTACTTTTTGACTTGGACATTATCTCCAAAGTAGATCCTGTTTAATACAAATGTAAATATATAGTATCTGAGGAGTACCTACTCACTGAATGTCTGCTTATCAGCAACAGTATTAGATAAACATATGAGATAGGTCAAACTTTGAAAGCAGACTCTGAGGAAAAGACAGGTGTGCTGGATTTGTTTTTATGTCCTAGGAAGGAGCCAATGTTAGAACAGGAACAGGGCTGGGCATGGTGGCTCAAGCTTGTAATCCCAGCACTTTGGGAGGCTGAGTCATGTGGATCACCTGACATCGGGAGTTTGAGACCAGCCTGAGCAACATGGTGAAGACCCATCTCTACTAAATATGAAAAAAAAAAAATATCCTGGCATGGTGGGACATACTTGTAATCCCAGATACTTGGGAGGCTAAGGCAGGAGAATTGGTTGAACCCGGGAGGCAGAGGTTGCAGTGAGCCGAGATTGTGCCTTTGCACTCCAGCCTGGGAAATAAAAGTGAAAACTCCATCTCAAATAAAAACAAAAAAATAAATAGAACTAGAACAGGCCATTTAAATGTCAGAATACAATTATTTTCCATTTTCTTTTACTTGTAGCAGCATCCACCTTTTTCGATGAGGTCAACGTATGGCCCCGATTTGTTTTATTTATTTATTAAGTATGCATGATTGTGGAGCCCCCACTCAGGCCTCTTTAGGTCCCCTCTTCCCTAGACCACAGAGGCTTGTGAATGATCTCCCAGATCTGACTGTGACCTGGGAATCTAGTCCAGCTTTCTCATTTTTCAGAAGGAAAAACAAAGGCTGTTTTAGTTAGATTATAATGACAGGATAATGTCTTTCTTAGACTAAGAACTCAGTCAGCTGTCTTGGTCGTAAAGCCCAACTTAAGTCCATTTGAAAGAAGCACAAATGACTACAAAATCTCAGCTTTACCTTTTCTAATTTGGTGGCTTTGGTCCAGTGTAAAAGAAATTGCCTCAGACAAGTTAGATGGTCAAGAAAGGTTTTATTCGAGGCCTGTTTCAATAGAGGCCAAGATTATTGCAGTGGGAAAGAGAAAGGGTGAAAGCAACCCTTAAAAAAACAAGTGGGAGTTTTAAACTCTGGGATGAGCTAATGGAAAAGTACTGGGAGATGGTAGAAGGATACCATAGTCCTCCTTTATTCGGGGTTTGCCTTTCTGTAGTTTCATTTATCTGTGGTCAACTGCCATCTAAAATATTAGAGAGAAATCCCAGACATTAACAATTCATAATCATAAACTGCATGCCATTCTGTGTAGCATGATGAAATCTTCCCCTGTCCCACTCTTTCCTGCATGGGACGGGAATCCTCCCTTTGTCGCTTAGTAGTCTTCTCAGTTATCACATGAACTGTTGCAGTATTTCAGCGCTTGCATTCAAGTAACTCTCGTTTTACTTAATCATGGCCCCAATGCACAAGAGTAGTGATACTGGCAATTTGAACATTCCAATGAGAAGCCATAAAGTATTTCCTTTAGGTGAAAAGAGTTGTCTAGTTAAGGAAAAAAAAATATATATGCTGAGGTTGCTGAAATCTAGGGTAAGAATGAATCTTCTATCCATGAAATTGTGCAGGAAAAAGAAACGTGTATAGTATACATAGGGGTCAGAACTCTCTGTGGGTTCAGGCATTTACTGAAATGAATTATCCATAACCCTCACGGATAAGGATAAGAGAGGACTACTGTAGTTGGTCAATGTGATTAGGCCATTTGTACTGGCTGTCACTTGTCTAAGGATCCTCTACCCTCCCACAGAGATAGGGACATAGGCGTCTTACTTCCTTCTATGATTTCAGTGAAATGAGTCCTAAATCCTTGAGAAAGACATTTCTAGATTGTAAAGAAATAATTTACAATTGCAGAGGTTTTTTTTTTTCTTAAGTAAATTATCTAAGAAAAAAGAAGCTAGTGGCCTATACTTAAAAAGAAACCCATCTAAACTTTAGTCAAGCTGAGGGAGACATTAAGCCCATCTTGGTCACCAGTTACTTAAGGACTCCTCAATGCAATATCCTTATCTATTCAAAAAAATGGTAAAAAATCATATTTTAAAAAGTTTGCTGAAAATAATATAAGTTAACACATATTACTAATGCTTTTTTGTTCTTTTTTCTTCTTTTGAGATAGAGTCTCACTCTGTCACCCAGGGTCTGGAGTGCAATGGCATGATCTCAGTTAACCTCAACCTCCACCTTCTGGGTTCAAGTGATTCTCCTGCCTCAGCCTTCCGAGTAGCTGGGATTACAGGTGCACACTGCCACGCCCAGCTAAAGTGTGTATTTTTAGTAGAGACGAGATGGGTTTCAAGGCTGGTCTTGAGCTGAGCTCCTGGCCTCAGATGATCTGCCCACCTCGGCCTCTCAAAGTGCTGGGATTACATGCGTGAACTACCATGCCTGGCCTACTAATGCATTTTTGTAAGTAATATTATACAAATATCAAATATCAGAGTCAATAAAAGCTCATCCAAGAGACCAGCTTAAGTCAAAGTAGCTAATGAAATGAAGAGCAAAACTAATACTCCTTCATGTAATAAGTCCCTAATAAATGCCAAGTATCTGCATTATTTCTAATCTCATACAAATTTATCATTATTCTCATTTTGCAGACAAACTGACTCTCAGGAAGTTTAAGTCTTTTGTCCAAGATCACACACCAGCAAGGATAGAGCTGAATTTCAACCACAGCACAGTCTAACAACCAAGCCCTTGTTTTTGTGTAAAATACCATTCTGCTTCTTAGAAGTTTTATAACGCTGACAGTCAGAAAAGACATACTTATATGGTCACCTTTTCCAGAAAACTGAGAGGTCAACTTTTCTATTATTTTCTTCCCAAGTTTTGTTAACTGTGGGTGTTCACGTGAAAGGCAAAAACTGAGTGGATTCATTGTCTGAACAACAGAGCCACTCAACTAACTACCAGCTAAGTGTTCTAAGGATGCAATTTGACATTTTCTGGGACAGATCACATGAGTACTTAAAAACATCAGTGCCACATTAGGAAGAAAACAGGTGACCTTTTCTTTCATTGCCTTCTATACTTGGTATTAGCAGGAAAAGAATGGGGTGTGCAGAGACAAGAAAGGCTTCTTAGTATAAACAAGGGCCTTTTACCTACTTAGGCACAGCTGGGCAAGACGTATTCTATAAGAAACCACATACAAAGTAAAAACTTATCTTTTTCGCTTTACTGAAACACATGACTCTCTCTCCCATTCTGTTTATCATTTCAAAGAACTTCTACTCAACAGTTCTTCCAGAGATGTGCTTTAGTAGTTGGGGTGCACGGATCACTGCAGAGAGCATTGGACCTGTCACGGGCTTGGGTTTTCAGCTACTTGCCACAAAGAGGCTATGACCTTGGGCAGAGCAATTCTTTTCTACAAGCCTCAGTTTCCTCCTCTGTGGAATGAAGAATGTGTACAAAATTATTCCTAACATTTTTCTTGCAACCTTGAGATGAGGATTCTAGGGAGCTGCCCAAATGATGTTGCTTTCCTCGGGCCTTTTCTGATGGCCACAGCCACAAGAAAGCTCTCCTCCCCTGAACTTCTCTCCTACAGACTGTTGAGACCTCTCATTGTTTTGTTATTTCTTTGTGTGGGGAGACAGGCCTGCATCTCTACGCTTAGTCTTCTGCTTACTGCTCATGTGATATGGACTCAATTATCTAACCTACGAGCTTTAGTTTTCTCATCTGTAAAAAGGAGGTATAGTGAATATTCACAAAGATTTTTCCCCCCACCTAGCACTTTTTAATACCTTTCCTGTAATGAGGAACTTCCCTTAGTTTACAAGTCTTGCTTCTTTGAATTTAAATTCACACACTGTTTCTGGCCTCCCTTGCAGTTAAGGCAGATGTTTGACCCAAGTCTCCATCAGTCAGATGCACTCTTGGAAGACTTCAGTTTGGAAGTGAGGAAATAGTCTACTTCCTGGCAAGGGTGGTGGTAAAGCCAGCGGGTGCCAAGGAAAAGAGTGTCAGTGATTTCGATGTTCAGTGTTAGGCCACACAAGCTGTAGTGCTGCTTCCACATGCTGTCCTGGGGGGTGTGGTTGGGCACTGAACCTGACCAAGAATCATCCGAGTATGATACTCCAGCTCTCTCAGAAATTCTAGGAACTACCTTTAATTAATTCCATTTCTGTTTAAACACATCAGAGTGGGGTCTATATTATACCTGGGAAGTCTGATTGACTTATAGATGAGAGTAAGCACACCTATGGTTCAAAGTCAGTTTGAGGCTAAAATGAGATCATAATGCACTGAATCCAATGCTTGGACCAGAGTAGGGGCTTTATAAATGTGATTATGGTGGCTGGGCATAGTGACTCACACCTCTAATCCCAGCACTTTGGGAAGTTGAGGCAGGTGGATCACGGGTCAGGAGTTTGAGACCAGCCTGGCCAAGATGGTGAAACCCCATCTCTACAAAAATACAAAAAAATTTAGCTGGGGATGGTGGCAGGTGCCTGTAATCCCAGCTACTCACGAGGCTGAGGCAGGAGAATCACTTGAACCCAGGCAGCAGAGGTTGCAATGAGCTGAGATCACACCACTGCCACTGCACTCCAGTCTGGGCGATAGAGTGAGACTTCGTCTCAAGATAAATAAATAAAAATAAAAAATAAATAAATGTGATTACATTTTACCATCTTTGCATGTTGAATCTCCCCGAATAAATTAGAAAATCCCTGAAGACCGACATGCACGCTGTGCCAGGAAAGCAAGTCGATTGCCGGGAGGGCATCAAAACACCATTCAAATCAACCTTCCCTTAAGGGCATTGCATCTCAGTAAGAGAGGCAATGAAGTAGTAGTAAAAACCATAAGTTTTTGTGTTAGATTATTTGCATTTCAATCCCATCTCTTCCACTAATTTTTCAGTACAAGGCAATCCTATATCATAATTTTATTTTTTCTCTGTAAAATAATGTTACTTTCTATCTTACATAGTTCATATTAAATGAATTAATTCAATTAAAACATTCAGAATAGGCCAGGCACAGTGGCTCATGCCTGTAATCCCAGCACTTTGGAAGGTGAAGGTGGGTGAATTACTTGACGTCAGGTGTTCGAGACCAGATTGGCCAATGTGGTGAAACCCCATAGCTACTAAAAATACAAAAATTAGCCAGCCAGGTATGGTGGTGCATACCTATAATTCTAGCTACTCAGGAAGCTGAGGCAGGAGAATCACCTGAACCAGGGAGGCGGAGGTTGCAGTGAGCCAAGATCACACCACTGTACTACAGCCTGGACAACAGAGTGAGACTCTGTCTCAGAACAAAACAAAAAATATTCAGAATCAAGCCTGGTACATAGTGAGTACTTGGTAGATGTTGACTCCTAGGAAAGTTAAAGAACTAAGCTAAGTGAAATCGTATTGATTCCATAATCAGTTTGTAGAACACAAGTTCCCACTTGTACAAGAGCTGAGACAAGTATTTATAGAAATGTCCCCTGGCTCCCTGTGTCTTGCAGGCTGGTGAGAGCTACCATGAGCTAAGCAAGTACTGAGTCCATGTGCTCTACTAAGTACCTCACACACACACATCACTGCATTTATTCTTCCCAGTCAACATGAAGCTAACTTTGACTATTCCTATTCTACAAATAAAGGAACACTTGGTGACTTGGCCAAGGTCACCAAGCTAAAATGAAGAAGGACATGATTCGAATCCAGGCATTCCCAAATCCATGTTCTTAATCCCAAAAATAGGATTCTGTGAGTTCTACATTCTTCTAACAGAGGGATTCTGAGTGAATTCTGATCCCATCACTCTACTGAAAATGGATTTATATTGACTTCCTATATGGAAACATGATCATGACAATTTTTTTTAATGAAGTACGATAACTTGGAAACTGTCCAGTGAAAGGCTGCATTCTTGGGTACAGCTATCCAAGATCAGCACAGTTTTGGTTCTCTATCTCTATCAAAGACAGGCTCCTCTCTGCCAGCACAGGGACTCCCTCCCGTTCTGCAGGATCTACTTTTATTGAAGTTGTATAGGTTGACATTTGTCTAGCAGCTTGTTAACAGTTGTTTTAGGAAAGCAATGTTGACAGTCGCCTACTGAATAAGACTCATTTTCTCCTTTATCCCACAGTTTAAATATAGCTCATTTTGTATAGAGATGGTTGGATTTTGCCATTTAACTACCTGAAAGCATAATTAGAAGTTTGTGAGAAGAATCAATAGAGAAAATGAAAGTTTTCATGTACATTTATTTGTAACTCAAACTTGAGTCAGTCAGTATCTCAGTTGTTGAAAGCAACTGAACTGAAAAATCTTATCATCCCTCAGACTTCAAGTTGGAATTAAAAAGAGTTGTATAATTGGCATGTTAAGGCAAAGCTTGTTCTATCTCAAAGCCCATTTTTTCACTTAAAAAGTGAATCTACTCTTAACTAAATATAGTACTTGGAGATATGGAATACATCTGGTTCAAGGAGTTAAAAATTAGCAAATCAAACTTCAATATTGGTAAGAGAGAAAAATTACCTTTTATGAATAAAAACTCAATTCAGCTGATGTATTAAAAGCAGATGTGTTATATATGTATTATAAATATGTTTAATTTTCCAATGTTTTATTTCTTACATGTTAAGTAAAAACCCAGTGATTTATCTTTTTTCTTTTTTTAAATATATATTGTGTCAGCTGATTCTTTAATATCCCTAACAGAGTTCTTTTATTATTATATTTTAAGTTCTGGGGTATATGTGCAAATTGTGCAGGACTGTTGCATAGGTGTACACATGCCATGGTGGTTTGCTGCCTCCAGCCCCATCACCTACATTAGGTGTTTCTCCTCCTAATGTTATTGCTCTCCAATCTCTCCAACCCTGCTATCCCTCCCATACCTCCCCCTACCCCCCAACATGCCCTGGTGTGTGATGTTCCCCTCCCTGTGTCCATGTTTTCTCATTGTTCAACACCCACTTATGAGTGAGAACATGTGGTATTTGGTTTTCTGTTCTTGTGTCAGTTTGTTGAGATTATGGTTTCCAGCTTCATCCATGTCCCTGCAAAGGACAAGAACTCATCCTTTTTTATGGCTGTATAGTATTCCATGGTGTGTATGTGCTACATTTCTTTATCCAGTCTCTCATTGATGGGCATTTGGGTAGGTAGCAAGTCTTTGCTGTTGTAAACAGTGCAACAGTGAACATATGTATACATGTGTCTTTATAGTAGAATGATTTATAATCCTTTGGGTATATACCCAGTAATGCGATTTCTAGGTCAAATGGTATTTTTACTTCTAGATCCTTGAGGAATTACCACACTGTCTTCCACAATGGTTGAACTAATTTACACTCCCACCAACAGTGTAAAAGTGTTTCTATTTCTCCACATCCTTTCCAGCATCTGTTGTCTCCAGATTTTTTAATGATCACCATTCTAACTGAAGTAAAATGGTACCTCAATGTGGTTTTGATTTGCAGTTCTCTAATGACCAGTGATGCTGAGCTTTTTTTCATATGTTTGTTGGCTACATTAATGTCTTCTTTTGAAGTGTCTGTTCATATCATTTGCCCACTTGTTGATGGGGTTGTTTTTTTCTTGTAAATTAAAAACCCAGCAATTCATCTTAAAACACATATGACTGTGATATACTAAGCAATCACAGTGCAATTCAATTCAGGTTTCTCTATAATTTTATGCTACATGTATTTTAGTATTTCTTGTTTTGGTCTCCTTGTTCTTTAAAACTGATGATCTTTCCTTCTCTTCCTCTTACCTCACCTCAAGTTGCAGGGATTACAGTTAAAATTACAATATAGAGGATTCATATTCAGATACAGTGCTTTTATGTTTCCTGTCAATCCCAAATATTGCTTTTTAGTGCTTACCTAAACTTTCTAGAAAAGTCCGGGGACTTATACTAAATGGCTAACCAAGGAAACAACAATCTTCAAAGACTTCTGTAAGAAACCCAAGGAAATTATGTTTATTATTCAATAGTATACTATTTATATGTATATAAAAATACTTCTCTTTATCCTGCCAAAACTAGCTTGGTAAAATTGATGCTAATGAGAGATTTGCTATGATTAACCTATAATTTTAAGTATTTCCACATAGAACTCCTTGAATGGGGAATCTACTATCTAGTTTGGCTGTCAGAATAATTTCCAAAATTCTCAGTGGTAAAGTGCTACTGAATATAATTTGGTGTTTCCTTGAATGTACTTTAATCTCAAGATTCCTTCTTTTCCTATAAAAATTCTGCTTTTTAAACTTCTATTTGCTTAGACTTTGAATAGATAGAAGTTTAACTTGTCTCTCCACAGAAATAGAGGTGTTCTTCATTGGTATGAACATTTGCAGGCTTTATAGAATGGGCCTAACAGAGGTCTAAAGCTTAAGAAAATAGAGATTCTTATGGGAAATAACTGTGTTAAGGTAACATAAAGTAGAGACTGCACAAAAGATTGTGAATACGAAAAATCAGGACCGAAGGCTGGGAGTGAGTGTTACTTGGGACGAATCATTGTAATGTCCTTCTGTTCAGGCCCAATTTCTTATATAGGAAGTTTGTAACACACGCACCACACACACACACAAATATAAAATGTACCTACATACATATGAAACCCAAACAAAAAAAAATTTCCAAGACTGTGACTAAATTTGGTAGCATTAGAACCTCATTTACTCAATTAAAACTTATTTCTAATATCTATTTTTGCCAGTAAACCCTCTGGCACAGCTTCTAATCACACTATTAAGTGCTTAAGTAACCATCTCTAGAGTTTTAATTCAGCCTGAATGTGGAAAGATTACACACCTGTAATCCCAGCACTTTGGGAGGCTAAAGCCGGAGGGTTGCTTGAGCCCGGGAGTTCCAAACTAACATGGGCATCATAGGAAGACCCCATCTCTACCCAAAATAAAAAGTTAGCTGGGCCTGGTTGTGCAGGCCTGTAGTCCTCACTGCTCGGGAGGTTGAAATAGGAGGATCACTTGAGCCCAGGAAGTCAAGGCTGCAATGAGCCATGATCGTGCCACTGCACTTCACCCTGTCTCAGCAACATTAACAACAAAATAGAGTTTTAATTCCTGATTAGAGAGCCATAGGTATTCCAAGCTGTAGCTATAGGTTGACTTAACATGGACATACATCAGCTTTTTATAGGGAGAATGTTTAAATGAATGTGCCTGTGTGTGCAACATCCCTAGGGGTACTGGTAGAGTAGAAGTAGTTTAGCTGTTTTATGACTTTCAGCAGGTCTGGTAGCAGGCATAGATCAAAGACAGATAAGCCAGGAGAAAGGAATTGGCAGATGCTTTGTGGTACGGAGAGGATGCTCTTTGTGAGCATCTGTGAGATGTACCACAGGACTCTCAGAACTGCTAGCAAATCATGTTTAAAGAAGATGGTGTAGATACAGTGAGGGCAGAGGCAGATATGCTGTTGCTAGTTCTTGTCTTGCCCCCACTTTATTTTTTCCAGGTTAACATGGCCTTGAGATACAAGATTTACAAATATAAAATCTCTAATTGTGTGAGCATATAGTGGGGACTCAGTTGATATTAGTTATCTCCCTAATCTATCATTAGTTGTTGAGCTCTTTTCTGAAAATTTTGGAAATTAGGACTCTAACTACCCTAGGATAACAGATCTTTGGATCTGTTAGGAGAAAAATTTAGATTGTTTCTGTAAAGCTGTTCTTTATTTGCATATCTATTTCCATAGCCTATCAGCCTATGGGTAAAGAAAGAACCCATATACCTGTGCCGAACAGAATCTTTTCCATTTTTGATGCACTGAAGACTCAGACTCAGGACACTCTAGCCATCAAGTTGTAGAAAGTGTTGGATAGAGCTAAACAGTCTTCACAGGCAGCCACTAAAGTCTGAAACTTGTGACAGCCTTCACTAAACTTTCCTTCTGTGGTCATTGCCCCAGAGATAAGGACTCCTAGTTAACACCATCACATTACCAAGAAGCCTGGGGGAAAGGCAATGATTAATAGCAAATAAAATGGGATGCAATAAGCCTTTCTCTCTTTCTCTTCTGTCATTCTTTCCAAAAATAAAAATAATGCTCTTCTGATGAAGCAAAAGGACAAGTGACTACTTTTAGAAATACCTTTTATTTAAAAAATCATTTACTACCTGGAAGGCAAGAACAGCTTTGTAATGATAATGGACCCGGAGTGATAGGACACTTTGATTTCCTGAGGGCACTGAGGTGGCCTCATCAAAATATCAGCAGTCTTCCCCAGAACCATGAATCACTGTATAATTTCTTTCCAAGTACTTTCCTATTCACAAAAGAAAATAAGTGAATGCAATTGCCAGTAAGGATTAGAAATGGCAGTTCGTCATCTTTGTCACCCTTGCTCTTATTGTTAATCGTGAAGAAGTATTTAGAAATGAGAAATGAGCAGGAGGACTTTCATTTTTCATTCTGCTCGCCTGGGTATACTTTTCTTAGGCATGGGCATTGCTTCATTTAAATTTTACAAATATAATTAAATAAAAGTGGCTACAGATCACCAGTGGTGAATTAATCTTTAAGGGGTACAACACTTGGAATGTCAATATTGAAGAAGTTACCAGCAAATAAGCATTTAACATCTAATCTGTTTATATCCTCACAGTTTTTAAGTTAAATTTCAGCCATGCTAAATGAAAGGACACCAGCTATTCCATGCCAAAACTATCTCCAGCCCTCTGCAAATGGTTGACTAAATAATGGAAGCAGAGAATTCTATACATCTGCAAAATATTTTGATTCAGTCAAAAATTCTAAATGATAATTATTTTTGTCTTATAGTTTTACATTTTTTAATTAAGCTATACTTGACATATAATAAACTGTACATATTTAAAATATATGGATTTTGGTGTATGTATATACTCATTAAATAGTGAAACATATCAAAGTAGTGAACATATACATCCATCATTCCTGGAACTTTCTCTTGTCTCTCCTGGGCCTCCTCACCACCTTCCCCAGGAAAACATAAAACATGGATCTGTTTCCACATGAGGTAGTTTTCTTTTTTTTCTTGACAATTTTACATAAATAGGATCACACAATGTATTCTCTTTTATCTGGCTTCTTATATTCTGTATAATTATTTTAAGATGTTTTGCTCTGCACATCAATAATTCATTCCTTTTTAATGCTGCATAGTATTCCATTATAGAGACATAAAACAGTTTGTTTAATCATCCACTCACTCCCTCACTCCTTTTTTTTTTTGAGATGGATTCTCATTCTGTCACCTAGCCTGAAGTACAGTGGCATCATCTCGGCTCACTGAAACCTCCGCCTCCCCGGTTCAAGCTTGCCTCAGCCTCCCGAGTAGCTGGGATTACAGGTGCCCACTGCCACACCAGGCTAATTTTTCAGGGTTTTGCCATGTTGGCCGGGCTGGATTCCAACTCCTAACTGCCTTCCTTGGCCTCCTAATGCTGGGATAACGGGCATGAGCCACCACGCCCGACCATCCACTCACTTCTTGCTGGGCATTTGGGTTGTTCCAGTTTGGGTCTATTATGAATAATGCTGATGTGCATATTTGTGGACAAGGCTTTGTATGCCTATAAACTTTCTGTTCTCTTGACTAAATCCCTAGCAGTAAGATAAACTGGTGCATGTTTAACTTTTTAGGAAACAAACTACTTTCCCACTAGCACTTGTGAGCATGCCTGTCACTCTACCTCCTCATCATACTTGGTATGATCAGAATGTTAATTTTAGCCGATTTACTAGGAGCATAATAAATATCTTGTTGTAGTAGAATTTGCCTTTTCTTAATGACTAATATATGGAGTTTCTTTCTTTCTGCTTATTTGCCCTTTGTATATCTTTGTTTATGGAAGTGTCTGCTCAAAGCTCTTTTTCATTCTTTAATTAAGTTGTTTATTTTCTTATTACTGAGTTTTGAGAGCTCTTCACATATTCTGAGTAAATGTTTTCTCCTCTTCCTGTCTTAGTTCATTTGTGATGCTATAGCAAGACACCTTATACTGGGTAATTTATAAACAGAATAAATACATTGCTCATAGTTCTAGAGGTTAAATACTCTAAGATCAAGGTGTCTGTAGGTTTTGTGTCTGGCGAGGGCTTTTTTCTGCTTCCAAGATGGTTCCCTGTTCCTACATCCTTCCAAGGAATGAATACTGTTTCCTCCCAAGGTGAAAGGGACAGTAGGGGTAAACTCACCCTCTCAAGACGTTTATAAGGCAGGAATTCATTGATGAAGGCAGAACCCACACAGCCAATGCATCTCCACAGGCCACACCTCTTAATGCTGTTGCATTGGAAATTAAGTTTTAACATGAATTTTAGAGAGGACATAAACATTCAATCCATACCGCTCCTTCCCCCATATATGCTAGGTAACTATATTTTCCTGTCAGTGTCTTTAAAAGACCAGAATATTCAAATTTAATAGAGTCCCACTTAATTTTTTTTGTAAATTATATTTTTGGTCTCATATCTAGGAAAACTTTGCTGAATCCAAGATTACTAAGATTCTTTTTCCTTGTTTTCTTTTCTAGAAGTTGTATAGTTTTATATATAGATCTATAATATATTTTAAAGTAATTTTTGTACATGGTGTGAGGTATGAATTAAATATTTTTCATATGAATATCCAATTGTTTTAGTGCAATTTTCTAAAAATAATATATTTTCCTCCATTGCTTAGCGTATAACATTATTAAAAATTAATATTCTACTTATTCACAGGTCCATTTCTATTCCATTAACTCATATGTTATTACACCAATGACACACACTATATTAATAATTGTAGCTTTATAATCAATCTTGAAATCAGGCAGTGTTATTCCTCCAACTTTATTATTTTTCTCCTTTAAAATTTCCCTGGCTAGTCTATATTCGTTGGATTTCCACACTAATTTCAAATCAGCTTATTGATTTCTACCAAATAAACAATGCCCGCTGTGAGTTTGGTTTGGATTTTATTGACTCTATAAATCAATTTGGGGAAAATTGACAACTTTACTAAATCTTCAATTTGTGAAGCTATTATAAATAATATTTAGCTTCAATTTAATGGAAGTTATTTTTATATCGATATTGTACACTGTAATCTCACTGCATTTAATTATTTCTATTATATGTTTATGCAGATTTCATTGGAATTTATACATGGACAGTTCTGTGATCTTCAACTAAATATATCTTCTTCATATTTGATACTGTGTTTCTTTTTGTTTTAGTTGTGCTGGCTAGAATCTGCACTATAAGATTAGAACAAGTAAGAGCAGATAACTTATCATCAGGATATTAGAGAGAAAGTATTAAGTTTTCTTCTTCTTTTGTATCATTAAGTTAGCTGTGGGTTTTTTAAAAAAAGCTATTTTTTACACTGAACAAAAATTAGGACTTTTGTTCTTCATTTGCTGAAAGTTTTTGTCAGGAATTCACATTGGAGTTTTGTCAAATACTTTTTCAGTATCTATTGAAATAATCACTTTTTTAGTTTGTTAACATTGTAAATTACAGAGGCTGATTTTCTAACATTAAACTGCCTGTATTCTGAGATAAGCCCCACTTGATCATAACGCATTATCATTTTATACACTGTAGGATTTAATTTGCTGGTGGCATTTTGTTCAGAAATTTTGCACCAATGCTCATCAGAAATGTTACTCTGTGGTTTTTTTCTTTGTAATGCCTTTCTCTGGCTTTAATTCTGGGGTGATGCTGGCTCATAGAATGTTTGTGAAAGTCTTTCTTCTCTTTTCTTCAGGAAGAATTTGTATGATCTCCTCCTTAGATGTTTGGTAGAATCCACAAGCAAAACCATCTGGACCTAGAACATTCCTTGTGGGAAGTTTTTTAACTGTAACTCTAATGTCTTTAACAGATACAGGGTTATTAAAATACCTATTTCTTCCTGAGTAAAATTTGGTTGTTTTTATCTTTCATGAAAATTGTTCATTTAACATGAGTGTTATATTTGTTGCATGATGTTTCTATATTATTCTTTACTATCGGGAACATTTTTAGTAATGTCACTTCTTTCTTTCCTGATATTAATAATTTGTATTTTATCTTTTTTTTCTTGTCAGCCTGGCGAGAGGTTTATTGATTGTACTGATTTTTTTAAACTACCTTTTGATTTCATTTATTTTTTTCTATTGTTTTCTGTTTCTATTTTACTGATTTCTCCTCTGATTAGTGATCATTACCTTTTGCTTACAGTGGACTTAATTTACTCTTATTTTTCTAATTAAATGTTATTGTTAAGGTAGAAATTAAGGCTATTGATTTGACATCTTTTTTTGTTATCTAACATAGATGTTTAGTGATTAAATTTCTTTGTACATAGTGCATTAGGAGAATCCTGCTATTTTGATATTATGTGATTTTATTTTCATTTAAAATACTTTCCATTCTCCTTTTGCATTCTTCCTTGTCTCATAATCACTTGAGTAATTGCAGTGTTCATCTCATTCATTCCCAGTATCTCCAGAGATCACTGTCTATTGGTACCTGATGGACAGTGTTTCCTAAACTGTTGTCTGCTATATTTTGCCTGTTTGGCTTTTGTTGTGTTTCAGATGGGAATGTTAATCTTGTCCCTGTTACTCCACCTTGATCAGAATTGAAAGTGCCTTAATATTGGTTTCTCTTATTATGAACTGTTAGAAAGGGGGAATAAAAAGAATATAGCGCATGCACATAGGCAGGGATATTTGTGTCTGTTTTGTTGATTGTTGTATCCTAAGAGCCTCGATAACATGTGGCATGTTATCAAGGTAGTAGGCATTTAGATATATAACTCTAGATTGAATTAAATCACTGTCTATGTGTAGTGAGTGATTTATTAAGACTTCTAGCATTATTTCTAATATTTAGAATCGTTCTAAAAAGCTGGTGATGTTAACTGTCTTTTGCAGAGAGTAAAACTAAGCCTCAGAGAGGTTACATGTCTTACTCAAGGCCATAGAGGTCATGTTCTGATGCAAGTAGTTCTGACTACTCAGCCCTTGTACTTTCCCCTAAGTCATGTTATTCTACCAATGAGAAAAGCTTAGGGGGAATTATCAGTTAAACTTGGAAAAAGATATTTAAATCTTTTATCATTGAATTCTTTAAACAAATGCCATTTTTAACGTAAAATGCATATTAGCCATTAGTACTTCATGTTACCATATTAGTTGGCTTCGTGAACATGAACAACACACCTCAAAATATAGATGTTTAGAATTGCTTTATATTTATACATTTGGTTGTTTTTATCTTTTGTGAAAACTGTTCATTTCACATGTTATTTTTTTCATAATGTTTCTACATTATTCTTTACTATCAAGAAAATTTGTAGTTATGTCACTTCTTTCTTTCCTGATGTTAATAATTTGTATTTCCTCTCTTTCTTTCTGATCAGTCTAGCTAGAGGTTTATTGATTTTGCTGATTTTTTAAAAAAACTACCTTTGGTTTCCTTTATGTTTTCTTTGCTTTCTGTTCCTATTTTACTGATTTCTCCTCTGATTAGGATCATTACCTTTTGCTTATCCATTAGTAATTCATATTACCATATTAGTTGGCTATTTATATATTTATATAAACTTTTGAAAATTTATATAAAACGATGATGATATTGGGTAATGGTTACGAACATGGGTTCTGAAATTGAATACTTCAAATATTAACCACTGTTCTATCACTTAGTATCTTAGACGCATCTTCCCAAGTCTTATTTCTGTGTGCATAAATGGTAATGTTAATAACACCTAATGTGTTACTTACAGTAGGCCAGCCTTGGCTCAAAAATCTCAGTGGCTTAAGGGAATTAATGTATATTTCTGATTTATGTCACAGTTCTACATGTTAGGTGGCTCTCATTCATGGCTCTTTTCCATGAAATGACTCTGGGGTCCTGGGTGTCTCCAACTAATTGTTTCATGATCCCCTAAAATCTCTTTGAGCAGAGAAAGACAGTTGAGAGCATCTCTTGCACTTTTATAACCACTTTAGCCCAGAAGCTATTAACACTACTCCTGTTCATATTCATTTGTAAAATCCAGTCATGAGCATTCACCAGAATGGTATGGATACAGGGAAATGCAGTTCCTGGCTAGACAGCTTCTTCCAAGCAACCATTACACAATATTGAAGGCGAGGTGGGATGTGCACAGCTGCTGCCTAATAGGATTGTTATGAAGACAACAGAGAATCTATGTAGTCTGTAACATCTGTCAAATACCATGCTTTTAAAAATTGTTTATTGTTATTATTAGTTAATCAATATATGGACCTGAATAAATTCAAGAATCTTTAGCTACAACTGGAGTTCTGTGCTTACCTATTTATTGAAAGAGATTAGGAAACCCAACTAAATGGTATAAATTTGTGTCAGTTGACAATTTTTTGAGGATTGAAGTGTGAATTGTTCTGTTGAAACAACTGTGCAATATAGAAAATAATGGATAGGTAAGCAAGGGAGCAAAAATAGTTATGAACATTATAAGACCAGAAATTCCTTACCTGCAGATATAGCCACCTCTTCCCTCCTCTCCCAATGTTTACATGCATTTATCTAACAAATACGAGTCTGCTCATTCTGCCCCTACCTCTGTAACATCTCTCAGAATCAACTTTTTCTTTCTATTGTCATTTCAAACTTTCGAGATTCAGCACTCCAGGATTACCAACATAGAGCTTCCATGTTCCAGTCCAGACTACATTATTAAAAAAATGACTTCTTCTAAAACATGGCTTTCTTATGCCCTCACTGGGATTAAGAGTGTCCAATAGCTCTTTATTACCTACTGAATCAAGTTCAAACTGCTCTTTCTCGCTCCCAGGACTGCAATCAGCTGGCTTCAACTGAGATTTCAATGGAATAATATTTATCAAAATGTCTTTCCATACCCTCCAGAGCAGATTCTTCACTTCAGCCTTCTCTTCTAAATGTGCCCTTGAAATTTTCTCCTACTTACATGCTTTTGTATTTATAGTATTTCTCTTTAAAATAATGTCTTGTAAGATTCTTTGGCAGCGGTGATATGTACGTTTCCTTTGAAGGCCATTTATCAGTTAGGATTCATTTATCTACATATAATAGAAAACACAAAGTAACAGTAGCTTAAACAGATGGCTATTAATTTCTCTCTCATGAAGGAAGTGTGGAGGCATGCAAACTAGGGCTGACATGCCAGCTCTGCCATCATGAGGGACCCTCTAATCTTTCTCTTCCACAATCCTAGAGTAAGGCAGCTCAGTAAATTAGGTCCTACAGGCATATCTGACCCAGACTGCATTTGTAGGACCTGAAAAAATTTAACTTTTTTTCTTTTTAAAGGAGTATATAAAAAAGAAAATTAAGCAAAAAATAGAAAAATGTGAAAGAGAGCAAATGTGGCTTATAAAGCCTAAAATATTTATTTTGTCCGTTACAGAAAGTTTGGAAACCCCTGCCCTAGAGCATAGCTTTTACTTACAAGTTCATCTCATGGTCAAACACAGCTGTTGGAGCTCCAACTATCACACTTACATTCTAGGCAGCAGAAAAGGAACAAGAGGAAAGGGCAAGAATTATTTCAGGTGTCTCAGCTGAAAGAATTCCTTTTAAAGAGCTTTGGAAAAGTCTCCGACATCACTTCTAACATACCATAAATTAAACTTTCCCAGAGGACTAGATTCAGCTGCATCAAATCTGGAAATACGGAATATTTAATAAGGAGCATTGTCACCTTTAATATAAATGGTAGCCTATTACTAACAAAGTTGGATGTTGGATAGGCAAGCGTTCATCTCCATTGCAGATCTGATGATGACACATTTAAGCTCTTTAGGTCCCTGTTCCAACATGAATAAAATGAGAATCCTAGCAATAGTGAATGACACAGGGGTTGTGCGGTGAAAATGTGCTATAACGTAAGAGCTGGTCATGATTCAGAAATCGGTTGAGGATATAATAAATCATCACCATTCAGTGTATGCTCTGAGAATTGTTTTACCTGAAATTTCTGTGGGAGATTTAATTTTTAATATTTAATTTTTATGAATACCTAATGGTTGTACATATTTATGGGATGCCTGTGACATCTTGATATAAGCATACAATGTGTGATGCTCCAGTCTAGGTAACTGGAATATCCATGACATAAACCATTTATTACTTTGTGGTGAACTAAGAATTGATATTCTAATTGGCTACATAGAAGTCATGCTTGATCTTGACAAAGAACATTTCAGCATGTATAAGGGCAAACAACTCGATTAGGATAAATTCAAAGAATAATGGATATGAAATTCAACACAATGTGATAATTTCTTTTTTCTTTCTTTCTTTCTTTTCTTTCTTTCTCTCTCTCTCTTTCTTTCTTTCTTTCTTTCTTTCTTTCTTTCTTTCTTTCTTTCTCTTTCTCTCTCTCTCTCTCTTTCTTTCTTTTGTATTGCAAGCCAGTGAATGTATTTCTTACCTTTTTATCCCTTTTTTGTTTCTACTAACTGGCTCTTCAATTTAGTGACCAGTGTAAACCCTTGAGTTAGGGTCTGGATCTTTAGTCACCATCAGTCTCTGGTACTTAGAGCACTACTTGACATCCCATGGTAGGTACTGAGTAGATATTCTTGATGAAAGAACTCATGATGTGTAATTTTGTACCTTTGGCTTTTTGTAGTCATGTTTATATGTAGCTGAGAGCTCAAAGAGCTATATTTTTACCTCCCAAGAGGTGATAAAATACCTGTTTCTAAACACCTTTTGAATCTGGTGCTTTCCCAGAATTCTAAAGGTTCTAGAAAGCCAGACTCAAGATAAGCCAAATATAGATGTATTTATAATTTGCATGTTGTCATCCAGACAATAGTATAATTTTTTTAGTATATAAAGAGCTATAAGAAATTGAGAAGAACTAATCAACAACTTATAGAGAAGCAAGTAAAGTTTATATATATATGCATATATATATGGGGGGGCAGAGAGAGAGTTAACAAAGAAATACAAATGGCCTTTAACCACACAGAAAACGTGCTCAATGTTATTCATAGTAATAGAAATGCAAATTAAAACAACACTGAAAATACAATTTTTGTGCATCTATCTATACAAAATATGAAAATACACTCAGCTGGCAAGGTTTCAGGAAAATACATACTTTTATATGTTGCTTTGTGGAATTTGAAAATTGTACAACTCCTATGGAAGGAAATTTATTTATGAAATAAATTATAGATGCATTTACCCTTGAGCCAACAATTCTATTACTAGGCATCTAGCCTGTACATACACCTGCACAAATGTGAAATGCCATGTATTTAAGGTGTCAATTAGGATATTGTTTATAACGACAACAACTCAATGTCCAGCAAGTGAGGAATGGTTGAATCAATGATGACACCCAGCCATTAAAAAAATAAAAAAATAAAGAACCTCTTTAAATTAGTGATCCCCACCCTTTTTGGCATGAGGGACCAGTTTTGTAGAAAATATTATTTTTCCATGGACAGGGTTGGGGGTGGGGATTGTTTCGAGAGGAAACTGTTCCACCTCATATTATCAGGGGTTACATACTTATCAGGAGTGTGCAACAAAGATCCCTCGCGTGCATAGTTCACAACAGGCTTCACTCTTCTATGAGAATCTGATGCTGCGACTCATCTGACAGAGGCAGAGCTCAAGTGATAATCATCGCTGGTCCCCGCTCACTTCCACCTGTGCATCCCTGTTTCTAACCGGCCATGGACCAGGACCTTTCTGTGTGTGGCCTGGGGACTGGGGACCCAGTCCTTAAATAATGACAGTGGGAAAATATCCTGGGTATATCTGAATAAAAACAAACAAAATGCAGACAAGTCTATGCTGTATATTGATGTCTGTATCAGAAAAGTAGAAAGAATTAGAAATTAAAAACTAAAAAAGTAGCTCATATTTTGAGTTTGGTAGGCAGTGATAGAAAGACTTCCTTTGCTTTTCTATATTGTTTTAGTTTTGTATAATGATCTTATTTCTTTAAAAAATGAGAGAATGGAAGAAAATAAATTAGAGATAGTGAATATAGACACATTAGGTGAGTGGTTATAATGGAAAGTAAAGAAATTAGACAGTAAGTTATAAAGGGATGTAGGGTCAAAAGTTTCCTCATTTTATTTATTTATTTATTTATTTTTGTATTTTTGAGGTGAAGTCTAGCTTTGTCATCCAGGCTGGAGTGCAGTGGTGCAGCCATGAACCCCATACCATTCAAGTTCACTACAACCTCTGCCTCCCAGGTTCAAGCAATTATCCTGCCTTAGCCTCCCGAGTAGCTGGGATTACAGGCATGTGCCACCACATCTGGCTAATTTTTTTGTATTTTGGTAGAGATGAGTTTTCACCGTGTCAGTCAGGTTGGTCTTGAACTCCTGACCTCAAGTGATCCACCCCTCTCTGCCTCCCAAACTGTTAGGATTACAGGTGTGAGCCACCTCTCCCAACCTATTTTGGTTTTATATTTATCTTAAATATAGAATCATTTACAGTATTGTGTAGGCCGATGGAGCTTATCCAGCAGAAAAGGGAAATTTGAGTATGTAGGAGAAAAAGGGCTAAGTCCCAACAATGTCCTTGTGGAAGGAGAACTTCTCAGAGCCTACACACAAGGTTAGAGGGTGTCCTCAGATGAAACCCCATACCATTCAAGTTCATCCACAATGAGAAAGAAAAAGCAGTGATACAAGCACAGAGGGAGGGCTGTGGACTGAATCATACCCCTCAAAACTAATATTCTGAAGTGCTAATCCTCAGTGTGATGATAGATGAGGCCTTTGGGAGATAATTCAGTTTAGATGAGAGCGTGAAGGTGGGTCCCTTGTGACAAGATTGGTTCCCCTGTAAACCAGAGAGCTTGCTCTCTATCTCTCTTCACCGTTTTAGGATACAGAGAGAAGACAGCCATCTGCAAAGCAGGAGAACCTTCCCCAGATCCCGCCCATACTAGCACAGATCCCAGGCTTCTCAACCTCTAGAACAGCAGAAAGATAAATGTCTTTTGTTGAAGACATCCACATCCATTCTATGGTATTTTGTTATGGCAGCCCAAATAGACTAAGAGAGGGAGGTAAGGGCCTGATGTGATTGTGGGAAACTATGGAAGTCATTAGTTACCACTGTAATTTTAATAAAATCATGATTTTCTTATACAGGTTGAGTTACTTAGAACTTGATTAAAGATGTCAGTGTCACTAGGATTCATGGCTAAAATCAACCTCCTGTGACAAGCTACACTTAATTCTTTTCTTAGGAAATAAAGGTTTCTATTGCAAGTGTTCTACAAAGGTATTTCCTTTGGCAAACAGCAGTAACTTTAAGTTAACCATCCATAGTCCTTAGAACAATTAAAATAAATCTTCGAATATTACAGAAAGGCTCTTTTTCCTTTTTAGCAAGTAGATTTTTAGATAAAAACAAAACTGAGTGATGACAAGATACAAAATAGGCTGAAAGATGTAACTTAAATGTTATGATAACAAGGATGTAAATTTTATGTTCATTAACTACTGTGTTGATTAACAAGAAGTAATGGCTAGCTTGAGGCCTGTCTTTTTTTCAAAGCACCCAAGTCAGCAGATTGCCTTTATGTCAAACTTCTTCATTAGATACGTATTAAGACTGATAGTCTGAATTTAGGTCTATTTTTCTGCCAGGGAAGAATTACAGAAGGTGGGGCTTGAACATTTCTAACTCGATTCAATTCAGTTCTCATCAGTTTCTTTATAGTGTGGGTAACCACACACACAATTTTATACTCACAAATTGTCTGGAGGAATACCCACTTGAGCCATGTTGTTATTTCTTGTTTCCTTTCTGCTTAGACATTCATCGAATACATACATGCAAACACACACATAATCACCCAACTGTATCACTCCCTCCTCCAAGACAGGGGTAATGCCTTTGACCAAGGTCTGGGTCCCCAGGTTGGAACCAGGTAAACTGAGATTACAGTCGGGGGAGCCATCCCAGAACATCAGAGTCGATGGTGGCTTTGCAAGTGAGCCAGCATACTTGCTTCCCTAACTGGCCTCTCTGCCTCAGTCTGGCCACCCTCTCAGCCATTTGCACTGTGTATCCAGAGCACAAACAAGCCAAGGACTACCCTGCTTAACACTCCTATCACCCTTAAATCAATCCCAAACTTTCCAGAGTCTACATACCCTGTGTGTTTGCTGGAACTCCATGCTCCTTGAAACTAGAAGATTGGCTCCAATCCCTGCACACTGCCCCGTGAAAAGTCTCATACCATCTCCAAGGGGTCTGCAAGTGCTAGAGTCATCCTCCCTTCGCTGAATAACAGTTGACTCTACATACTGATTGTGACAGGCAATTCCATCACTGCCCTGATATCACAACATATAGAACTTGTGTTTCCACAAATACAAAACAAAACCTTACAAATGCATTTATCTATTTTTGTCTTTGTGGTAGATGGTACTAAATATTATTAGGGTATCATAAAAGGACACTTTCAACACAGTGAAACAAATAACTTAAAATCCATGTTTTTATAATTTCTTTGTCCTCCCTTTATAATTGTATTCCTGATTTTTTGTTTCTCCTTTCCTCATTTTTCCAGTTTCCCCAAACTGTGACTCTGTGTTCATTACCAATGCAGAGAAACTCATCCTCCTCTTTTCTTTACTTCATTGCTACTATGCTTAGTCTTGCCTCTGGACTAAAAGTTTGGCTGTATCCCTAACCAAGGCTTCCTTCCTGTCAGGGACTCTGAGACTAATTACTAATAAAGTACAGTTTTTTACCTCACCATTCTAAAGTTTTTTCCTGTACTTGCCTTATGTCAACCATGTCCTTTTTCAAAACTTAACATATTTGCTTTCTCCAAATCAGCTTCTCAGAATTCCTAGAATGGTCCTGTGCCTTCTCATTTTAGACTTCTACAGATCCTGCTGTCTCCCTGGAAGCTTTTTCACTTGAGACCCTTCTCTGTTCAGCTAGATGACTCCTACTAATCTCTCAGGATTCAATTTAAAATTCATTTTCCAGGATTCACAAGACGGGTCCTGAAGCTCCAGTTACGTAGTTTTGGACCTATGGCTTAAAGTGGTTTCAAATATTGGTCATGACAATTACTCCGATGAAATTCTCTCATCACTTTCCTCCTCCTTGAAGACAGTATTTAATTGCTACTTCCCAGGACAAACTTTGCACATAAGAGTATTTCAACAAACAGTTAAATGCATAAATGCATGAAGGAAGAAAAAATTTCAGGGTTTTGCCAATTGTTTAGTACAAAACTATAAAATCCTTTCAAATTCACAGCCAAAGTCTTTCTCTTCCTATAATCTTCTTAGCCTTTTACTGTATTTAGACTTTTGAGAACATTTAAAATTTAAGGACCAAAAAATAATAATTATTTCTTGCACACTTACGTAATTACTCCTAAGCAAAATATTTTGGTTCAAGTAAAGCTACTGGGGAAGATATTTCTAAGCCGGCAATTTATCCTTTAATGCAGTATACTCAAAGCCAATTTAATTCACATTTTCTTTTACTGTACCTAAATTTGACATGTTAAAGGTAGTGCAATTTTCTGTTCAGCAGGTTTAGTGTTCATCAAAACAGATTGATCCATTCATATTGCCAATGAGAGATAAATAAAATAATTTGGCAAATTGAATTGTGCTGTCCTTCTCAGTAGGGATAAATTATTTGTTATTTGCTGTGATTTGTCACTTTACTTGGTCTTTCTTAATGTTGTTTACTTCAGCTTCTTTTTTTCTTCTGTATTATCACAGTTTGAATTTGGTCCAGTTCTCTTTTAAGAATAATATTTTTTGAACTGATACAGGAAAAACAATGAATAATGCATCTTGACAGTGGAATTTCACTTCTGCTATGTAAATATTTTTACATTAGTAAAATAATTAGCATTTGGTGAAGGTATTATATGTCAGGATGGTGTAAGCATGCCTTGACATTGGATAAACCTAACTACCATCACTGGATGGTAGGTGGATGAAAAGTGTGGCATTAATTTAGTCACCCAAATACAGTTTTAGTAGTGTCAGTATTCCATATTTCCAGATTATTAACTCCATTACTCACCTTGCAGTCTAATATCTTAGCAATTGTTGACTTGAGCATTTTGTTTTTTATTTTCTAAAGGTTATTTTGGTATAGATTGTTGTTTATGATAAACAATGTCTTAAAGCATACAGCTCCTTAGCCTAAAGGCAAACAGTACAATACAATAAATATAAACATTGTCATAGATTAAGCTATGGAGCAAAAGTCATGACATCAAAGGTTAAGCCACTAGGCAACAGTTTCCTGATTTTCGTAACATGAAGAAATTCATTGAGTAGTATTTAGTCTATGATTTGGAGTGAAAAGTTGGTAGTGATTTATATAGGCACAAACCTATTTAAATGCCCAGAGTTCATAAAAAATAGCAGTTGATTTTTTTTTAAGTCTTATTACTATTATTCCCAAAGTACTTTTTTTTTTTTGAGATGGAATTTCACTCTTGTTGCCCAGGCTGGAGTGCAATGGTGTGATCTCGGCTCACTGCAACCTCTGCTTCCCAGGTTCAAGCAATTCTCCCACCTCAGCCTCCCAAGTAGCTACGATTACAGGCCTCTGCCACCATGCCCAACTAATTTTGTAATTTTAGTAGAGACAAGATTTCATCATGTTGGTCAGGCTGGTCTCGAACTCCTGACTTAAAGTGATCCTTCAATCTTGCCCTCCCAAAGTGCTGGGATTACAGGCCTAAGCCACCATGCCCTGCCTAGGTACTTGATTTATTTTAGCTACCTGAAATATAAAGTCAAAATAATTCCAGCCATTAGTCTTTTTTGAAAGAAATTAGGAATAAATACATTTTTTAAAACTTCGGTAATAAAGAAAAATATCAATAAATTATGTATTACAAGCTCAACAACCTTAGGGCAATTCATGAGCAGTACATTTACTAGTCAATGTTCAATAAAAATATCAGTATCCAAGTCAGGAAGATAAGGATCACACAAACTGGGTAATTTGAAAAGAGTTTAATAAAGGAACTATTTACGAAGGATGTAGGGAAACTATAAAGAATGGTACAGTCTCTCTGGCTGGCAACAGCAGAGCAAACCAGGCCACCCCAAGAACTGAAGGAGTGAAGGGGGAACAGTTAGTGGAACTCAGGGTTGGGTGTGGGGGCATCAGGTAGATAGGTCCCAGAAACGGAACTGTAGCCTTTGGTCAAGGAGTGTACCTTACCCAGCTGCAGCCAAGCCTGAGGGAGGGAGCTTGAATACCTCACCTCCTTCCATCTCAGGCCAGGGCACTCTGTAGGCTGAGCCTAACTGGAAGCCAGAGGGCATAGGCACTTTTTAACCACCTCCCAGAACAGAAAGCAAGGTATGTAGAAGTATACAGCATGTGCTGCTATAAATATATATAAATATATGCCCCCCACATATATATATTTATATATGTATATATAGACACACACACATAAAAGGTACATCTAATATACTTCCATAAATATGTATGCAGAGATGTACCACTCAGTAACAATGAGAAACAATGAAATATGTCTTATAGAGCAAATGAACAAAAATTGTTTTTCTGCATCTTGAATTATGCTTACTATTGAAATATTTCCCAACTTGTATTGAACATAAAGATAGTTTTCATTCAGCTCTTTTCAAAATCTTACATGACTTTCCAGAAGGAAGAATATCCTCTACACTATCAATATTTTCCTTTTTTTCTTTATTTCCCAGACACTTGCTATGTGTAAACACACACCGCTGATAACAAATTTGCCAAGCGCTCTATCTATGGGTTGCTATTCAGGAACTGTGTGACTGTGATATAAAGTGACAGGAAGATTTATTCTCATCCTTTTAGAAGTACAGCAGACTCTCTAACGTGTGTTTCAGTTGGGGCAATCATATGTGATAGGAATCTGAAGATAAATCCTGGCAGCTGAGCTTCCTGCTCTGGCTAATAGAATCTGGATTCTCCTTATTGGTCTCCCACGTTTAAGGATCTTTCTCTTTCATAGAATCCATATTCATTGATTCTGAAACAATATTTTTTGGTGATGGATTTTGTAAAGTCAATTACTGAGAACGATGGACTCTACACTTCAAAATGAATTCATATACTGAATTAAACCATCTAATGCAAGGACAAAGATAGAAACAATAAATTACAATTAATATGCAGGCAAACTTGCAGCATAGACCTGTGTTTATCTATCATCCCTTTGAGCTAAGAGCCCAGTGCAATCAATAGTCGGGTGTGGCTATTGAAAATACTTCTTCTCTGGTCCTGTGTACTCCTGTCATAAGGGGGATTCATTTGCTCATCTCTCAGTACCAGACCGTTTTCTGTGCTTCAGTGATTCTCGTCAGGCACACTGCTTGACTTGAATCAAGACCAGTATAGTAACTGCACAGAGAGAAAAGTGGTTGCTTCTGTCTCAGACTTTAACCAGGGCCCTTTTCACCTGCATTTTTTATAGCTTCTGAATTTTGCATTGTACAGACCACAGTGCCCAGGAAATATTGGAGGACTCTGTTGCACTCTGAGAGCTTTAACCTTTGGATACAGAGGATCAGGTCACTTTTTATGCAGTTGAGCTAGAGCTGTGGTTTTCAAATTCTTAATACATAGGTCAGTTGCATCCATTTCACCTGCGGAGCCTTGTAAAAACACAAATGTCCTCAAGTTTTATTTAGAAGATTGGGTTATAGTTCAGGTATCTGAATGCTTAAAATCTCCCAGGTTCATAACCTCTCCCCACCTCCATGAAACTCTGAATAACTTTTTTAGACCTTCCATTACACAATGTATTTACTTTACTAAAAATGAAAAAATAATTGAGAGTAGACTAAGTTTCTAAAGCAAAGGAAGCCTGAGTATTACGGTTACTTCTTTACATGCCCCGGGTGAGTAGGTGGAGTTGCGGGGAGTTTAGAATGGAAAAGGGTGTTGGATCTTAGTCAGGATGTAAAAATTTCTGGTAAATTGCTATCAGAGATCTCGAAACAAAGAAATATGAAGTTCCAAGATGGTCATTTTCTTGGGATTTCTTTTCTCACTCTGAATAAATGTTTCATTTTATTTTCCTATTACTATTTTCTTCCCTAAAGATGGCCCTCTAAAATTGTAAAAGTACCAAGCACCCAAAGCTCAGATTTGGTCCTGTTTGCCTGTATGAGCTGCTATGTGTGAAAAGAAACGCAGATAGTAGCAGAAACAGAAAGAGGGAGAGGCTGCAAGAGATGGAAGATGCTGAACCAAGGCATTTGATAACCAATGCATATGGAAAGAAAGGGAAAGGAAAGGACCAAAATGGTTCTAAGTTTTCAAACTTGAGTGATTAGGAAAGTATTAACATCAAGAATGGACTAAAGAAATAAGGAGGAGGTGCTAGGTTAGGGTGAAAGGAGATGAGCCCCATTTTACTTTGGAAAGCTTGATGGCACAACAGAAGTAGTAGTAGCTTTACATTCCAGTATGTTAGCTTCGCAGCTCCAAGACTCAAGCACTGTGTGCTCTACACAGTTTTGTGACGTGCCTGAGTCTTGGTTTCTGTATTTCAGTTAGGGACTCTTCATACCAGGGTCGTGTTTCGTGTGAGGAACAGATGAATTTATATACAATATTTAGCTCTGTTTTTGACATAAGCTCTGAGATTAACAAATATTCCTTGCCCTGTAAATTTTAGAAATTTCTGAATGTATCTCTATTAAATGATAGGTTTCAAAAAAGAAATAATATCACGACTCTTATCTAGATATAAAATAAATACATCAAAAATTTTATTTAACTCTTTAGAGTGGCATAGATGTTACAAATGGTTCAAAGGAGGATTTAAAGTACCGCTAATGTATATATGAGTACAAAGAATAAGAATTTGCAGAATAAGAACTCTGATGGCTGTGGTTAAACAAAGCCTAGTGGTCTGTTGAAAACACTAAGTGTATTTGTCTTCTATTACAGTGTAACAGATAATCATAAAATTAATGGCTTAAAACAATACCCATTTATGATCAAGTGTAGATCAAGTGTCTAGCTTATCTCAGCTGCCTTTACCATGGGGTTTCATAAGGCCAAAATCAAGGTGTTGCTGGGCTGGGCTACTGCCTGGAATCTCCGGGGAAGAATCTCCTTCCAAGCTCATTCAGGTCACTGGCAGAATTCAGTTCCACATGGCTGTAGGACTGAGGTCCCCATTTCCTTGCTAAGTATTGGCCAGTGGTCACTCTCCACTCCTAGAGACCACCCCTATTACTTTTCACTTAATCCTCTCTGTCTTCAAACCAGCAATGGAGTTTTGAGTCCTTCTCTTGCTTGGGGTCTTTCTGTTTCTCCCCCTGCCACCAGTGGACAAAGTTCTCTGTTCTCCACTTTTAAGGGCGTGTGTGATTATTTTAACCTTAGGTAGATAATCTCTGTATTTTAAGTCAACTAACTTGACACTTTATATCTGCAAATAGGAGTACCTGAATTAATGCTTGATCAAGTAACCAGGAAATCTGAATGTTGGGGGAGATGTCTTGAGAAATCTGAACAAGACCTAGTTATCTTTTTGGTCAGTTTCAATGTCTTTCATAATTTTGTTTTTTTGCAAGTATAAAGAAATTTCTCTCCATGGCTTAGTTTTCAAGATCTACTCTTGTCTATGTTACGTAGATATGAACTAAACATAATATGAATATGAACTAAATATAGGAAGAATACGAAAATGCCAAATGAGTTTGTATTGTTCACAGATTTTTGTCTCCATCTATAGCACCTATTTTCAAATATTTATATACCATGTATAATATTTGCAGTTTTATTTCTTAGTCCTCCAATTTTTACATGGCATTAGGATTATCTTCTTTTTCTTTTATTTTTAAATTATACTTTAAGTTCTGGGGTAACGTGCAAAATGTGCAGGTTTGTTACATAGGTATACACGTGCCATGATGGTTTGCTGTATCCATCACCCATTAGGTATTTCACCTAATGCAATCCCTCCCCTACCCACCCTGCTGCCATCACCTGACAAGCCTCAGTGTGTGATGTTCCCCTCCCTGTGTCCATGTGTTCTCATTGTTCAACTCCGACTTATGAGTGAGAATATGCAGTGTTCAGTGTTCTGTTCTTGTGTCAGTTTGCTGAGAATGATGGTTCTTAGCTTCATCCATCTTCATGCAAAGAACATAAACTCATCCATTTTTTGTGGCTGCATAGTATTCCATGGTATGTATGTGCCACATTTTCTTTATCCAGTCTATCATTGATGGGCATTTGGGTTGGTTCCAAGTCTTTGCTATTGTGAACAGTGCCACAATAAACACACATGTGCATGTGTCTTTATAAAAGAATGATTGATAATCCTCTGGGTATATACCCAGTAATGGCGTTGCTGGGTCAAATGGTATTTCTAGTTCTAGATCCTTGAAGATTCACTGGTTTCTCTTCAGATCCTGTAAATCTTTCCCATTATTATCACTTTCTAAATAGCTGTGACACATTTCTTGTGAATCCAACATCCATTTTGTGTCAGTCCCTGCTCAGAAAGTATGACAAGGTGAAAGATGCTGGCAGGAAGGCAAAGGTGGGAGACGTGTAGAAAGACAGCAACTCTGACCTCATATCTTTGCCGTTAAGTTACAGCCCACACCCAGGAGCTCTCGGGGCCATAGGAACCCTGATTGAAAATCACATTTCTGAAGTAGCAGGTTGACAGTTAGAGATAATCTTCCCTACAGAGCCCCCAAAACAAGAGTAGCTGAAGTCAAAGAATAGCCATAAGCCTGTCCTCCCATCTGCTGGGAGTATAAAAGTTTTAAGACGTGTAGCCTTAACTAACCCCTCCCATTTGTAATGCCCAGTGTTCCCAAATCTAGCCAATTCATCACCTCTCACTGGACTCTCAGGTGGCCTAAGCTCCTTTTCATTTCGGATCAAACTACTCATCGAGCAAATAATACAGAAACTCCTTTTGTCCTTCCTCTGATCAAAGCAGATTCTAAGACCCTCAGCTGAGGGCAGCTTAAATTTTGTTTGACTTGTTTTTGTTTTGTTTTGTTTGTTTGTTTTCCGTTGTCCCTTTGTCCTGAAACAATGTTACAGACCCACACACTACCTTGCTTGACCTCATTGTAATGCTCTAAAACAAGATTTTATTGTTTAATGGATGCATATTTACTTACATCATTTCTTTTTTTTTCTTTTTCTTTTTTGTTGAGATGGAGTCTCGTTTTATCACCCAGGCTGGAGTGCAGTGGCACGATTGCATCTCACTATAACCTCCACCTCCTGGGTTCAAGTATTCTCCTTCCTCAGCCTCCCAAGTAGCTAGGATTACAGACGTGCACCATCACGCCTGGCTAATTTTTGTATTTCTAGTAGAGATGAGGTTTCACCATGTTTGTCAGGCTGGTCTCAAACTCCTGACTTCATGATCCACCAGCCTTGCCTCCCAAAGTGCTGGGATTACAGTGTGAGGCACCGCACCCGGCCCTTTCTTTTACACTAAAACATTTCCACAGCATTAAAGTGTGCATTTCAATAAAAGATGGGTCATGCTTTTCCTAAACTTTTCCTATCTGAGTTCTTCTATGGTAAGCATGCATTCAAATATTAAGCCAACACAGTAGACTATACATATTCCTACATCAAATCAGGGATTTCATTTTCTACAAAGAAGAGGTCAAATTTTCCTTCTTCATATATTATTTTTCAAAATATATCTGACCTGTTTCTCAACTAGAACAAATAATCCCAAAAAACAATTATGTAAATACTAACATTCCAAATAAATAGTTAATTATTGAATGTCTATAAGGATTTTATTTGATCATAGTCCTTTCTATGAGAAGAGAGAAAACAGAGACTCCCCACCCTTAGGGCACTCACAGTCTATTTTTCCAGACATGCCCCCTTTTACTGCACTTTGCGGATATCACGTATTTTAAAAATTGAAGATTTGTGGCAACCCTCCATTGAACAAGTCTATCAGTGCCGTTCTTCCAATAGTATGCACTCACTTCATGTCTCTGTGTCACCATTTTTTAGTATTAAAGTGTTTTTGAACTAAGGTATGTGCATCACATCCTTAGACATAATGCCATTACACATAATAAACTACAGTATAGTATGAACATAACTTTTATGCACTGGAAACCAAAAAGCTTGTCTGACCTGTTCTATTGCTATATTTGCTCTATTGTCAGGGTCTAGAAACAGACTCACAATATCTCCAAGTTATACCTGTATGGGCAAGTCACACTTCACCAAAAGGATCAATAGCAATATGTAGTGATTGAAAGCGAAGGATAAGTGACTGTTTCAAACAATGCATGCTAGTGGGGGCGGAGAGGGAGGCGGGCTGCAGAGGATAGGAGGGGCTTCATGAAGACACTGAGACTGAGAGGACCTTAAAAGGGATCAATAGCCGGTGGACAGGGACTTTCCAACCTGAGAAACTGACTTGAGCAAATGCACTTCTGCAGAAAGAAAGGAGGAGGCAGGGACTAAAGAAGTCCACTTTGTCAGGGCAAATGCAGAAGAAAGACTGGAAAAGTGGGCTGCGCGCGGTGGCTCCCACCTGTAATCCCAGAACTCTGGGAGGCCAAGGCAGGTGGATCACCTGAGGTCAGGAGTTCAAAACCAGTCTGGACAACATGGTGAAACCTGACTCTACTAAAAAGACAAAAATTAGCTAGAGGTGGTGGTGGGCATCTCTAATTCCAGCTACTTGGGAGGCCAAGGCAAAAGAATCACCTGAACCCAAGAGGAGAAGTTTGTGGTGAGCCAAGATCACTCCACTGCACTTCAGCCTAGGTGAAAGAAGGAGGCTCTATCTCAAAAAAAAAAAGAAAGAAAGAAAGAGAGAGAGAGAGAGAGAAAGAAAGAAAGAAAGAAAGAAAGAAAGAAAGAAAGAAAGAAAGAAAGAAAGAGAAAGAAAGAAAGAAGACTGGAAAAGTGGATGAGGGCCAGACCATAAAGGGCATTGGAATGCAGTCTGCATTGTTTGGACTTGAATCATTAGAAGATAAGAGAATATTGAAGGTTCATGTATTAATATCATTAAATTCAAGCTGGTTTTTAGAATAGCAGGGTGCATTGGAGAAGATAGAAAATTATTAACATAAAGTTTTAGATTAAAATCAAGGTACCGAGGAGGTACATGATGTTGACATTGTACAATCCTTTTAGATGCATTTATTAATTAAGTACTCTAAACACAGAGGAAAGGGAATGCATCCATGGCCTTTGATAAAATTGCAAGTACTTCCTGAGCACTTAAGATGTACCAAATGTTGTTCTAAGAAGTTCACATGAACTATATAATTTCATTCTCCTCAATTTTCCCATGCAATATGTATTTTTGTAACCTGGTTTTTAGATGGGGAGGCTGAGGCACAAAAGAGAAAGCAACTTACATAAAGCCACACAGCTAGAAACCAGGAAAACATGGGTTCCAAGCCGAGCAGCCTGGCACCAGAGCCTGTATGCCAGCTGCCTGTGATAAAAAAAGAGACTATTTTTTGAAAGATCAAGCTTTTTCTTAAAAGCTTATTGAATTTTGCACTCTACTATGAGCTTCTAAATCTGAGATAGTGTTTTAAATTTCTGGTAATTGGGTAAAACTGACTCTCCAGGGGTATCTATCCTGTAACTTTGACTTGATACATAGCCCAGTGTGAGAAGCTCAGGATTTTACAAAGAATGTGGACTCTGGGGTTAGAAAGACTGTTCATTAAATGTGACTGAGAGTAAATTAACCTTTCTACACTTCTGTTTTCTTCACTCTGAAAACAGTGTCATAGGTTAGCATCCCTGGGAAGCAGCCCCTAAGGTAGCATTTAGAGTGCAGAAGATTTATTATGGGATGCCATCTATGGGAGGAGAGAAGGACAGTAAGCCCAGGCAGAAGTTGAACTGTGTTTCGCTTTCAACGAAAGCTTCAGCCAATTGCAGGGGCAGCGCTAAGACTAGAACATTCCTTTAGAGTTGTCCTGAGTTGAGTGGAGATGGAAAGTCTATGTCTCGTTCGATGTGGACTGGGAAGGGAAGGGTGTGATCACAGCGAGATACTGGGCTACAGCTGAAGCCATCCCTGAGGAGCTGGTCCCTGGGGGTGTTCTGCTGACGGTACTCTCGGCAAACAGAGTCTTTCATTGAAGGGGCGTCTGGGCCATGTATCCAAACTCACAGTTTCTCTGCTGACCATTTTACCTACTACATGCTCAAAAAATTGTTGGTAATCTTCCCATTTTACCTGAAGTACTTCGGACTAATATAGTAAAACTGAAAGAGGTGTTTGGTTACTTTTGTGTACGTTTCTATTTTTTTTTTCTCATTCTTCTTTCTTTTTTGTTTTCTTCTCTTCCAAGCACAAAGCAAATGATTGAAGCAAGTAATGAGCCTGTGGCAGCTCAGGCTGCAGTTCTCAGTTTCCTAATTTTGGCTCCAGAGAAAGCTCGTAAATAAGAGTCTTAGTGTGATGTGGTATGCTTCAATTTTTTAAAGAAATCTAAAATAAAGCAACATAAACTGTAGGTAAACATAAACACTAACTAGGTATTTTTACCCAGTTAGTGTTAAAGTGGAGTGATTGTATTGGCTTCCAATGGCTGCTGTAATCAATTACCACAGACTTCATGGTTGGAAACAACACACATTTACTGTCTAACCATTTTGGAGGTCAGAAGTCTGAAATGATTCTCATTAGGGTAAAATAAAGTTCTTGGCAGTCCAGCATTTCTTTCTGGAGACTCTAGGGCAGACTCTGTCTCTTTGCCTTTTCCATCTTCTCCAGGATGCCGGCACTCCTGACTCACTGCTCCCTTCCATCTTCAAAGCCAGCCATGGCAGCCGAGTCTTCTCATACTGTGTTGCCCTGACACTCAGCTGCCCACCTTTCTCTTTCAGTTTACAACCTTTAGAAATACATTATTCTCCCTATCAGCATTAGCCTGGATAATTTCCCCATCTCAAGATCCTTAAGGTAATCAGATGTGCAATGTCCCTTTTACTATGTGAGTTAACATCATCAGAGTTCTTGGGGATTAGTTCTTGGACATCTCTGCCTACCACAGGGATATAAAGCAATGGTGAGAGAACAACAACAAAAAAAAAAAACAAAAAGAAAAGAAAAAAGAAAGAAGAAAGAAGTGCCTTACCTTTGCTTAAGAACTTATTGAGAACGGCTTCAGAATTTGAGCTTTTAGGATTAGTAAGCGATTTCCAAAAGGAACAAGAATGATGGCATGCTCTCTAGAAAGAAAGACTATGGCATGCAAAAGCATATTTGTGTTTGAAAATATACAGGAATGTAAAGTTTGACACTCAGAGCAAGGTATAAGTACAATAAGAAAAATAAGATGGTGAATGTGATGGAAGGGAAGTGGAACTGAGTTTTGAGGAATTAATAATATTTACACTATTTGAGTGGGATCCGTAGGGTGAAGAGGCCAGAGGGAATTGGAAATAAAAAAAACAATTCCAGGTGGCAGAAATAGCACCAGCAAATACATGTGGATGGCAGTGACTCGACATATGCATTTTGACTTCATCCAAGGGAATGGAAGGAGTTTATTAGAAAAGGTGGCCATCAGTACTTTCTGCTGGACTCTACGGTGATAGCTTTAAGATTAAAAACAAAAAAGTTGGCTAGGCACAGTGGCTCACATGCTTTGAAAGGCCAAGTCCTTTCAAGGTCACCTGAGGTCAGAAGTTCAAGACCAGCCTAGCTAACATGGTATTTTCTCTACCAGAAATACAAAAATTAGCTGGATGTGATGGCATATGCCTGTAGTCCCAACTACTCGGGAGGCTGAGGCAGGAGATTTACTTGATCCCAGGAGACAGAAGTTGCGGTGAGTCAAGATCATGCCATTGCACTCCAGCGTGAGTAATAGAGCAAAGACTCCATCTAAAAAAAACAAACAAACACAAAACAGTTGGATAAGGGAAAAAGCGTTCATTTTAGAAAAATACATGTTTCATTAAGTAGTATTTAAAAATGTGTTCATAACAATATCTAGAGGATTTTTTTTTATCAGTGTGGAAAGATTTCCTATTGCTAAGTTTACCACTAAATTTTTCATTAAAATGCTAATAATCGCATCATAACTATCTTTTACCATGTTTTTATAGTAATAAATGCTGAGACATGAATTGTTATACCTGTTGAGCAGATAAACAGAAGCTCCAAAAAGTTAAAACATTACTTTAACACAGTTAGAGTCAGACCTAAAACATCACTTCAAAGACATTTTGATTAGATTATAAGATGCTAAAAGAGTTTACTAATTTAATAAAAATTATAATCAAACAAAGCCTCCTTTATTTTTTTAAGTAAAGATATGGCATCGGCTCATGCCTGAAATCCCAGCACTTTGGGCGGATCACAAGATCAAGAGATCAAGACCATCTTGGCCAACATGGTAAAACTCCATCTCTAGTAAAAATACACACACACACACACACACACACTAACTGGGCCTGGTAGTGCATGCCTGTAGTCCCAGCTATTCAGGAGGCTGAGACAGGAGAATCGCTTGAATCCGGGAAGTGGAGGTTGCAGTGAACCCAGATTGAGCCACTGCCCTCCAGCCTGGCGCTAGAGTGAGACTCCATCTCAAAAAAAAAAAAAAAAAAAAGATGTCATCTTCAAATGTGTCAAATATTGTACCAAAAAGAAATGAAGGAAGAAAAACTATGGAGTAAGAGGAAGAAGAATTCATCCTGCTTTCCCTGATAAGAAAGGCTTGAACATTGAGGAAACCATTGGAAGAGATTTAGGTGTTTCCCACGTATTCTCCATCTGTACAAATGCTACTTACTGCTGCTCTCTTTTAACTGAAAGGGTTACTTCTTTTGTCATTTGCTCTGTGTGACAGAGGCAGCTCTTCCAGTGCACAAGTGGTGTTGTCAGGTACCAAAATTCGGAAAGGTTTTCAGGGTCTTTCTGGCCTTGAAATCTAACCATGAGAATTGGTCTTTTATCATGTTCAACCCTGATCCCTCTTGTTAAAATATTTTTCCAAGACATCAGGACAGAACAGGAAATATTAGCCTGATGTGTTCATGAATACAGTAGGATTGATCAAAGGAATGGAATCCAGAGGTCAGTTTTGAGAAGAGCTCATAGGGTGCAGGTTAAGAAAGGCAGGCCTGGGCAGAGCATGGAGTAAGCTGAGCTTGAATAGCATCATAGAAAGGTAGGAGAAGTCTTATTGGAGAAAGGAGGAAGTCACAAATAAATGAAGGATGTTCTCAAGGAAAAAGTATAGTAACTACTGAAGACAGAAATTAATAGTTTGGCCTGACTCAACACTTATCATTACATTGTATCAGAACTTTGGGGTCGGACTGATCCTTTGTCTACAGAACATATATTGCTGGAAACTTCCAGCAACAGTACCGAACTTGATGAGTTTGCTTGGAGTGGAGGATGACTCCCTGCCATGTCTCTTAATATAGAAATGTCTAACACTGCATCCCAAGAGAATTGTCACCAACTTAGGCTTTGAGATGTACTATAATGGAGGAATGGAAGAAAGGACAAGAAACATCTGGAACATTCTGGTTGTTCTACCTCTGGCAATTGCACTGTTTCCTCAAGATTCAGCACAATGTAACTTCTAATTTACATACCCAGTGACAACCTAATCCCTACTTACTGAACTAATAGACACAGAACAGTCAGATCACATTTTAGTGTGGGAATATCTGAAAAGAGAAGGGCATAATTGGGTGTGCGTACTTTGCTGCTTCCATTGTTCCTTCTAAAAATTATCCTGTGATAATTCTCCAGAAACATCACTCGCTTCCTCCTGTGGTTATTTGTTCTTCAGGCAAGTCATTAGGGAGGGAACAGTAGGTCAGAAAACAAAACACTTTGTACCATAGGTCATTGAACAGTGGTAAATAAAATTAAAACATAGAAACATGTTAGGACCTTAGGGCAAGGCAAGCATCGGAAACATTTCAAGGCTCAGGAAATTTAAGACATTACTCTAAATTACACAGCCAGTGTCAGAGCTAAGAACAGCTCTAAAGACAACTTTCTCCAGATAGCTGCATAGTACATTTAAAACTGGTGGTAAAAGATTTTTGTTTCAGAAGCCATAATAAATACTACTTAGGCTGTCTTATATGAATAGTAACAGTTATGATTCCTGCCAATTTACTTGTAGGGAGCACCGTTAAGCATCTTATAGGAAATATTTCAATTAATATTTGAAATAACAATAGGAGGTGGATATTATGATTTCCCCCGTTTGAAAATAGGAGAGTGGAGTTCAAAGATATTCAGGAACTGACACAAGGTAATGAAGCCAGTAAGTGGCAGAGCTTGTGTAAGCCTGTGTGTTCGGCTTTTGAGCCTGAGATTTTCCTATTTACACTGCTTGTGAGGGACCCTTAGTATGCAAATATTCTGAATAATTACAAGCTACCACCAATACACTCTTAAAAATAAGTTTTCAGCTGAATAGATTGTACATATATAGAGATTTAATCTTTAGGATTCAGATAACGTTTTAGGATTTTGCAGTATATCAGTGTAATAATTCCTCAGTAGGACTTACCAATTTTTCTGCATAAAACAAACTTACTATGATGCCTTATAGTAAGTTCTGCACTAAAAAGTTGCGACTAATTTAGTGCTTGGTGAAATATCTGATAGAGCCCGTATTTTCTATGAGTCTATTCTTTGCACATCTTTACGGATCCAATAGGCCCTCACTAAAGTCAGTGTTTCGGGATAAGAACATGTATTGCAGTCTGTAAAGTCATTTAATAACTCTTCTCTAGCACCAGTCCATATCATTTTGAAAGCACTGTTTTCTTTTTTTGACCCATTCTACATCTCTGCTCATCTTAATTGAAGGGAATAATGCTTTTGACCAGCAGAGAGCAGCAATGATATATTTTATAAGAGGCAGTCTGGTGAATCCGAGCATCTGTTCTAAAATGTCTGTTTTTGAGTTCTGTGCAGACTGTCTTGAATGATCCCAATCTTTGAGTGGTTCATCGTAAAAGATTCTGGAGATTACCTGAGATCAGTATATGAGAATTTTACAGCTAGATTGCCATGTTCTGATTCTACTGATGCCATTTGGAGGGTTGACCTTTGTTTGCAGCTTTGTCTCCTGGTGCCGTCAGCATGGGCCAGGTACCTGGGTCAAGAAGTAACACTCGATCATGGTACTTTCTGCCCTCATTTCCTAGCTGTGTTTATGGCTGAAGGTTATGCTTCATGGAGCTCTGTGTTGACCAACAATATCGCCTTCTTAGGTAAAAGACAGTTAGAGATTCATGAGAACAGTGAACGGGATTGCACTGATAGTGTAGTGGGCAGAGGATACAAACTTGGGGGATATATATTTTCAGAAAACAGGAGCAGAAAAAAATGAAACAGGAATTTTGGGGAAGAGCAGAGAAGGAAGAATCTATGAAAAGAAGCCAAGAGAAGAAATAATTTCAAGAACAGGATGGCCAATTTTTAAATACCCTTAGTCATGTAGAAGCAAACTTAGAAGAGTTATTGGCTTTGGTAATACAGTTGACATTTACAGAGGTTAGGGATGCTGACCCCTTTGCAGTCAAAAATCCATTTATAACTTTTGATTTCTGCAAAACTTAACTATTGGTGACATACTGTTGGCCAGAAGATTTGCCAATAACATAGGGGATCAACATGTATTTCATATGCTATGTGTATTATATATGGTATTCTCACAACTAAGTAAACTAGAGAAAGAAAATGTTATTAAAAAGATCAGAAGGAAGAGAAAATATGTTTACTAATTTTTAAGTGGAAGTGGATCATCATGTAGGTCTTCATCTTTATCATCTTCACCTTCAGTAGACTAAGGAGGAGAAAGAGGAGGGCTTGGTCTTGCTGTCTCAGGGGTGGTAGAGTTGGAAAAAGTGGACCTGGGTCATTCAAACCCATGTTGTTCAAAGGTCAACTGTAAGTGGTCTGGGGGACCTCAGAACAAATTTAGTCTCATTTTGAGAACTCAAGTTAGATTTTATAGGGTTTGGGGTTAGATAAAAAGAATTGTACTGAAGGAAGCTAGTGTAAAAGCAACTCAGGAAAGAGGAAAGACACTCTTTCCTCCAGTGCAGAACGGAAGTCAAAAGGTGTGAATGATGGCAGAGAGATTTTTGAGTTAGAAAAGGAAATTAATGGCCTCAGTCTACTTCATGAAGCAAAAGGCCTGGGCTTTCTAGTGTTTATGTTTCCTCTTTGAAGGTTGGTGGCTTGAGAGTACAAAGTAGAAAATGAAATACAACTTAATAAAAGGAATGCCAAAAAATCTCTTTAAGTTTAGCTGAGATCATAGAATAAGAAATTGTGCCAGAATCCGAAGAAATTATAGTAATATTTTAAAAATTATCTTAAACTGTCAGTATTCAGAAAATAGTGAGTGGTATTTACTAAGTGGCATTTATTAAATTTACTAAGTGAGGGATATTGATTAGGATGATGGGCAATGAAGAGGGTTGATTAATTCAGGGAGTTGATAGTTGAATTGCCTAATCTTGGAGCCTGGGCGGAAGAGAAGACAAGAAAAGGTAGCACTAGATGAGGGACTAGGGAATAAGAGTTTAAGAAAGCAAGGGTTGCTGTAAAGACCCACAGGCCTCCATAAAAATATGGGATAGAGAAGGACTGAAGGAATCATCCTTATTTTCCAGTTGCCTCAGTAATCTGCCTTGATCCTTTTTAGTTCTTGGCACATAGAAGATAATGTCCTCTCTCCATCCATTTGTTGAATAAATTAATAATTACACATGTTAAACCCAGGGAGTTTTGAGAATAAAGCATTAAAATTGTGGATGTGAGGAAATAGGCAACTTTTGATTGTAAACAGGGCAAACCTAGAGACATTTAAAATAGGAATATCTTAATGATGTGATCCTTCTGCACTATTTTCAGCATCACCCAAGAAGGGAAATCTTAGCATGTATAATAATAATTGCCAGTGAGGCAATTAATGAATTTCCTTCCCTAAAAGGGATTATTTTTTATTTTTGACATTTGCAAAATATTCTTTTTTTTTTTTTTTCCCTGAGATGGAGTCTTGCTCTGTAATCCAGGCTGGAGTGCAGTGGCATGATCTTGCTTACTGCAACCTTGCCTCCTGGGCTCAAGCAATTTTCCTGCCTCAGCCTCCAGAGTAGCTGGGATTACAGGCACCCACAATTACATCTGGCTTTTTTTTTTTTTTTTTTTTTTTTTGTAGTGTAGTAGAGACAGGGTTTTGCCCAAGCTGGTTTTGAATGCCTGAGATCAGGTAATCCACCCGCCTCAGCCTCTCAAAATGCTAGGATTACAGGTGTGAGCCACTGTGCCCAGCCACAAAAATTTCTTATTCTAATATGTTATAAATCTGCATCTGTTGCACAAGGACAAACCCACAAGAGAGATGTCTGCCCCACCATGCAGTGGCCTGCTGAATCTAGCTCACATCTTTAAAACCACGGATGTCTAGAAAGCTAAAGCTGGAAGATTCCTTGGAAGCAGGGAAACCATATAATTATTTTCAAAACCAAAACACCTCTGAGAGAGAAACGAGGCACATTTAAAAATTACCTAAATCAATGTTAAAAACTGAGAATGTCATCAAATACAACCCAATGTTCCACAGATAAGAATAAGTCTCCAAGAGGATAAATGTCTTCTCCTAATCCAGCATATGCATTCCACGAGTATGAGGATTTGGGTAAACATTGGAAGCCTCTAATGAATTCTAGGGTGGTGTATTACAATACAAGTGACAAATCTGATTCTGCCAAAGGGACAAAACTTTCAATAGCAAGTAATAGAAGAACAAGGTACACAGATACAGGCTGCTCTTATACGGTTGGTGAAATTCCTGCTTTTGATGCTCTTATGGGGCTTAATAAACATTTTGCATGGAAGATTCTGAAGCAAGGATGACAAATTCTCTTTTTTCACATTTTAAATTATTTATTTTGGAATATTTTAAAACTCATTTAACATTGCCAGGACAGCACAATAAAATTCTATCTTTCACACACATTCTCCATCACACACTCTCCCTCTCATAACCACTGTACAGCTCTCTGACTGAAAAAAATTAACACTGATCAACACTGCCATCCAGTACAATGGCCCCATCTGAGAAGCCATCCCTGGAAGGTAAATTCTTTCAGATATTAACTAAGTGTTTCTAAGATTTAGGTCAAAGTCACTTTATATATACATATCCATCAGATTGCTTATACCAAAGTATTAACTTTTCATTGAACTATAGTGTATATACATATCCCAAGTGTACTGCTTGATGTATTTCTAATAAACTCGACATAGTTGTGTAACCAATGACCAGATCAAAGGCACAACCAGCACCCCAGAATCCATCTTGTGCTCCCTTACAATCACTGCTCTCTTCCTCTATTTGACCACTGCCCTGACTTCTCATGAAGAGGTTGCTTTTTAGGTGCTAGTTCCATGTGTAAATGCATAACACACAATAGTTTCCTGTTTTGTGACTGGCTCCATATGGTCAAAGTTATCTATTATTCATCTACATCATTGCATGCATTTCTAGGTTTCTTGTTGCTACATAGTATCCTATGTGTGACTATGCCACAAATATTTTATCCATTCTGCTGCTGATGGACATTGATGATTGCTTTTGCCTTTTGGTTATTAAAAATGTGTTGCTGTGAACAATCTACTACATACCTTCGAGGAGTCTATATATACAGAAATATGTTCACCAACCTAAAATGGTTCAACTTAAGGAGTTTTTAACTAGATGGGCTTTTGGGTGATGTAATCCCAGCATAAATCAAGGAGCATCTGGACTTACAATGGCTTGACTTATGATTTTGTAAGTTTAAAATGGGTTTATAAGGGTATTAAGTTGATTTTTCATTTATAGTGACTTTGAATTATGATGGGTATATTGGACTATAACCCCATTTTAACTCAATGAGCATCTCATATCTTTTGGAATGAGAAGTAACTAAGGGTGAAATTGCTGGGTCATAATATATGCATATGTTTAACTTTATGTATTATAGTATTTTAAATCTGATTGTAGTCAACCTAGCATCAGAGTTATAGAGCAAATTTGTAAACAGTAGAACTGGGACAAGTACCCAGAGTTACTAAGCACTTTCTAAGAATTCCTTTCTCATCCACTCATTTATTCTTTAATACGTTTTTAAATAGCTCCTAAATGGACAATTCTAGGCACTTTGAATGCAGACAAAGAATTACCACTGCTTGTCTTCACGTTCAAGGAATTTAGTTTAGTGAAATCTATTGTGGATTAGGATGAAGCACAGAGAAATTTTTGAACCCAAAGGTGGACCAACATTATGCATTGAAGAAGTTTCTTGGAACTAATGCCTTTTGAATTGCATTTTGAAGAATGGCTAGGAATTACACATATGATAAAGAGAAAAAGGACATTTTAACTTTTGCAATGGTTCAGAGGTAGAAGAATTGCAGTGATTCTCAAACCCAGCTATGCATTAGAATCAGTTAGGGAGCCTTTAGAAATGATGCCAAAGGGCCAGGCACGGTGGCTTACACCTGTAATCCCAGCATTTTGGGAGGTCAATGTGGGTGGATCACAAGGTCAGGAGTTCGAGACCAGCCTGACCAACATGGTGATACCCCATCTCTACTAAAAATACAAAAATTAGCCAGGCATTGTGGCACACACCTGTAATCCCAGCTGCTCAGGAGGCTGAGGCAGGAGAATCACTTGAACTGGGAGGCAGAGGTTGCAGTGAGCCAAGATCATGCCACTGCACTCCAGCCTGGGTGACAGAGAGCAAGATTCTGTTTCAAAAAAAAAGAAAGAAAGAAAAAGAAAAAAAGAAAGAAAGAAAGATTCACCTCAAGCAACTGATTAAGAATCTTTGCAAGTGATGCCTGCGAATCTGTAACTTCTACAATTTTGCCAGGTGACTCTAATATAACATCAAAACTAACAAAACTGAGACATTCAGCGTGGCTTAGAGATATGAGGGAGGATATAGAAGGATAAAATAAAAGGAAAGTAAAAAATCAGGGAATGGAAGACCAAGATCATTCAAGGCTCCCTCCTAGGTCAAAATGTTTTGCCGGCAGACAATGAAAATCACATTGCCAACTTGCCACTTTATAGTTCAACTAATGCAGGAGGATGGTATGTAAGAAGTCTTTGGGTCGGTGATATACAAAACATCATTTACAGTCACACTGGTTTTTTTTTAACATTCCTGCTTCAACACTGGTTATATTATCTCAACTTTTGACACATTTATCCCCAGAACATCAACTTTATCAGACACATTTTAAATAGCAAACTTAGCAAATCTGCTCCTAAATATTTTACATTTAAAATGATCTTTTGTGTCTATCTATATTATAAAATGAAAAAAAAAATCCCCAAAGTTGTGAACTTTTGTAAATTCACTCCCATTTCAAAGTCAACAACAACCAGTTCATCATTTTAAAAGCAAGGACATTTGATGCCAACAGCTGCTATATGTGAGCCAGATAAACTGAAGTGAAAATATGCAAAGTTTGCACCTGAATTATACTCCTTGCAGTGGAAGCAGTGATGCATGGATAAAGAGCATGGGTTCTGTAGTCAGAGAAATTTGAAGTTCTATTTTCTGAAATTCTATCTTTACTAATTTCCAGTGTGGTAATCCTGGAAAAGGTCATCCGGTCCTTCTGAACCAAAGTTTTCTCACCTGTGAAATGTGAATTTCACCAATGTGTATTCAGTGTCTACTCTGTTCTGAGTGCTACATAGATGCTTTTAACATGTACAACAGTATTAGTCTGTTCTCATGCTGCTAATAAAGACATACCAGAGACTGGGTAATTTATAAAGGAAAGAGGTTTAGTTGACTTACAGTTCTACACATCTGGGGAGGCCTCACAATCATGGTGGAAGGCAAAGAAGGAGCAAAGTGACATCTTACATGGTGGCAGGCAAGAGAGCTTATGCAAGGGAACTTTCCATTTATAAAACCACCAGATCTCATGAGACTTATTCACTACCACAGAACAGTATGGGGGAACTCTTGCCATGATTCCATTACCTCCACCTGGCCCTGCCCTTTTCACTGGGATTATTACAATTCAAGGTGAGATATGGATAGTGACACAGCCAAACCAGATCAGCAACGCTATTTAATCTGTCTGACAATCCTATAAAGTGATTAGCATTAATAGCCCCATTTTACTATCAGGAAAATAAAGCTTAGAATGGTAAGTGCCTGGCTCTGAACACAAATCTTTTATTTATCATATAGAATTTAGTTCTTAACACCAGACATGTCTAAAACTGGAATATTATCTGTTTCTGGGGATGCAATAAGATGTGTAAGAAATAGAACATAATCATAGTGCTCCTTGCTGATAATAACGTAAGCCAAAGACAGGCTATGCTAAGTTAAACATGTTGCATATGAGAATCTTTTTCTCCCAAGAAAGTATAAATAACTGTATTTTATCTGTAAATGAGGTATGCATTGATACATACTATGTGGCAAGCTCTTTTCTAGGCAATGGGTTTATGAGGAGGGGTTGTTAAATAAAATAGGGACATCTCCATTTTCAGTGCCTTATAATCTCTTATGGAAGCAAACCATTTCGGGGAATAGCACCCTTATTCTCAATCCCTATAGTCTCCTATATTGACTTGATATAGGAAAAAAACTGTGACAAATGCTCTTTTTCCTAAGTGGAGTTTGTTTATTTAAACATACTGTTCACACAAATAGAATTCCTGTGTTATGTTCTGAAGTATCACATGCTTCATAAACAAGTACTCATTTGATTTTTGCTTTGACAAAGTGTTTTAATCAGGGGGAAAACAATCTTGAATGCTGTGGATTCTGTTCTCTCAGTTCCATGAGAGTATCTTTGAGGACACACTTTCTTTCTTGACTTTCCCTTTTACTCCCTATGAAAGCTGTTGTACTTCTTTGTGTTTTCAAGTCGTTCTGGTTTCTCCTTGCATTTCTTTGTAATATCAATGATTGAACAAGGCTGTATGATTTAGTGTAATTCACCAGTTTATTAAGTCAAGCACTTGAAGGTCAGCGTCTAACAGAAACAGAGCAGGAGCCCTTTTAATAAACACAGATGATTATGCAAGGAAGATGTGATGAAAGGAAAGCAAAGGAACAGAGACTCTGCTTTAGCATGTCTTCAATATACCTGTTAGAAATATTGATTGAGGCAGATAATGAATTTTTTGGCTCCAAAGCCTGGACTGATTTTTATATATCTTTGTTAACTTTTGATTGTGCAGGGACAGCATGTTTAACAAAAAGTGATTGATTAAGGATTGATTCCCTTCAAAAATGGAAAGGAGAGCAATGGAATCTAAATGGGACTGAACCAAACAGAGAAACCCTTTGATGTGGTAGTTAAAAAGAGTGATTTTCAATGGAATAGCCAGGATTCCATTATATTGACACGTTGGAAAGTTTCATTTGTTTCTTTCATTAATTCAATAAACATATGTTAAGCACCTATTATGTGCTAGGTTCTAAGTTTTTGGGACAGAACAGTGAACAGGACAGGCAAAGTTATGCCTATACAGTGTTTATAGTCTGTTAGGCATCTTACTGGGTGAAAAATGTTGGGGAGAGTGTGGAGAGTCAGGTAAGCTGGAAGTGTAGATGATAAACTAATAAAAATTAATTTCAGACAGTAGTAATAAGTGCTATAAAAAATAATCAGAGTCATGAGTGACAGGTTGAATAAGATTTCATTTCTCTGTTTGGGTTGTCACAAAAGCAAATCCCAAAACAAGGAATTAAAGGCAAGTGATGTATTAGGGAGTTGATCTCAGTAAGTACGGTGAGAGAAGAGAAGTGAGACAGTAAAATGGGGAAAGCCAGTTAAGGCCGGAGAACATACTCCCTCTGGTCATGGGATGCAGAAGCAATTGCCCTGTGAGAGAACTGACATCCTGGGCTCCTAGGACAGCCAAGAGGGAAGACCTCTTGGAGGACATCCTCTTGAATTGAGACCTGAGTAATGAGTAAGACTTGGCCTTGTGAAAATCCAAACGAAGAATATCCAAGGTAGAGAGAATAGCAGATGCAAAGGTCCAGAGGTGAAAACAAGTTTGGCCTCTTGCAGAAACAGAAAGAGCATTTCTGGACCTTCAAAGTCAGGGTGAGAATTGAGAACTTGCTATTTATGCCTGACCTTGACAGAGAGCGCATGTAAAAGCCTAGATACCTGTCTTTTTTCTACCTGGAATGTTTGCTTTGGCAAGAAAGCAAAAATAACTTTTCATTAAAAAGAATTGTTAAACATTTCTCTTTAGATGCAAAGGTATCAAGACACCATTGCTACTTGCTTTTTGTCTACAAAGAAACCATCTGGTTTCTCTGGACCTTGATCTTCTCGTGAGTAAAACAAGAAGGTGAACTTGATCCCTTCCAGAAGCACTCTGATTTTTCTTCACTAAGTTGGAAGTACCAAGAGAGCAGAAACTTTTTTTTTTTTTTTTTTTTGCGATTTCTCTTCTCTTAGCAAAGTTGATATTGATAAATATCCATTTACAAAAAGTTGAATTTTGCATTTCCCAGGGACTGTGGGCTTTACAGTCAGATACACAATGGCTCAAATCTGAGTTCTGTTTAAGTTGGGCTGCCTTGAAACAAGTTTGATTTCTCAGAACCTCTCTTTTCCTTTATGTTGAATAGGGATTCTATTTGTAGTCACTCTCACTACAAAAAGAAATCAACAGGATTAGATGAGATACTATATGTGAAAAAAAAACGACACACCAAGTGCTTAACTGATTTATCATCTTTTCATCTCTTAGCCCTATAAGGCTAGGGAGAACTGACGACATAGCCATAATCGTATCCACAAAATGTTCTGATTTCAGCCCTGGGCTTCCAAAGACTGATCTTCATTTGTATAACATAATAGACTGTATTTACTTCAACCATTAGAGTCTTTGATGTTATGTTTATACTTGGTAAAGGGTCATGGAAAAATGAAGCTAAACCCAGACTGGAAAGATTACAGGCTCAGTCTGCTTAAGATAATTGCAGGGTATTTAAAAGCTCAGGAGTCTCAATCATGAACTCAAGCCTCAAGTTAACTTCTAATATTTTACATCTGCACTCTAATGACTGAAAAGAAATTGTTCAAATTAAGGCTTTAACCATGAAGTAACCCCTGCTGTTCCTCTAGGAAGTCCCTCCCACCCCACCCAAGAGAACATAAAATAGAAAATAAGCTTTTAAGAAATGTTAAAATTAGTGTGCTCCTTATAGAATCTCCCCTTAGATTAACTACACTAAAAATACAGTGAGTTATGTGACCCTTTTTACTTCACCCTTAATCATATGAGGTTAGACTGGTCTGAAGTATTATGTTGGAGGACTGGGAGTATCATCATTTTGTAAACAGATTACAGAGACATGTAGAGTCAAAATATCTTGTTCCTATATTGCTCAAATCATCTATAATTTATACTGTGTTTCACTGGTTCCCAACATGTGGTCACCTGAAGACTTATTGGAAATGCAATTGCTCTAACACCACCCTGGACCTGATGAATTAGAAGCTGTGGAAGTGGGCCCTGAAATCTGTATTAATAAGCCCTACTGGAGATTCTGATGCACATTCAAGTCTGAGAACCACTGTTTATTCATGTAGTCATGCTGGCTTCCCAATAGCAAAGAGTTCAGGCTGGGGAGGCTCCTCTGGAGCAAAAGGTGGGGGCAGAGGCATCATTCAGGATTTATGAACTCACCATCTCCAAGTGGGGCAGACTTCACTGGGGAATTCTCTTTGTCTTGTATAGTTCTAAACTACTTCGCTTCTTATTTGCCCATACCAAAGTCCCCCTTCAACTCCTTTTGTCAGTCATCACAGTTTTTCAGGATGTAGCTGAATGGGGTTGAGATCATGTGGATGAGATCATGCTCTTGAGGGAGAGGAAACATAAATTAGAAAAAAGCTGCCCTTACTTGTCCATTCTGGGGCCAAGCATCTATTGTCAGTACTAAGTTAGCTGCACTGTCAAGGTGAGGCTGCATAGACTAGCCCTGGGCTTTTTTGCTAAGAGTCTGTATTCTTTTACACTTCAAATATCACAAAGACCCCTCTTCCCTTATCTTAGCCCTGGTTAGTGCCAGACCCAGGAATATGGGAATAATGGGGAGAGCAAAAGAAGAAAAAAAACTCAGTCCATTCCATTAAAATACTAAATGGCCAACTCAAAGAGGGCAGACAGAGCAAAGGTCAGAGATGGGAAAGATTCTGGCCATTATGCAATCGAAACCACTCATTTTCAGATGGAAAAAGCAGATGTTGAGAGAGGTGAAAAAACTTCTCAAGATCACAGATCAAAACTCAATTTACCAGAGAGACCCTTTTCCCTCTATACCATCAGTTCTCAAAATGTAGTCTAGGAACCCCCAGCAATCTCTGAGACACTGTCAGGAGATCCATGAAGTGAAAACTATTTTCATAATAATACTAAGACCTGATTTGCCTTTTTCTCTCTCATTCTCTCATAAATGTACAGTGGGATTTTCCAAACTCTGCATGACGTTGATACCACAAATTGAATAAAGAAGCCACCATGAAAATACAACTATTCTCTGACAACAGACCAAAAAAAGATATTTATGAAAGCGTAAAACAGTGTCCTTCTCATGATTTTTAAAGAAAAAAAATATATATATATAGAAAGAGAGAGTTACAAAATATGTTGTTGTCTTAGCTTGGGTTACTGTAACAAAATACTACAGACTGGATGACCTAAGCAACAGACATTTATATTCTTACAGTTCTGGAAGTTGGAAGTTTGAGCACAGGGTGCAAGTGTGGCTGTGTTCTGGTGTTGGCCATCTTCTTAGCTTAGAGACAGCCACATGCTCACTGTATATTCACATGGCCTTTCTTTCATGCATGAAAGTGAAGAGAGAGTGCTTCCGTATCTCTTCCTCTTTCCATAAGGGCACTGATCCCATTGTGAGGGCCACACCCACATGGCTTATCTAAACCCAATCACCTCCCAAAGGCCTCACCTCCAGGTATTATCACATTGGGGATTAGGGCTTCAACATGTGAATTGTAGGGGGATATGAATATTTATTCCCTAGGAATTATTTTTGGCATGTAATGGTTTTATATCATTACTTCAATAAATTAAAATTGTTTATTGTTTTAAATTTCTATTTTAACATTTAATATAGTAAATAGTGATTGATATATCCTGTATAAACAAATGTTCTTTATAACCCATAACAATTTTTAAGAGTGTAAAGAGGTTTTGAAATTAAAAAGTTTGAAAATTGCTACACTCTCCCATGTCTTTAAAAACACATGTTTGGCTTTTAACTCAGAAAAAGACAATTTTGAAATCACAAGCTCTGTGAGGACAGGGATGTTTCTCTTTTTTGCTCAGAAATGTTTCCCAGATTTCTAGAATAGTCCCTGTAACATTACAGGCATTCGATAAATATAAATCAGATAAATAAAAAATATATATTTTACCCAAAAGTAAACAGTAATTTTTTTAACCAATAGCTCAAAGGGAAAAAAAAATGTCCAGAAAGGAAACTCTTTGACAGAAACTTCCCCATCTCTAGAGTCCTCCAGGTAGAAACTAGAACCGGGGCAGGGTGCCAAGCTCAGTTGCCATCCTGCTGTCCCAGAATCAACATAAAGCTGGAAGTACTAGAGAGTGTGGCCTACTCCCTGTTCACATGTGCGCCCTTCTCACCTCCCTTCTTTCTCCTCATTCTGGATATCTGTTTTCTTTTGAATACCAGGTTTATTGTTGAATGCAGAGGTATGACTGTGGAACAACATATACCAAACAAATTCAGAACTTAGGAAATGTGGAGTGCAGGTGCCGTTTCAGTTTCCACTGGGCTAAGAATTATCAGATAACCCTGAATAACTGGGGGAAAATATTGATTTTCAAAATGTATATGTACTTAAAAAAACTTGATCTGCAAAAATTAGCCCCACCTTCTTTAGGCTACATTGTTTTGGCTGAGAAATGATTCCCACAGGAGAAACTTCTAGTAAATTTTACCTAATCATTCCAGTAATTTGTAAAGGGTTAATACTTTGTCCCCCTGAATTGAACTCTTTATGATGAAGAAGATGCTACTAACTCATTATTAGAAGCTGCCAGTGACTCATTTTGGTACTTTTACCTATTTCTTCCTCTTGATAAATTGTGTCAAGTTCAGAAGAGGGCCGGCCGTTGACTTTATTTTAACATTAAAAATTCTGAAGCTGAGAGAGGTCAAGTGACTGAAGAAATCATCAAATTGGACTTACAATCAGGCTTTTGGGATCCTTGCATGGGGTCCTTTTATTTTCATGACATTGTATTGGAAAGATGGGAACAAATCATATCTCTACCTGCAACACTAACCTAAATAAGAAAAAGGTTATGTGTTGGCCGATGTGCTTGTTGTTTTGTATGCTGTATTTCACTTGCTTCTCCCTTACAGGGTTGTATTTTACCAATAAGAAATATGTGCTTAAGACAAGTTAAGTAACTTGCTCAAGGTCACATAGATGGAATTAGAAGCAGCATTTTAATATAACATGTTCTCTGTCTTTGCTGACTTCATTACAAGATGCTGCCTTTCAAATGAGAAGATATGCAGTCAGTACTTTTTAAGACAAAAGATTCTTATTAAAATATATAATGAGTGACTTAGGCTTGAATGCATGATTACGCACCATCAATAATTAAATAAAACAGCAAGATGCTTTCATACCATCACTTAAAAAATTCTAATTGTAATGGCCTACCAACCAAGAAAACCAGTATTTAATACATTAGTAGAAATAACTGCTCTGCAATTTATTTTTTTCTTTTTCTTTCTTTTTTTTTTTGAGAGAGAGTTTTGCTCTTGTCTCCCATGCTGAAGTGAAATGGCGCAATCTCTGCCCACTACAACCCTTGCCTCCTGGGTTGACGTAATTCTACTGCCTCAGTCTCCAGAGTAGCTGGGATTACAGATGCCCGCCACCATGCACAGCTAATCTTTGTATGTTTTTGTAGAGATGTTTCACCATGTTGGCCAGGCTGGTCTTGAACTCCTGATCTCAGGTGATCCACCAATCTTGGCCTCCCAAAGTGCTGGGATTACAGCTACTCTGCAATCTCTAAGTGTAGAAGCTCCAATATGCTTTTCCCTCTGCCTTTCCACTCCTCCTCCTGCACAAGGGTGTCAGACAGCAGTGGAGCAGAAGGCAGGCTGATTGGATGCAGGAGTCACCTGGGGTTGTGTATAGATTGGAACAGTTTTTGTCATTGTAACTTCTCTTGCCTTGCCCAACCAATTTTGCTAAAGAATTGGGACTATGAAAGTACTTATTCCATTCCAGAATCAGGTGGCTTGTGTTTTCATCAAGAAGCTATTTATTTTAAAACACACAGTCGGACTAACTGTCTCACACACACAGCTTCCTTTTCTACAGAATTCTTCAACAGGCTGTTATGGGCTGAACTGAGCCTCCCCCAAATTCACGTGTTGAAATCTAAGCCCTAGTACCTCCGAATGTGACTGTATTTGGAGATGGAGTCTTCATACATGTAAGTAAGGCTAATTGAAGTCATTGAGGTGGGCCTTAATCCAGCAGGACTGGTGTTTCCACAAGAAGAGAACAGAACTGATGCAGGTAGGCTTTGTGTCCCCACCAAAATCTCATCCAGAATTGTAATCCCCAGTGTTTAGGGAGAGACCTGGTGGGAAGCAACTGGATTATGAGGGTGGTTCCCGAATTCTGTTCCTGTGATAGTGAGTGAATTCTCATGCGATCTGATGGTTTTACAAATGGTAGTTCTTCCTGAGCTGACACATACACTCTCACCTGTCACCATGTAACATGTGTATTTGCTTCTCCTTCGCTTTCCACCATGATTGTAAGTTGCCTGAGGCCTCCCCAGCCAAGTGAAACTGAGTCAAATAAACCTCTTTCCCTTATAAATTACCCAGTCTAGAGTATTTCTTTATAGCAGTGTGAGATCAGACTAATACAGACACAGAAAAATACAGAGGAAAGACCATGTGAAAACACAGGGAGATGTCAGCCAAATACAAACCAAGAAAAGGGACCTCAAAAGTAACCACTCTGCTGGTACCTTAGTCTTGGACTTATAGCTTCCAGAACTGAGAAAACAGATTTGTCTGTTGTTTAAGCCACCCAGTCTGTGATATTTGCTACAGCAGCCCTAGCAAACTGATATGCAGGCCCAGATTTTTTTTTGTAGGGACCTTAGGCTCTTATGAATGGACACTGGCCTCCAAGGTCCTCAGTGTAGATTTGCCCAAAGTCTGGAAACATGGGACAAGCACCCTCCCCCGTGCTGACTTGATGGTCTCCCCTGCACTGCTGAACCTCAGAGGAAAGGGAATGGGCAAGCTAGAACAATCCCAGAGATGGTTCCTGTTCTTCCCTTCCCAGGGGTCTCATGTCCTGATCAACACTTTCCCGTTCTGCTCCCTTGGGTGTCAGCCTTTTCTCTTCTGTGTTTCTAAACCACACAAAGTGTTGAGTCGTCAGTGCTGACACACTGAATAACAACACTTAGTTAAGGAACACACACAACTCTAGCACCTTTTACTAATTAATTCATCCCAACTTTAATTTCGTTTGCCTCTCAGTTTCTAACTTCTAACTAAACCTGCTAATTACTTTGTGCTAATTCTGACACATTCTTCTAGAAGGCAGAAAAAAATTGTCTTGCTAATATCAATGTTAGAAAGAAGGACAGTGAATTTAACAAAGAACCCAATTTCTATGGTTTAAAAATGTTCATTAGGGAGCAGGGAAAGGCATTATTTTTATTTAAAGATTCAGCCTTAATAAGAAAATGTTTCTCTCTCTGTTCAGTTATGCCAGTTATTTTAGCATTCAGGCACATATTGAATAATTATAGAAATTAAAAAGAATCTCAGCATAAAATCCAGAAAGTAGTGAGTGCACAGATGCCGGCAGGTTGGTGTGACCTAACCCACAGACACTCACAGCTTTCTAGATTTGGGTGAATACAGCATCCTTCCACCCAGCGAGCTGACAACCAGCAAAGGGTCAGGGGTATGGTCATTGCACTGACTTCTGTATTGTATTAATCTTATGTGCTTAATTTCAATAAGACATTTGCACCAATGGCTCTGGGGCCTAGAGGAAGCTAAAGTTCCACTTCTCAAATTTCTTCTCATTTCTCCCGGTCAGCTCAAAATGCTATGTCTTCCACAACCTGGGCCCTGAGCTCCTTCTCTTCTCAGAGCATATCATCCTCTCCAAACTTCTGAAGTAAGCAACCTGTATTAGCACCACTGAGTATTCAACCACAACAAAATTTCTCTCTCCCTAACTGAACTTGATTTCTGTCTTGATTGTTCATTCCATATGATGTTTCAAAAACCTCATTTTATCTAGGGAAACTCAATGGATGGCGTGATTTTTCTGTCATTTCAAACATAATGGTGAATTCAGATTCATGCTATCATTCCTCTTTAGGGGTTGATGCTAAGGTATTAGGTTCTTATTCAAATACCACTGTAACACTGGCAAGAAGTCCAGGCTCTGCCTCCTTAGGCTGATCTGTCTGGATCTGTGCAGGTGCCAATCACTCTTTCTGTCATCTGCCTGCCCCCTTCCTACACACATCTTAAGGGGGAGGCAAGGAGATTTCAAAGAAACACAGGAGAAGGTTCACCTGCTTGGAGAGGGTGGGCTTAAAATTTCAAAACAGCATTCATGCCCCTCTCCAGTTGCACTGTAAAATTAAACAAAAGCAATTTAAATGAGAACAATTTAAATGAGAAGGCATTTATTCAGAACTTGCTACAGCAAGGAAGTCAGCCATTGTCTCTTGCAACTTACATTTTGGCAAAGACTCAAAGGTAGATGGGGGAATGGGAAAGTTTTATAATGCAGAAAGGGAAGGCTTCACGTGTTCCCTGATTGGAGGTTGTTGGCACAGGGAAGCTGAGGTCAGGTCACCTAGAAGTGGAAGATGAAAAATAGCCCCCTAGGCCAGGCTACATCTCCAATCCATCAGAAACTCTGGGGGTGGGGCCTTGGGATTTTAAAACTTCTCAGTGCTTTAGGGAGTGTAATTAGTTATCTTTGGTTGGTTCTGAGTTGGAAGCAAGTCAAAAGGGAAGCTGGCTGTTATTGTCCAAGACCTGCCTGCTCTAGGCTGACTGCGGCAGAGGTTGCAGTTTGGCTTCCTGGACTGTTTGCTGCAGGGTTTGTGGACTGGAGTCCAATTGTCATAGATGCTCTGCCCGAAGCCTGTTTATTTAGTCCCTCAGGTCTATCAGGAACAGGTAGAACTCGTTGATAAGGCAGTGGTTCACAAATCTCAGCATGATCAGATTCAATCACACATTGACACACACACACACAAACAAGTTAAAACTTCACAGCTCATCTTGTCCTGCTTGTCTGTCTTCCTCTCCCCAACCCCAGGTTATTAACTCTTTGGGTCTCTTAGTCACTTTATAATGTCAGTTCAGTGACTAACACCTAACAAATTGGTGCTTGATAAGTATTTATAGTTTTTACTAGGTTCTTTTATCTGTATCTTTGGTATGACTGTGACTAGCAGAAAAAAAGTTGGTTGTGGGGTAGAAAATGAAGCTCCCGTTGTCTACTCTGAGTGCTAATTGCCCATAGTGCTGGGACTCCTACTCCCCAGTAGAGAGAAAACAAGTAGGGATGACACATTAGGGATAATAGGCTGAGGGAATTAGAGGACATAAAACAATAAAATGGACCTATGGGCCCATTTGAACAGCTTCAGTTTGATGCGCTCTGACGCTCTCCCAACACGGTCCCTGTCCACGTGAAAAAGGGAGTTAGACTGAGCTGGTCATTTATGGAATCTGTTCACTGCCTCTCTCCAGGAAAGAGCATTAACTCTGACAACAGGTTTGGTCAGGGTAAATCAATTTTGACACAATTGGTTTTACTGTTTTCTGAGAGTCCAATTAAATGTTATTGTTCTTTTTATTTAAATGGAACCCTAAGAACCTATCTATTAAAAGATTGAGAATGGGGAGGCCATGCATAAATGCATTCAATTGTCCATTCACTCATTACCTAATGGTGAATAACTTGGTCTGTAGAGCAATGGTTATCAAGCTGGGATCCATATGAGAATCACCGAGGAAGGCCAGGCGCAGTGGCTCATGCCTGTAATCCTAGCGCTTTGGGAGGTTGAGGCGGGTGGATCACAAGGTCGGGAAGTTGAGACTAGCCTGGCCAACACAGTGAAACCCTGTCTCTACTAAAAATACAAAAAAATTAGCTGGGCATGGTGGCAGATGCCTATAATCCCAACTACTTGGGAGGCTGAGACAGGACGATTGCTTGAACCCAGGAGGCAGATGTGGTGGTGAGCAGAGATCGTGCCATTGCACTCCAGCCTGGGCGACAGAGCAAAATTTCATCTCAAAACAAAAAAAAGAGAGAAAGAGAATCACCGAGGAAGATGAAAAATAGCCCCCCCGCCCCACATCCCTACCAATCTACCTTTCTGATCCATCAGAAACTGAGGGTGGGACCTTGTATTTTTAAACATCCTGAGATGATGCCAGGGTTCACTGGTGAAAGTGGCTGCTATAGAATTAGACCTCCTAGATTAAATTCTAGCAACCGTGCTTATTAACTGAGCATGCCTAAGCTCTCAGAGCCTCAGTTTCCTCATTTGTGAAATGGCTAATGGAGTAACATTTACCTCAAGGGGTTTCAGAGAATTAGGGGAGGTGAAACATGTAAACAGTAGTTCAGCTCCAAACACATGGTCAGATGTATGGTAGCTGTATTTGTATTTTAATTAATTATAATGATATTACTTCAATTAACATTAAGCCCTGTGGGGATACAGAAAAAATAAAACAAAAACGATTTTATTACTTATAATACTGGGTAGAATTATGTTTTTCTGGCTATGAAGGTGAAATAATAATACTGTGAGAAAGAAAAAGAAAAGAAATAAACGTAGATTCATGGAAGGCATCTATCGTTGGTTTCTTGCATTTGCTTGACCAGGGCAGGGCCTGTTACAGGGCAGCCTATTATGGCCAGCACACGATCTGCTGGTTGTCTGCTCTGAAAGTTTTGCCCAACGGGGAATAACTGCAGATATAACAAAACCAATCTTGGGAACCATAAACCAGATACAAGATGAAGTAAGCACTTGTAGCAAAAATTGACAGGTCAATAGAGAGAACAACAAAAGATGAAAAAAAAAAGAAGCCATAAAGTACAGAAAAGCTATCCAGAGGACGGTGTGATACCTTTACCTGCTAGTGGCAGAAGCCACAGAACAAGATGCAGGAAGTTGTAGTCATTGTAAAGCTGTTGTAAGAGCAATGATCTCTGCCTGCAAAAGACGAGCCTCTGTTTTCTGGATTAATGAGTGAATAAATGATGAATGAATGAATGAATGAATGAACAAATTAGCAAACCAACAGCCTAAGAGAGCTAAAACAATAAAATAATGTTGCCGAATGGAATTTTAAGTATTTTGGATTCCAAAGGCATGCATGCTTCAGGTCATGGATGTGACTAATTAAGGTTTGTGGAACCTGAAGCTTAAATAGTGTGAAGGGCACTCTTTTAGAAAAGGAATTTTTAAAATCTTCCTTGCTATCTATAAATAGATAGACTTTGATGAGGCCTGTGCAAGCAGGTAGCCCTAGAGCTTTCACTTTGTTGGCTTGATGATGACTCTTTCTTTCCTGGTATAAAGTAGACGAAAAAAGGAATGTAAAGGAAAGTGACGTATTCTGAAACCAGCACCTTCACTGTTTGCTACTGTTTATTATCAGTAGTTCTAAATGACTTTATGGATTTAGCAAATGGATTGGTCCTCTCTCAAAAACATTTGGTTACATAGATGTTCTAATAAAAAAAAAAAGCTTATATCTGTTATTACTGGACAAATAATAGCCAATATCTATTTATCATGTGAAGGTTTTGATGTATCTTGTTTTCATTCCAGTGGAATGTAATATTGATTGTAAAATAATTTTGTCAACTCACTAGTGGTAGACCAAAATTGCTTTACTAAGGTTTGTTTTTCTTTTTGTTTCCCTGTTTATTCCCAAAGGCTAAAAATCCAATTTATCATTATTGATCTGTCTTTCACTATAGAGCAGAAATCTTTTGAATTGGGTATTTAAGCTTTGCTTGGTTTCATTTTATAATTAAACTCCTACTAAAGCTGAATTGTCTAACATTTTAATAAGTATTGAAAAGATATATTTGTATTTAATCCCTTATGTACTGTTTTGAAGTGGCTCACACAAATATGAAGTGTCTAGGAAATTCATGTTAAAATCCTTTGTTACGTTTGTAATGAATTATTTATTCATTTAAACAACAGGAATTTATTTAGAGCTGAATGTAAGTTTAATATTGTGTTTTGAGGTAAAAAATCAAATTACAAATCTGTAGTCCCTGACCTCAATAGATAAAGGTTTACTTTAGGTAAAATACAAATGTAAACTCCATGACACCAACTACTATCTATAGCAGCTAAATTATGAACACCAACTTGGATTGCAACTGTATTAAATTGTGTGTGGTTATAGAGACATGGCCTGGGAGGTAATATGCAGATGGAATAATGGTGAAATTATGGGAAGGACAGAAAGGAAGTGCATTTCAGAAGATTACTGTAAGGAAAACAAAATATAAGGGAAGAGACGAAAGTAAACTGAGTCATTACGAGAACTTTAAGGAACATGGCCTGGTAGCATGGGGACCCATGTGGATGACTGGTGAAAATTAAGATTTAATTAACAAGAAATGGCCAGATAACTATAAATCTTGAGTTTTGTTTTATTTTTGTATCTTTTTCTTTTTACTGTTGTATACTATAAGATATAAAGTCATTGGTGTTTTTTGAGTGGAGGAGTGACTTTATAGTGCTTCCAAGCTCAGCTCTGAATTTAGAGTCAAAGAGATTTGGGTTCAAGTCATGTCTCTGCAACTTCCTAGCTGTGCAACTTTGAGCAAATTCCTTAACCTTACTACACCTGAGTTTTTTCATCTGAAAATGATGGTATTTAATGATTCTATGTTTCAAAGTATTGCGATGCCATTATAATATACCACTGCATAGTGAATATTTAGTATTGGTATTTGGGTACATAGTAAATACTCAGGGCATGTTAACTATTGCATGATTTCAAAGTTAGAATCTAGTATGGTTAGTATTTCAGCACTGATCATGACCCAGATGGGAATGTAGTAAAGCTTTTTGTTTTATTTTTATTTTTTGTCTTTTTAAGAGAATGAGTTTAAGATAAAAGTGAAGCATGTAATTAGATATTCTCACTAAAAGCAGCATGTGCATTTTTAGGTCATACTATTTTATTAAGACCCTGAATAAGCCAGACCAGTCAGTGGTAGTAAACATGAAAAAGAAATAAAGAATCTAAGCAATTAACTTATTTTTCTTGGTCTCGATTTGTGATTTTTCTTGCATTCTAGAAAACACTGGTGAGATATGTTTGTTTGTTTAAAAGTGAATCATTTTGATAATCTCATTGGCTCAAAGACTGGTGGAATCTGCTGGGAGAGACAAAAGAGGAGGTCTTAGTTTTGTATGTAAGTACCTCCATCTATTTTCTTTGTCAAGTTTTGAAGCTGTGAAGGTAGTTGTACAGATTATGGGAAAGCTCTGATAAGACTGAATCAGGGATAGGAAACAGGCTAGGGATAGGTTTGGACCACAGGAAACCCTCTGGCTTTCCCATTTTAAGCATGATTAATGTGACCAGCCGAAAGAAAAGGTGGAGAAATCTCAATTCTAGATTTAGATCAAAATAGACTAGCTTTGATTTTCGATGGAGAAAGAAACTAATTGGCACATTAGAGTTAAGTCAAACGTCCCCTGTTTCTTGTTAAGGTTCAGATACGTATTTGGTGACACGTATTCACTGTGTGAATTCACTGAATATGTGTCTGAATCTTAAGAAGAAATGCCTTGTGCTTTTATGATTTGCTTCTTCTTTACTTAAAAAATAAATCAACCACTAGTTCTAATGTTATCTGTTCCAATATTCCACACTGAGGAAAATCCTCATCTATTACACATACTTGGATTTGGAGTCAATCCCAGAATAGTTGCTGATGCCTGCACATGGGCTGGAGCTGTGTAATCGCTTTTGGTGCTTAAGGGAGACATGGGAACAATCTCTCTCCTAACAGAAGACCAAATTGTGATCTTAGAATCCTTGGTCTAGATTAAGTCCCAGAGGTAACTAAAGTGTTCAGCTTCTCCCACTGAGTACGGCTCCCCCAACCCTTTTTTTACATATAGACACACAATCTCTTCTTTATATTTTATTCAGCTTTTAAAGGTTAAAAGAACAAAATCAACTCATAAACGACAGGAGGGGAATCATTTTGTTACTTGAAGTGGACAATAAAATGATTTCCCTGCTGTTTGCCTCAGCTGAATTACAGCCTTAAGTCTGTGTGAAATCCAATTTGATGAGATGTTATTTGTTACTGCTGAAATAACTTGTTTCTTTGCAGTCCTGCTCCAAACTAGATTGTGCCATTGACTTCTGCAAAGCTTCTCGTATTCCTGGGTGCTCATCAAGCTTCATCTTCCCATTTTAACTGTATGTTATCAGACATTTCTGGGAAATTTGGATTCAGGACGAATTGCCAAATGTGTCAAAAGTCTTATCTTTATGTATTAAGTATTGACAGTGTCTGTAGAATAACATCGGGTGTAGAAGACTTTCTACTAAGGGTTTTTGATCTTAGAAAAATTAGAAAGTGAATACAATCTGCTCTCTAAAGCACTAAAAGGTTGGCTACCTTAATATTGGTGGGATGAGACTGGATTTTTCCTCCAAGGCTGTTGGAGAAAAAGAAGAGAGGAAAAAATAGTTATAGCAATCCTATAAGCCACATGAGTATGGAAACAACCTTCCATTTTCTGTTTTTCTAATTGACTTAAGGCAAATGCACTACAGATTGTATTTAGAGACTTGGTAGGTTGCCTCAATTTTCCCAGGGGACTAAGCAGTGAATCAGCTTTATGAAGTTTAGTGCACAACTCATCTGTCCCAAAGCCAGGTGGCCCTAATTCAAATCTAAGTGACCCAGGAACCATTTACCAGCAGACAACAGTATCAAGAATCACAGCATTGACACTTGAAGACTTCTTGATTATATACAAAATCTTTTTCTTGTTCCTTTCATGTTATTGTGGCTGGCAGCTCGTCTTTGCATGTTACCATCTCTAAAATGGCACAAAAGCTTACCTTTATTTGGAAGACATCAGAGGTCTGGACCTCCCATTCTTGGCCCAAACACCATCCACATACAAAGTGGGGATCCAGTGGATCCATTGGGCTCCACATCACTTCTGTAGTAGGACTCGATCATGGTGATTGCTTGGTATTATCAACATCAAGATTCAAAAGTCCAACACTGCAGAAATTTCAGGAGTGATTACAGCAAGAGAGATCCTGAAGATAGACACTAAAACATATTGATCTTTGGGTTCATCTAATTGCTGCACTTTTCCTGGTACATTCTAACCTTTTGAGTTCCATCCTTAGAGATATACAGTATCGTAAACTTGGTTATGATCTTAGAGTCCTAATGATTCTCACCCACTACATCTTCAGGTAGATAGATAGATGACAGATAGATAGATGGAGAGAGAGAGAGAGAGAGAGAAAGAGAGAGAGAAAGAAAGAGAAAGGACACATTTGTTGTTGTTTGTTTTGATGCTATTTGTATACAAGTAAACCTCATTTCTGTTTTGATCTATCATTCCACTAGGTATCAGAAACTTGATTCCACTGGATTAACATGTTCCTTGTTTCCCTTCTCCATGCAGCTTATGCAGTGCCAGGACCTAGCAGGGCGATATGGATGTGGGTGGGCATGACATGGATCATGTCTGGGTCTCCATCATCTCTCTGCACTGTCTTGCTCATCCCTGCCTGCAAAGCCTCTTCAGGTCGGCATACTCTGAGCCGCCCCTGACCCCCACTCCAAGGCAGGGTCCACAGGAAGCATTCTGCTACTCCTGCTCCCATAATGGGCTGTAATAAACCTATCCTCAGAGCCTCTTTGGGGCATCATTGCAGTTTCCTAGTGCCACACTGAGTTTGGGAATCTGAGAGACTGAGGCAGTCCAGCCTGCCTGTAACCTCAGGCAGGAGACTTTTTCTGTTCCTACTTGTGCTAGATGAGAAGGACCACAAAAGACTGACTACGTCCTGGGTTTTACTTGGAGATGGTTGCCATGTTCTTCCTATACCTACTCTAAATCTGTTTGGAATTCCTATTGTCTCCCTTACTTCCTACCTTTGAACTTAGTCCTGTGGAATCTTGATCTTGTCTGAGGATAAGGGTAAAGTGCAGATAAACATTTCCCTAATAATATTTTCTGCTTAATCTTTTGTCTGCATCAGACAGAGCCTATGCTATTTGAAACTCAAAGCCAAGGATCAATTCTTTTGTTCTCTCTTCCTTGGTGACTGTTGAAAGCCGGGAAACATCCAGGGATAATGAAATGCTGGAGATGAAAAACAGAATTGATTAATAGATCAAGATATTATTCAATATTTCTCAAACCTCAATGAAGCACAGACCTCCTTTTAAAGAAAAACTTTCTCTAGAATATAATATATAAAATTGTACTCATTAAAATTCTATTTAAATTTGTATATAGAGAAAACATAAAACACTTTATGTTTACAGATCTTAAGCAACCAAAAAGCCTAAAACTTACTTATAAATGTCCTTGGCTGTTAGGGTTATAATAACAGAAAAGCATAGACAGAGCGGCTTATAAGCAACCGAAATGTATTTCTCACCGTTCTGGTGTGTAGGAAGTCCAATATTGAGGTGCTAGAAGATTCAGGGTCTGCTCAGGGCCTGCATCCTGATCCATAGGCAACCAACTTTTTGTTGTGTCCTCACCTGGAGGAAGGATAGAGAGCTCTCTGGGACTTCCTGTATGAGTGTACTTGTTCCGTGACCTAATTACCTCCGATAGACCCCCACATCCTAATGGCATCACATTTGGGATTAGGTTTTAACAACAACAGAAGGTTGGAGGAACACGAACATTCCATCTATAGCACAAATGAAAAATAAACAAAATTAAAAAGCCAGAGAAATCTGAAATAACTGGCATGAATGTGATAGAATACTACAGCACTAACTGCTAAGAGTAAGCACAAGTTTGACACGACGACCCTGAGATCATGTATTAACTTAATCCTCTCAGTAGTTTTCTCTGAAACTCCTGCAGAACCCTCATTGGCCTAGTGAGCCACAGCAGCATGAAGCCCTCCTTGCTATGGACGCTTCCTTTATATGTGTCTGTTTTTTTTTTTCATTCCTCATTAGCCCCCAGCAAGTGAAGTAACACCACCAAGATGATTCTCAACACTGAAATCAGAGGCCGTACTCAAGTGGTCATCCTGACAATGCAGAGTTTGCTTTTAATTATTTGTTTTGTATCATAGAAATGAAAGCCCCAAATCTAAAATCCTCAAAAAAGGGCAACAACTCATTAACAGCTGGAGATTTAATTTCTAATCTGATTGCTTTACTCTAGAGATCGTGCCAAAGGGTTACGTATTTGATCCCAAGCAACATAGTTCATAGTAGAGGAGGCAATCCTTCTAGAAGACCTCATGAGAGTTCAGAAGACTTGGTGTCATTCCTAATAACAAATTTGTGTATTTTAAATAATAATATAGGGGTATGAACAATATCTATTTACCTTATATGTACATTTTTTTTCTTTGAAAATTTAAGTTCTTCCTTACTTTAGGAAAGAGTAGTTTCAAGTAAGCAAACAGGTAATTTCTAAAACCATCTCAGATCAAAAGAAGGGAAAACTAGGGAAAAATAAACAACATGTTAGGAAAAAATATATTTCAAAATGTTCCAAAAACTTAGCTGCATTGAATTTTATGGGAAGTATATTTGAATAATGTCTCCACTGATTTAATATTTTATTAGATATAAAAAATTATGGTATAATTAAAATAAATGTATATATTCTGTCCGCCATCAACTAATGATAAAGTCACCAACCAGTCTATTTGGATATTGGAGATATATACACATATATATATATGTGTATCATCTCATGTAATTATCATCAAAAACCTACTAGGAACATAGATTTACTTAACTTTTATGGATCAAGAAACTGAATCACAGAGAAATCTTATAATTTACCCAAGATCTTAAAGTTGCTAAATGAAAAAGCTGTTATTTAAATAAAAGTTCTTTTGACCCCAAATCAAAGTTCTGTTCCCCATAATATATCTATCCCCCATTTGGTAGTATTTCAGTAGCCCTACCAGTAAAACTAACATTGTAATTCCACATAGCAAGATCAAGTGGATTTATATAGAACAAGAAAAACATTTAATAAGAGGGAAAATAAACTATTTTTCTTTCTTCCCACCAACTAATCTGTGGATTGAGTCACGTTTTTCAGACTCTGGGTGTCTCAGAAGGAGTATAGAAAGGGAACAAAGTGAAATTAGAAGGGGAAGTTAATAACCACAGGACAAGTCTCTGTCACAGAGGGACTTTTGCATGATTGAAAGTAATTTGTGGGAACAGCAAATGTTCTTTATGAGCCAACAAAGGCAGCTTTGTTTAAGCCGCCGCTGTTCTCAAAGAAAATGTGTAATGTCTGAAGATTTTAATAGACCTACCCAGATTTACCATCAGAGCCAGAAATTACAGAATGACAGCCAGAATTAATTACGTGGGAATATTTCACATATCAATTAAAAGAAAATGATTTGTTATTGATGTATAAGTCACAGACTTCCATGACTTAAACTACGCTGAAACCTTCCTAATTTATATTCTCAATCCAGAACCATATATTGAGACGTATTCCAGATGGTTACAAGTTAATGGGATGAGATCTGCTTCAGTTCATTATGTCCAAGCCTGGCCTCATTATCTTGTAACCCTATCCCAAATCTGCTTTTCTTCCACAGTTTTCTCTCACAGGTTATGCCCTATTGCTCTTGAATTACATATCTCATCAACTTTTAACATTGCAATTTATGGATAGCATAATTGGTCTTTCACTCTTCTATTAAACAAATATTTATTTAGCATATACTGATCACCAGCCACCCAATGCTTCAAGTCTTTGTATCAGCAAATACAACATATAAAATAATGATATATAGCTAAAACATTTTTCTGTTTTCCAAATGCTAACCACAATAGTTAAAATAAGAATCACTAAAAACCCTACATTGTTTTACTCTGTCTTTGTCACCTTCCCTTCTGAAGATGCTTTCTAATTCCTTTCCAAGAGGGTCTCTAAAGGCAAAGGATTGTAGAGTGAATCACCAGACTCATTCTTGTGATTTAGGTACACTTGGGCCTCCTGACCCTGACCTCTTCTTTTGTATCTCCATCTTTCCACCCCTCTTAGCTTCCTGTACATTTCTTCTATGAAACATCTCGGAAAAAGGAGCTGACATCAGTCATTTAGGGATCAGGATACACTTCAATCACAGTTTCTATGTTTAAGACCTATTCCCTCTGTAATCTAAGTCATGTGTTATCTATAGATTATAGGTTTTCAATAAACATAGTAAGGTTGGCTTTATGAGTGTGTAGGCCGTTTGTTTTTAATAGCTTTACTGCAATAAAATGTATAGACCATAAAACTCACATGTTTTAAATGTATAATTTATCTAGCTCTTACCACACACTAATAATGGGACATTTTCATCAGCTTTAAAAGAAACCTCATGTACATATAGTCATTCCCACTCACATTCTCCACGAGTATGCAACCACTCGTCTACTTTCTGACTCTACATATCTGCCACTCTTTGGATATTTTATATAAATAGAAGATGACATACTTGCACACTTATGTTTACTGTAGCACTATTCACAATCACAAAGATTGTGTTCATCACAATCACCTAAGTCTCCAACAGTGGAAGAAAATGTGTATATATATCACGTACATATTTATGTGTATATTTATACAAATTTATGCATATGCATACATATTTATGCATTTATATACATTTTCATTATATATAAAGAAATATATACATATATATAATTTCCGTACAACATGAAATACTACTCAGGTATAAAAAAGAATGGAATTGTGTATTTTGCAAGCAACATGGAGAGACCTGGAGGCCTTTATCCTAAGTGAAATATCCCAGAAAGTCAAATACCGTATGTTCTCACTTATAAGTGGGAGCTGAACAATGGGTACAGGTAAACATAGAGTGGAATAATAGACATTGGAAACTTCAAAAGGAGGATGGAGGGGCATGAGGGTTGAAAAATTACTTATTAGAAACAATGTTCATGGCCTAGGTAATGGGTTTACTAAAAGCTCAGGATTCACACTAAGGAATATGCGCATGTAAGAAATCTTGTACTCCCTAAATATATAAGATTTTTAAGAACTTTCTAAGTGATACATCAATAAATACACAGATCCTTCACACACACATGTGTTCTCATCATTCAGCTCCCACATATAAGTGAGAACATATGGTGTTTGGTTATCTGTTCCTACGTTAATTTGCCAAGGATAACAGCTTCCAGCTCCATCCCTGCAAAGGACACGATCTCATTCATTTTTATGGCTGCACAAATGGAATTATACAAAACAACATACCTGTTGAACTGAACATATTGTGGATTCACTTTCAGATGATTCCAATGAAGATAGTCATAAGAAGTTTTTGGTTTCCCAATGCATTTAAAAGTTATGTTTAAACTATATTGTTATATATTAACTATGCAATAGTTTAATGTCTAAAGAAACAATGTACACACTTTAATTTTTAAATTACTTCATTGCCAAAAAATGCTCATGATCATCTGAGCCTTCAGCAAGTCATAATCTTTTTGCTGCTGGAGGTTCCGATCTCAGTGTGGATGTCTGCTGACTGATCAGGGATAGTTGCTGAAGATTGTTTGGTTGTGGCAATTTATTTTTATTTTTTACTTTTTTTGAGATAGCATCTTGCTCTGTCACCCAGACTGAAGTGCAGTGGTGCAATCTCGGCTCACTGCAACCTCTGCCTCCCAGGTTCAAGTGATTCTCCCGCCTCAGCCTCCCAAGTAGCTGGGACTACAGGTGTGTACCACCACAACCCACTAATTTTTGTATTTTTTGCTAGAGATAATTTCACCATAGTAGCCAGGCTGGTCTTAAACTCGTGTCCTCAAGTGGCCTGCCTGCCTTGGCCTCCCAAAGTGCTGGGATTGTAGGTGTGAGCCACTGTGGCCAGCCAAGGCTGTGGCAATTTCTTAAAACAAAACCATAGTGAAGTTCGTTGCAACAGCTGATGGTTTCTTTCACAAAAGATTTTTCTGTTGCATGCAATGCTGTTTATAGCATTTTACTCAAAATAGAACTTTCAAAATTGGAGTCTACTCTCAAAACCTTTCTGCTGCTTTATCAAAGTTTATATAATATTCAACATCCTTTGTTGTTACCTCAACAATGTTCACAGCCTGTTCACCAGAAGTAGGTTCCATCTCAAGAAGCTTCTCATCCATTGTAGTTTATCATGAGGTAGAGCAGTTCAGTCACATATTCAGGCTCCACTTCTAGTTCTAGTTCTCTTGTGATTTGTATCACATTTGCAGTTCCTTCCTCCACTGAATTATTGAACCCTTCAAAGTCATTCACAAGGGTTGGAATCAACATCTTCCAAATTCCAGTTAATGTTATTTTGACCTTCTCCCATGAATTATGAATGTTCTTAATGGGATCTAGAATGGTGAATCCTTTCCAGAAGATTTTCAATTTACTTCACCCAGCTCCATCAGAGGACTCACTTTTCATGGCAGCTATAACATTATGAAATGCATTTCTTCTTTTTTCTTTTGTTTCCTTAGACTTTTAAGTTCCAGGGTATATGTGCAGAATGTGAGTGTTTGCTACCATAGGTAAACGTGTGCCATGGTGGCTTGCTGTGCAAATCATCTCATCATCACCTGGGTATTAAACCCAGAGTCCATTAGCTATTTTTCCTGATGCTCTCCCTTTTCCCACCTCTCTGACAGGTCCCAGCGTGTTTTGTTCCCTCTGATGTTTCCGTATGTTCTCATCATTCAGCTTCCAATTATAAGTGAGAACATGCGGTGTTTGGTTTTCAGTTCCTGCATTAGTTTGCTGAGGATAACATCTTCCAGCTACGTCCCTGCAAAGGACATGATCTCATTCATTTCTATGGCTGCATAGTATGCCATGGTGTATATGTACCACATTTTCTTTATTCAGTCTATCACCGATGGACATTTGTGTTGACTTTATGTCTCTGCTTGTGAATAGTGCTGCAGTTAACATATGTGTGCATGTATTTTTATAATAGGATGATTTATATTTCTTTGAGTATATACCCTTTAACAGGATTGCTGGGTCAAATGGTATTTCTGCCTGTAGATCTTTGAGGATCCATCACATTGCCTTCCACAATGGCTGAATTAATTTACATTCCCACCAATAGTGCAAAAGCGTTCCTTTTTCCCTGCAACTTTGTCAGTGACTGTTGGTTTTTGACTTTTTAATAATCACTATTCTGACTGGTATTAGATGGTATTTCACTGTGGTTTTGATTTGCATTTTTCTAATGATCAGTGATATTGACCTTTTTTCATGTTTGTTGGCCACATGAATGTCTTTTTTGAGAAATGTCTGTTCATGTACTTCTTAAATAATTATATGAGAAAATCAAAATAACTCATTGATCCATGAGCTATGGAACAGATGCTGTGTTAGAGGAATGAAAACAACAATAATCTCCTTATATATTTTCATCAGAATTCTTGGATGACCAGGTGTATTGTCAATGAGCAATAATATTTTGAAAGAAATCTCTTTGTGTTTCTGGACAGTAGTTCTCAATAGCAGGCTTAGCGTATTCAGCAAATAACCTTGTAAACAGATGTGCTGGTATACAGGCTTTGTTGTTGCACCTATAGGGAAGAGGAGAAGCAGAGAAAATTTAGCATAATTCTCAGGGCACCGGGATTTTTGTAATGGTAAATGAATATTGGCTCAACTTAAAGTAACGAGCTGCATTAGCCTCTAAGAAAGGAGTCAACCTGTCCTTTGAAACTTTGAAGACAGATATTGACTTCTCCACAGCCATAAAAGTCCTAGTTAACATCTTCTTCCAATAAAAGGCTATTTTGTCTACCTTGAAAATCTATTATGTAATGCAGCCCTCTCCATCAATTCTCTTAGCTAGACCTTCTGGATAAGGTGCTACAACTTCTTCAACAGCACTTGCTGCTTCTTATACCATAGAGATGATTTCTTTACTTAATCAACCTCAGCTAGCTTCAGACTTTTCTTCTGCAGCTTCCTTATTTCATTTAGCTTTTATAGAAGGGAAGAAAGTCAGGGCCTTACTCTGGATTAGACTTTGGCTTAAGGGAATATTGTGGCTAGTTTGAACTTTTACCCAGATCCCTAACACTTTTTTTAAATCAGCAAGAAAGTTGTTTCAGTTTCTTATCATTGGTGTATTTGCTGGAGTAGCACTTCTAATTTTCTTCAAGAATTCTTCCTTTGCATTCACAACTTGGCAACTGTTTGGCACAAGAGTCCTCACTTTAGGCCTATCTTGGCTTTCCGTATGCATTCCTTACTAACCTTAATCATTTCTAGCTTTTGATTTAATGGAAAAGAGAGGTGACTCTTTTTTTGCCCTTAAACACTCACAGGCCATTGTTGGATTATTAATTGGTCTAATTTTAATATTGTTGTTTCTCAGGGATTATGGAAGCTGGGGAAGAGGGAGAGAAATGGAGAATGTCTGGTCTGTGGAGCATTCAAAACACACACACATTTATTATTAAGTTCAGCATGTTATCTGAGTATGGTTTATGGCGCCCCAAACAATTATGATAGCCACATCAAAGATCACTGATTGCAGATCACCAAAACAGATGTAATAATAGCGAAAAAGTTGTAAATATTGTGACAATTGCCAAAATGTGACACTGAGGCTTTAAATACGCACATGCTGTTCAAAACGACTCTCATTGACTCCTGTAGACTTGCTCTATGCAGGATTGCCAAAAATCTTTAGTTTGTAAGAAATGTGGTATCTGCAAAGCACAGTAAAGTGAAACAAAATAAAAGGTGATATCTTTGTATGTGGTCTTTCGTATCTGGCTTCTTTCACCAAGCATAATGTTATTGAGGTTCACTGATGTAGCATATATCTTGGTCCTTTTTTTAAACTGTTGAGTAATGTTCTGTTGCATAGCTATGCCATATTTTATGTATCTCTTCATTCAATGAGGGACATTTGGGCTGTTTCCACTTCTTGGCTATTGTGAAAAAAGTTGCTATGAACATTTCTGTACATGTCTTGGTGCGACTATATGTTTTCATTTCTTTTGGGAAGATAGCTAGAAATGGAATGGCTGGGTTGTGTAGCCATTTCTTAAGTTAGTTTTAATTTTTAAGACATGCTATTTGCTTTGCTGATATGTCATTTTGTTTTTAAATTTTGAGGGATATGGAGTTTAATGGCTAAAATTTTGTCCTATGGTCTGTCCAGCTTTGAATTAATTGTGTATGTGGGGAAGTGGAAGGATATGGAAGCATAGAATCCTTCAGGAGCCCTCAGTCATTACGGCTCATGGGATTTTCTGATCAGGTTCCATGGCTAATTACTTATTTATTGCATGAAGTATAATTCTATGAGTCTTTATTAAACATTTGGAAATTGTGTCTTCTTTTTAAATGAAAATTATTCAAAGGAGGCAAGAACATATCAAGTGAAAATCAAATATATATTGTAATGAATAATATTTAAAATGCGGAACACAAGGAAATTTATTTTCTACATTAAAAAGAGCTATTTTCAAAATAATTTTGAAGAATCAACTTTAGTGCTTTGGATCATGATACTTGTAGGTTGCTATAATAAAAATTAATATCTTTGATGTCCAAATGAAGAGATATTTGATGACCAATTGAAGAGATATTTGATGACCAATTGAAGAGATATTTGATGAAGACAGTACATAGTCAAATAGAATTAAAAAATGGAAAAACCCCAAAGTAGGTATAGGTTGTTAAACAGCTTGTTTCCTGCACAGCAAAAATTAGGTAATATTTAGAAATAAAATTTGACTATTAACAGAATACGAAAAATGTAAACAGCTGCAAGTGAGATCTGCAAGTTAAATCAGATAAAATTGGGATTCAACAACTTGTTGATTTTCAGGATCTGAATTTTTCTTTTCTATTCAAGTGAAATGGAACAAACATGGAGTGGCTCTAACAAATGAGGGTACGCGATGAGCTTGGCAGTGAATCAAGTGGGGCTAGTGGAACAATAGTATCAGCTCATGACCAACAGTCTGGTTAATTGCATCGCTCTGGTCACTGTCTAGTCCCTCTATTATAAAAGGAATTCAGCATTCCCTTGGTCATTTTTATGTACAGTCAATTTAATCTCTCCAGAGAGTTTGTGGGTTTTAATTTTATTTTAGTAAAATACAAAGATAAACTGTATGCCATATTCAAATTTGTAACCACATGCAATAGGATATTGAAGTATATACATTATGTATTAGGATTTGTCCAATTTCATTTCTGCTGGTTTCTTGGGGATTTTCGTCTCAGGATTTGTGTTGAATTTTCTTGGGCATACATGCAGCAGTGCATAACAACTAAGCAGCTGTGGATATGTACAGAACTCTCCAAAAATAACACCTGCTGCACCTGCCTTTTCTTACCTCCCCATAGAGAGAAGTTTATTTATTAAAATGACTTATATATTAAAATGAAATAAAGTCACATATATTTGGAAGAAGAAAAACTAAAACACTTCTCCTGATGGTTTTTAGCCATGAAAGAAAAGTGGGGGGGGGGGGAACACTCCTCAAACTAGAGTATTCTCTCTTACACAATAATGAAATATAGCATTTGCATTCCACATAGTAATTTATATTCTAGTTATTGGAAATGAGTAGAATTATTTTTTTATTATGTTCATGTTTTAAATAAACTAATTTGATTGAATTTTACTTAATTAGTATGTGTTTTTAAAGAGTCAGATTTTTTTTTAAATTAGATTATATCCATGCCTAGAGTGACTGAGAAGAATAAGACAGGGACAAGAAAGAGATTATGTGAAGTGAGGAAATTTCCAACATTTTATTAATCTCCAGAAGAAAAGTAGTATACACATTGTCATTTGAAAGAAGCCATCTTTTAACTATATGCTAGTGAAATGAAGCCCCTCTGAAATTCTTCTTGCCTGGGAAAACTCAAATCTGATAATTCCAAACCAGCTTGCTCACTACATTCCCTGTGTATCACTTTGCTCTCTAAACAACCATGAATGATCACACATGCATACAATTGATGTGCACGTAACACTTTCCAGACTGTGAGTATCTGATCTTTATCTTAATTAACTCCACTCTTCTCATTGTTATACATATTTGAAAAACTAAAGCCATTTCAATGCACCCCTTACCTTCACATTCAAACAGTTTCTGAATTTTAGCATTTCCTTTTTTGTTGTTCAGTTTCATACAATTTTAAACACTTTCCCATTCTACTCCTACCATGGAGAAGGCAGTATCATGTGGAGATTGAGAACTCAGGCTCTGGGAACCTGATCTTAGATCTGGCACTTCTTTCCTGTGTAAACTTGGGCAAGGCTCTTAGCCTCTGTGCCTCAATTTCTTTCTTTGTACAATAATCAAGTAGATGTAGGCTTTAGTTCTCAGGAGGCTTCAGTTATTTTCATGTTGAACACTCCATAGGACTGCTTGAGTTTCCTCACAATATGGCAGCTGCTTTCCCCAGGACAAGTGATCCAAGAAAGTACATGGCAGAAGTTGCAAAATCTTTCCTAACCTTGCCTCAGAAGTCAAACAGCTTCATTTCTGCAATAACATATTGGTTACCCAAGTCAGTGTGAGACCCCTCCCAAAAGGATGTGAATATCAGTAGATGAGACTCATTGGAATCATCTGGGGGGCTCTAGCAATTCTTATTGACAATACTGTTACTCTAAATCTGACTTTTCTTTCCTCTGCTTTTTCATTATGCTCCTAATCAAGCTATCCCATACATCATTCACATTTCTAGCAATCTTCCAGTCATCACCAGAGCTTTTCCTTATCAATTTCTGTGCACTTTGTATACAATTTAGATATTAAGAGTTTGTCATATTAAATGTTAATTTCTTCTTTGCTTCAGATAAAATTTTCATTGTATGAGGAAGTTGTGATTTTTCTGTAGTCGAATCTGTTACTACCTTTGTTGTCATTTCTTCCCTGATGCAGAAAAGTACTAATCCTCTAAAAAGTTCATATTTAGTTCTGTTTTGAACTAGAGGGGTTTTTTTATTGTTTTTAAATAACATTTTGATTTGGAATTTGTTTTGCAATTTTTTATAAGGTATAGCACTAAATTAAATTATTTAATAAGCTTTTTTAAAATTTTTATTGTTGTGATATCTATTATACCTTGTTTTCAATTTATGTTTCACTGGTCTCTATGTTCTAATTTTTGTAGCTATTTTTTTATTAAAAAAGTTTTATCTTCTTTATGATTAGCTCATATAATATCTGTAACTCAGTAATCTCTAAGAAATAGAAATTAGATTTATAAACATGCATTTGACTTAGCTTGGCCAAATAACTGAGTTTTCAATTTCTTTCCCGTGTTTCTTACCTGGGATTACAAATTGTGAAATCCAAAGAACTTTTTGGATACACTAATGTTGTTTTGTGTGTGATGAAATTTCCTTCTTGTCATCCTGGGGCACAGTGTTAATGTTTGTTCAATTGCTTTTCTAATTTTATAAGGCATCTTGCATTCAGCTTATGTTGCCCTTTAAATCAGATGAGGAATGAGAGTAAATGCTTTCATTACTGGAATACAAGTGAAGTCACATTCTAATTGTAATTAAGGGCCATTAGGAAGGTAACTCATTTTTCTGCAAATTTGGTACCAGTTATGTCTGAGTTTGAAGACACTGCAATATCACCTACTAATGATGTGTTTAGTAGTTTCTGCTTTTCTGAAATATCATGTACAACACACAGTTGTTCTTTTAAACAATGTTGCCTGCTCAGCCTTAATGGTTTGTTAGAAAGGGTCTCAAAAGGGTCTTTTTTTTTTAAATTGTGGGAAGCAAATGATGTGTTCAGCAATAACCTTTTGAGAATGTGCATATAGTCTTTAAAATTATTTGTCTTTATGAATAGCACTGTCTCAAAACCCTTATATTTTTTATTATATTTTAAGTTCTGGGGTACATGTGCATATCATGCAGGATTTTTACATAGGTATACACATGCCATGGTGGTTTGTTGAGTCCATCCCCCTGTCATCTACCTTAAGTATTTCTCCTAATGTTTTTCCTCCCCAATCCCTCCCCACCGCTGCTATCATTCCCCTAGCCCCACCCCCCCAAAAAAAACATTATATTTTTTGAGGCTTTCAAAGTTGTAAAGTACTTGTATGCCTTTGAACAATAAGTTTTACCTTGTATATTATACTTCTGTATGAGTTCTTAACTGGTGCTTTCAGATCATGTTGGCCCACTTGTCTATAGTAGTACTATTCATATTATATTATATATAGTCATGTATACCAGTGTGGCCAGATTAGGCTGCAAGCTGATGAGTTCTTGAGAAGTTTCCAGAGACCTGGTTAGTCATTACTTGGGCCACCTGGCTGTTTGTTTATTTCTGTCATGAAATATGCTCCCTGGCCCTCATCTGGGACTTTAAGCCCCTGAAGCTGAGGGAAAGGGAAACATCATTTGATCTTCATTGGCTCTCTATCTTTCTGGTGAAGGAGCATATTACCAGGAATCTCAACATGTCATTGGGGATGGGGGTGGGAAGGAAGAAGGAGTCACCATAGAACTTGAAGCAGATGGCTCTGATTTCAGGGCAGCTCACGACTTACTCTTTAACCATAACTTATATTTTACAAAACAGAATAGATATAAAAGAAGAAAAGCAATATTGACCACGCTGCATCTGGAACTTGCAGTAGATTGTATATTTAACCTAAAATGGTATATGCTCTGGATGGTGGATTATTCTTTTTAGACCAACTCCTGCTGAAGAATAATGAGACATTAGTTCTTTAATTCTTCATCTTTGAGAGACCAGATAGCATTCTCAGCGTGCTATCTGGATAATGCCTCAGTCCCTTAGGATAGTACCTCAGAAACTGCATATTGTTTTTGGGGAATTAAATAACTTAATTCATGGACGCATCTCTAAGGAATGCTGGGGACATATAAAATGCTCAATACACGCTAGTAATGTACAAATAATTAAATCATTTCACAGATACATGGGAACTGGAATAGAGAGGAAGCTCATGACTTTAGACATTGCAGAAGTTTCCTGGTTGCACAAACTTGAGCTTAAATTCTGGCTTTGCTACTTACTAACTGTGTGGCTTGGCCAGTTACTGAGCCTATCTGAGTCTTGGTTTCCTCATCAGTATAACAGAAATAAAAATTATTATTTTTCATGGTGTTATAGACTGAATGTTGGTTTCCCTTCAAAATGTGTATGTTGAAACCGAACCTTCAATGGGACAGTACTAGAAGGTGGAGTCTATAGGAGGTAATTAGGTCTTGAGGGTGGAGTGCTCATGAATGGGACTGGTGTGTTTATAAAAGGAACTCAGGAGAGTTCTCTTGCTCTTTTCCCATGTGGGGATGTAAGGAGAAGTCAGCAGTCTGCAACACGAAATAGGGCTCTCACGGGAACCTGACCATGCTGGCAAAGATTTTGGACTTCTAGCCTCCAGAGATGTGAGAAACAAATTTCTGTTGTTTATAAGGTACCCAGTCTATGGCATTTTATTATAACAGCTCATACTGATAAAGACACATGGTTAAAATGATTAAAGGAGATTTCATATGTAAAATGGATGACATGTGTTTAACAACACTTGGTAAAGGGAGTTGCTAGTTATGAAACTTGAGAAACCAGAATTCAAGAACCACTCATTTCACTCATTAGCTATGAAATCTCCGTGAAATTACCCTATTTTCTTAAGCCTTAATGCCCTTTTCTGGAAAATGAAGAGTAACATAAAATGGCATTCAATATTTGCACGTGTGTCTACCACTTTTTTATTAGCATTTAATTTTAAAATTTACTTGTTAATAATTTTATTTTTCCTGCCATATTTTAATCCTAGAATCATTCATCTTTGTATATAGAGAAGCTAGCAAAGTAATTGGCATATAAAATTGGATCCATAAATGCTGAGTGGATTAAGAGACACATGAATTCAGTGATGGACAAATATATATCTTCATAATCTTCATAAGAATGATGTGGGAGCTATATTCAAGGACAGAGAAATAGTGACTTCCCTGATTCTACACAAGCCACATCCAGGCATTAGAAAGTTGGAAATTGGTTGAACAAAAATTTCCCAAGGACGACAGCATTTTCCTCTACATAGAAATATTCCTAACACAATTTCATATGTCAAAATCAAGTTTCTTTTCACTGCCATTGAAATGTGAGATGTAATTGGAAAGTTTGAGGACAGCAAGTCACAGAATATTCCAGATAAAGAAAAGAAGATGGCATATTTTAGGAACCATGTCAGGAGGACAGAAAACAAGGGGAAATATATGTGTGATGTGTCATAGAATAAATAACCAGTATAAGGTTATGCAGAGATCAGGCTTTGCATTTTGGAATGATCAGGTTTGTATTTTGACATAATCACTCAGATTGAAATGTGAAGCAGCTGGGTGTTCAAGTATGCAAGAGAAGATATTAGTTAGGAGAATACAAGGATGTTGCAATGGCCCAGAAATGAGATGTGGACCAAGAAGGGACTGCCCAGTAGAGAGAAGGAAGCAAACTTGAGATTTGTTGTGGAGCTTGTGGCCTTTCCCAGCTTTTTACTTTTTGATATATGAAAACTAGATGTGTCTTTAGTCAAGGTGTTTCATGACTTATTTTTCAACATTATTTTTCTTTTTTAGTTGTTCTTAAAATAATAACCCATGTTACCATTGATGACATCTTAGGTTCAGTACTGTATTAGTTCATTCTCACATTGCTGTAAAGAACAACCTGAGACTGCATAATTTGTAAATAAAAGAGTTTTAATTGACTCACAGTTATACACGCTATAAAGGAAACCTGGCCATGGAGGCCTCAGGAAATTTACAATCATGGCAGAAGACGCAAGAGAAGCAGATCCGTCTTACATGGCCAGAGAAGGAGGAAGAGAGCAAAGAGGGAGTTGCTAAACACTTTTAAACAACCAGATCTTTCATAAGAACAGAAAGGCGGAAGTCCACCCCATCCAATTACCTCCCACCAGGTCCCTACTCCAACACTGGGGAATACAATTAGAGATTTGGGCAGCGACACAAATCCAAAGCAAACAAATGGGATACAGTAAAACTTGCTGAAATTTTATGAGGGGCCATGGCCTTATTTCTTTCCTTAATATAGTTATAATTTTAGTTAAGCTATCTGAAGGTATAATAGGGTATGATATCACATAAGGAAATACTCTATAATAAAATATTCATTCCACAAAAGTCTTTTGCCTCTAGGTATTGATTCGGGTATTGTACATATAATGATAAGAAAATAAAACAAGAATAGTTGCTTCATGGGGTTTCTAGTGTGGCTGGGAAGATGGACATGGAACAAATAATGAATTCTGTGCAGGAGCAGTGCAGTTTGATATTGGCAGGGGAAAAAGACGTGTCTGATCTTGTCTAGGGAGAGAAAGCAAAATGTCTTTAGGAAACAACATTGATTCTGAGACCCAAAAGATGAGGAGTTAACAGGAAGAAGGAGTAGAGAGGAGTAATTCCAGCCCCATTTCATGGCACATTTAAGAAATGGAAAGGTTAGTAGGGCTGGAACACAGAGGAAGCAATGAGTCTGAGGAGACACGCAGGGCCCAGATATTGTGTCTTATCTTACAGACAATGAGAAGGATGGAAAGGGGTGATATAATAAATTCTGTTTTTCATTAATTTCTGTGGTCATGGTATACAGAAAGCATTTGGAGGGTGACAAATAGTGACAAATGGAGGGGCAAGAGTGAATGTATGGATCCCTGTATAAGAGACAGTAGTAGAGATCTTATAAGAATGGAAATAATTGAACAAAAAGGGATATTTAGGAAGTAGAATGCACAGGGCCAGGTGCCAGATTGGAAGATGATCAACTGTATTGATTTTAGCTTTAAAAGTTTTACCTCCCAAGAGATTCCTCAGTTCCGTGTAAGTCAGAATGGCTGGCCATTCGTGGTTGCAGAATGAGAAATCATGTAAGACTTCCATTTTATTGGCTTGAACAATGAAGTAAATTATATTGCGATTTCCTGTGTGAGAGTCCTGAGGGGGCCAACTTTTCAGATACAATGGCATGTGGTTTTGAGTTGCCAGCAAGACATCTCAGTACACATTTGAATAGACATTTTTGGAACTCAAAAGCAAGATCTGTCCAGGAGACGGACATTTAGTATTTGTGACATGACCAATGAAGCCATAGAATTGGAAAAAGAATTAAGTAGTGAGATTATATTAAGCAAGAAGGGATGCGTATCTTGAAATAAGTGCTGAGAATTTTTATCTTTACATGTCTGATGCGGGAATAAGAGGCAGCAAAATACATTCAGAATGAGTGGCTGGAGAGAAAAGAAGAATAAACAGAAATAAAGACACAGTGTCCATTTCAAGGGAGGACTGAGTGATGTTGAATGCTGCTGACAAATACATATATGATGATAACAGCAATCTGTTGAATTTTATGACATATTAGCAAGAGCAAGGTTTGTAGATGTATCCCAATATAAACCTGGTTGTGTTGGAATTATGTTGTGGAGTGAGTGAAAAAATGCAGACAGCAAGTGAAGGCTTTTATGATACTTTGACTCTAAGAGGTTAATTAAGAGTCTGCCACCTGGCCAGGTACAGTGGCTCACGCCTCTAATCCCAGCACTTTGGGAGGTCAAGGCAGGTGGATCACCTGAGGTCAGGAGTCTGAGACCAGCCAGGCCAACATGGTGAAACCCCATCTCCACTAAAAAACACAGAATTCACCGGGCATGGTGGAGCATACCTGTAATCCCAGCTACTTGGGAGACCAAGGCTGGAGAATCACTTGAACCAGGGATACAAAGGTTGCAGGGAGCCGAGGTCATGCCACTGCACTCTAGCCTGGGTGTCAAAGTCAGACTATATCTAAAAAAAAAAAAAAAAAAGAACGAGTCTTCCACCTAAGGGAACATGTTAAGACTAGGGAACATTCTTTGATTGTTTTAGAGAGATTTGAACAAACAGAGTGAAATAACTTGAAGGGATTAAAAGAAAAGAGCTTAGGTTCTTAATAATGGGAGAAGAAAGAGGATCTAGAGCATAGATAGAATTTCTTTTAGCTAGAAGAAGAACCACCTCTCTAACTGTAACAGAAGGAAAGGAAGACATGAATGGTGGAAATACATCTTGGAGCATGTTATGTGTAAAGTATGCTTCACAGGAAATGCTTTATTAACTTTTATGTGTCAAATTATGCTTCATGAAAAGAAGTACAGTAAGCAGCTCAGTGCAGGATTATTATATATCATGTAGTCATAATTGCATGTATGATAGGTTTACTATTGGAGCAATTACATTTTAAAATTTATTTTTAAATTCTTGTAAATCCAATACCTGCCAAGCACTCAGGGTTCAGAAACGGCACTGTGGCTGTCAGCTACAACTTGCAACGCAGTGATGGAGATGGGCATTTAAATAGATCATTGCAATACAGTCTGACAGGAAGTGGAACTAGAGTGCAGTGAAAGTAAACAGCATGGGATAGCTGCATGAGAGAGTAATATTATTTAAGATAGGGTTTTAGGCACCAGAATGAGACTGAAATAATTTTCACTTGACAGTATAGAATTGTTAGGCACTCCAGGGGTGGGTGGATGAAAAAAATAATACTACTCTATCCCATGAGGTCATGCAGGGATCCAGATTTTTAGAACTTCTTGTTGCTCCACTATATCTACATGATAAAAACTGGCTCACCACCACCATATCCATGTTCCAGTCCACAGGGAGGGAGCAGAGGAAATGAAGGACTACTTATGTTTCCGATTCACCCTCTTGACCTAGAGCGATGTGGTTGGAATTCCCTCATCTTGTTCATTAGTATAACCTGGAAGTACAGTGGAGTTAACAAACTTAACCAATGAGGGGAAAATAGATGCCTTATCTTCATGGATGATTATAGGATCATTTCATAGGCAGGTTTCTCAGATGTCCTAGCATGTGTGAGCTTCTGATTTCTCATAGTAACTTTGTCAAAACACATTTATATTGGCTTTCCTCCATCCTTGTATCACTCTCTATGCTTTTCTCAGTCTTCTTTCTGAGATTATATCCTTAGTAAACTATTTATATACAATTCCTTGTCTCAGGATCTGCCTTTGGGGGAACCCAAACCAACTAGTCAGAGCAGCGGCCTTGACCAACAACAGTTGCTGTCTGTTGGCTTGGTGTCACCAGGGTGTCCCTATTTGACATCAGCTCTAAAACCATGGAGCCAGAAAATTGCCTGGTGATTTCAAAAGGCCATGAGAAATATGTATGAAATAATGAAATAGCCTTCATTATAGTGAGAGGAACAGAAGACTGCAGAGTTAGATGGGTGTCTTAGTCAGCTCAGGCTGCAATCACAGAACACCATAGACTAGATGGCTTCAACAACAAACATTTATTACTCACAGGTCTGGAGCCTGGCAGTATGAGATCAGGGTGCCAATATATTGGGTTCTTGATGAGGACCTTTCTGGTTTGCAGATAGCTGCTTTCTTGCTGTATCCTCATATGGCCAATTGGCAGAGAGAGAGAATCTCTCTTGGGTCTCTTTTTATAAGAGCTTTAACCTCATTCATGAGTGCTCCTCCTTCATGACCTAATTACCTCCCAAAGATTCCACCTCCACATACCATCATACTGGGGTTTAGGTTTCAACATATGAATTCGGAAGTGAGACACAAACATTGAGTCCATAGCAACGTGGTTCAAATTGTGAGGGCCTATTAATTTGTAGATCATATGTGTATTTCATATTGATATATAATAATATAGATATTATATAACTGTAATATATGTGTGTGTAGAATATGAGATCTATATTTAATCCTGTGGAATGACACAAAGTCAGTATATTTGTTTTCTTTATGTACTTATGCATTTAGTAGAGGACTCATATATTTGGATAGGGTTTCAAGAAAGCATGTGTTGAGAATAAATTACAAGGCAATAATTCTGCAGAAAGAGGGGTTTCTGAAGTGGCGATTTTAGGCATCCAAGTGAGAGATGAGGATCTAAATAAGGACAGGAGGGAAGCCACAATACTTGGAATGGAAAGAAGTTCATATGTATTCTTGAAAAATGCATGAATTAAAGTGCTGTTAAAAATACTTGACAGCTAGTCCTGCAAGGTACCAGCTAGTAAGAATGGACTTTGACTGTACATCTCCGGCATGGCAGAACAGGTGCATCCGAGATGATTGGCACTCTGGGTGTGAAGGATCCACACTGAGAAGCACACAGTTATTCTCAGATCTAATATGGTTTCTTCTAGCTTTCCAAATGGCATGGAGAAGGGAATCATAGCCCTATGTAATGTCGTTTAGTATTGCCCCATCATTGCCATTTCTCTTGCAATTTAAGGATTTCTGGAACAATATAATTTAGGAGATGTTCAGGTGTTTGTATCAATTCACCTTTAATGACTAAATCGTAACTGTCACCGCACCCTGAGAACAATCTATGTCCACCATTGCATGGCTCACCTACATTTTCTTTTCTGCTAGTCACAAAGCCTTCCTAGTTAGGATATGCTGATGGACCTAAAATACATGTCAGAGCAGGGATTAGCATGCCACTGACTAACGAGGCAATAATTAATACTCAACTCTCTTTTATTCTTTCTTGAAATGTTCCAGTCGTGCTGGAGCCCCTGCAGAGCAGGTTGATTTGCTCAATGAATATCTATTCAATGTAGGCTATATTTCAGCAATCAGAAGATTATTTTGGGAGACATCGAGGGTGGAAAAAGACTACATGAACATCAGGAGCTTTATAGGCTTGTGCAGAGGTAAAACGCCCCTGTGTTTCCTAGAATTTATCTATACTTCCTAGGATTTCACAGAGCTAGAGGTAAACATACAGTGTTTTTACATGCAATTTCCCCTGCCACCAATTCCAGAATTTAAAAGAAGGGAGTTGTGTTAGTTTCCTGTGACTACTATAAGAAACTACCATAAACTTGTTGACTTAAAACGACAGATATTTATTATCTCTTCAGTTATGAAGCCCAGAAGCCAGAATTCAGGTTGCCCTTAGGGTCACGTTTCTTCTAATGGCTTTAGGGGACAGTCCATTCCTTGCTTTCCAGCTTCCGGTAATTCCAGGAATGTCTTGGTTTAGGATGCCTAACTCCATCCTCTGACTCAGTGATCTCATTGCCTCTCTTCTCTGTGTATCTCCTCCCTCTATACTGAGAAGCCCAGAGGTAGATAGATATCTCCCTGTCTTTTAAAGGGACACATGTGATTTCACCTAGGGTCCACTTGGATAATCCAATGTAAGAAACTCCTCTGAAGATCATATTTCATTAGATATGCAAATACATTTTTTATGGATAAGCTCTGAGGGATTAGTACCTAGGCATATCTCCTTAAGGGACCGTGATTTAATTAATCTATTACAAAGGTAAAGTCTAGTCATTTTCTGAGGGAGGAGGATGGAGAGAGGGAGAAAGAAAAAAGAGAGAGAAAGAGAGAGAGAAGAAAGACAAGAAACAAGAATAGGAATCTTCCTTAGGAATAAAATAAATTGATTAGCCAAAGAATCTTCACCTATGGGCAATTCCTGCCTTTGTCTTAATAAAAAATAAAGACAAAATAAGTGAAGAAGGAAGCAAAAGCAAGGCAATATGATGACGGGTAAAGACTTCACACCCAAAGATACCTGCATCCAAACCCCACTTAAACAACTTACTAACTATATTATTCTGGGAATATTTTAATATGGCGATGACAATACCTAAAATACAGAGTTTCTTTACTACCTATCAAAAATACCTAAAATAAATTTTAGATAGATGGACAGATAGACAGATGATTGATAGAGATGATAGGTGATAGATAGACAGACCTGGCACAGAATACGGCACACAGTTTGGAGCTCCTCATAGTCATTTTCCTCAAAAGCATTAAGTACACATTAGTTATTATCATCATGAGCACATTTTTCTTTTGGAGGACAGCAAATCACATTCAGAGCCATCGTCTGCAGCTCTAGTTGAATTAGTCCTACTGGCTTACCTCATTTCTCATCATTTCTGATATTGCCCTTAGATAACAAGTTCTTTTTTTTCTCCTGTAAGACTTTATTACTTCTTCCTCCTGCCCCACATACTGAATTTCAGTGGCATCCAATAGAATAGAAAGAAAGACTTCTCTTTAAGGCAGATGTCTGTTATATTGCTGTAATAAAGCAAGTTGTTAAGAAAATACTACAGAGGCTTGAGTTCATCATAACTCATCATCTAAATGATCTGTTAATGAGGTTGCTCTTTGAGTGATACATTATTTTAAACTATGGGACAATGGGTGCATCAAAGTCTTTATAAAAATCCTCTGGGGGGTTTTTGCTCCCAGGAGCTTTCTTTGCTTAAGTGCTTCTAAATGACACCTTCTAGTGGAAATGGAAGTTTTTGGTAATGCAGCACCAAAATGGGAGTTGTAGACTTTTAGTGGCATCTCATTCGCCTTAATGAGCTATCAACTGTTTTCCTTTAAATGCTTAAAAATCAGCATGATAAAAAATCATTATATTTATTTCTAACACAGCAAAAGAGAAATTTTAAAAATTCACTCATACAAAAGGCTAAAAGAATCTGAAAAAGTCATTTTTTGCATTAGCAGGATGGATTCATATCCACTAAAAAGAATAGACCTTTTTTGTATGGAATTATCAGCAACTGGCCTTTTCAAAGGAGAATTAATTTTTCAGTGTAGGATTAGTGTCATCGGAAATGAAGATTTATCTCATTATTTGACATGGAGCTTTGAGGTTTGCAAGCTGAAGATGTATTTTCTCCACTTGTAAATTGTGCTATCTTCAAAGATTTTCTTCTACATCTTAATGTGAACGATGTGTGTTTCTGTGTGTACATAAAAACTGCTGAATTGTCCCCTCAAAATTCAGTGAGCTATTCAATAGAATTCATTGTTCTTATCAGCAATTGGCCTTTTCAAAGGATAATTAATTTGGTATATAATGCATAGGATGTAAGTAAAGACTTTTGCAATCATGTAATTAAATAAAAGTATTATACTGAAACTTCAAATTAGTGATAGAAAACACAACCATATGAAATGTTATTCTTATCAGAGCCAGTAAATAAGAGATTACATAGTTTAGAAGATTTACTTTTCTTACCTTCTCAATACCTAATTTCTACTTCTATAGTTGTAACAAAAATTGGGGGCGTTTTGAGGTTAATTTTTAAATATACTACCAAAGTTAATGGCATTTGACTGTAATTGAGTTTCACCTCTTGGGTCATGCCAGGAAGTATAACCCCACACCAATGATCAATTTTTAAGATTAACTGTAGATGTATCAAAAAAATACATAATCACTAATGAGAATGTTACTTTTAGAACATAATACATTTATTTCTATGGTAATTATGTTTGCTCTTTTTTCATCTCCGAAACAATAATCAGCTAGGGGTTGTCATCAGAAGCTTCTTTTAAAGCCAATTTCATAGCAACAACTGCAGTCTTACTGGAGAGGCTCTAGAAGTTCAGAAATGTTAATTCCAACCAAGTCTTTGCACAGTACTCAAATTCAGTCTCCACAGTATACCGTGCCTCTTAATCAAAGCGATAACCTTCAGAGAAGACTGTAAAAGAAAGAATTTATGGGCTAATAAATAATTTTAAAAATCACTCTTGATCTAACATATTATTAAAGTTGAACATCTAGAGTAAAAGTGAGAAAAGAATCTGAGTCCCACTAAATACTTGTAGAGAGTATTTTCTATAGACTTCATGCCACTCGTCAGGTTTTTATTAATTCTTCTTTCTGTAGAGGTGTTGATTACTGAATAGTGAGAGATTTCATTTGTTTCTTGAAATTAGCACAAGTGGAAAACACCATTGGTAGTTTAAATATGTTCGTTGAACACCTATGATATGCAAAACACTATCCCAGACAGTATAGGAATAACAAGATTACAATAAACAAAATAAAGTAAATAAATAAAATGCATATCAATAATTTTTTAAAGGATCTTATATCTTAGAGAGAATTCGATATGTATAAAAGTGATTAAATAAAAATTAAAATATCACATGCTATAAAACATTGTAAAGATAAAATCCTCTGTGAATTTAAGAAAGAAAGATCTTATTGTTCAAAAAGGAAATGGAAGAATTTGGCATTTGAACTGATTTCTAAAATGATTTGTAGAGGTAAGCATGATAATGAAAATATTAGCATATACTTCTATAGTGTTTGTTACGTGCCCACTTTTCTAAAAGGTTTTGCATCTATTAACTCAACCCTATAAGGATGGTGTCATGATAATCCCCATATTAAAGGTGAGGAAATTGTCATGCAAAAACTAAATAACCTGCCTGTGATCACAGAACTGGCCAATGGAGAGGTGCAGGATCCTGATTTATTTCTGGCCGGGCTGGGTCAGAGTTTACATATTTATAAATGGCCACTCAGGGAAGATGCATTGAATGAGTTGCAGAATGTATTTGTTTCCTATTGCTGCTCCAACAAATTGCCACAAACCTGGTGGCTTAAAACAACACAAATTTACTATCTTACAGTTTTGCAGTTCAGAAATATGAAATGCATTCCACTAAGCTAAAATCAGATGTCATTAAAGTGCATTCTCTTCTAGAAAGGAGTCTGTTTCCTTGCCTTTCACAGCTTCTAGAAGTTATCCCCATTACTTAGCTAGTGGGTCCTTCTGTGTTCACATCTAGCAATTGCATCGTTTTGACCTCTGCTTCCTGATATCATATCTCCTTCTTGGACTCTGACTCTCCTCCCTTTCTTTCTCACATATAAGAACCATTATGATTACATTGATCCTATTTGGATAATTCAGAATAATTTTTTTATATTCTAGTCAACTGATTAGCAACCTTAATTCCATTTACAATCTTAATTCCCTTTTGATATGTAACATAACATATTCACAGGGTCTGGGAATTAAGGCATGAACATCTCTATGGATCTGTTAGTTATTTTTCCTACCACTAAGAGCATGAGTTTAGGTTCAGTGACAAGAGAGAAGGAGCTTTTAAGAGAAAGGCAATCTGGTTTGGCAAAATGAGAATGGCACAAGTTTGTAGAAAGTGTAGGATGTCAGGTCATACTGAGCACATTACCAGTCAAATAGGAGTTCAATAAATGAATAGCTCTAAATCTCTCTAAAATATGTTCCACAGCAGATAATTATTTTTCCCACATAATTTTAAATATGTAATCTCCACAGATTCTTATTGAGCGTTTATTACATTTTGGAATTATATGAAAGCATACATCATATTTATATTTTAATTGGCTCAACATTTAAAAACTTGAATGAGCCGCTTGTGTGAGATGCCAAAAAAAGGGTCGCAGATGTGTTGTCAAAAGTGGCCTTGCTGGAATTGCTAAGCAATCCTTCCTATAAAGGGTACCTTTCAGCCTGAGAATGCTGAAAAATAAGCAGGAAGGATGGAGGCCAAGCCACAGCCAGGTTGGGGCACATGACTTTCACACATGGGTAAGTGCGGCTGTTAATATGAACCACGATCTGACGTGGATTGTGGAGAATCTGGCTTCCAAAAGGGAGGCTCCTACATAATTTGCAGATGTACAGCATGGAGTGAAAGAGGACAGCCATTGCTTTCCACAGGAAGGCTGTTTCTGGACAGAAGAGTCACTCTCCCGAGTTTGAACAACCAAATAAATTGTTTGCCTCCCCAGAGGCAGAGTGAGTACAGAGAGAAGAGAAGAAACTGAAATACCACACTGGCAGAATTTTCTCTTCCTGGCAGAACATATAAGTAGTAGGGAAGAAGCATGTCCCTCTTAACATACCTCAAGTTCACGCTGGTTTAATGTAAATGCATTATTTTCTCCCCAAATTTGTTATCCGTAAATTTTCTTGTATTCTACATCACAATGGGTATGCTATGGGATGAATTGTTGTGCCTCCTCACAATTTATATGTTAAGTCCCTAATCTCCAATGTATATTTGGAGGTGGGCCTTTGGGAGATAGTTAGGTCATGACGGGGAGTCCTCTCATGAATGGGATTAGCGCCCTTATAAGAAGAGGCACAAAAGAAATTATCTCTTTCTGTGAAAACTTGAGGATACAAGAAGCCAGCTGCCTGCAAGCCAGGAAGAGTGCCCTCAACAGACTACTGGCACCCTGATCTCAGACTTTGGAGGTTCTAGAATTCTGAGAAGATAGATTTCCATTGTTTACACCACTCAGTATAATGTTTGTTATGGCAGCCCAAGCTGATTAAGACAGGTTGGAGGCATGCTATCTTAGTTACCCAAACTAGATACCTAAGGATGACCTTTAACTCTTACCTCTCACTCCTTGACTCTTTCCAGTCACTCTTGGCTTTTTCTCAAATGAGTAATATCTGCCCCATCTCTCCTAACTTGCGTCATCATTTTATTCAAATAACTTTCAGTGGTGTCCTCATGTCATCAACATGATGTCCTTATGTCATCGGCTTCCCAAAGTGCTGGGATTACAGGTGTGAGCCACCATGCCTGGCTTACTTTTACTTTTTCTTAAGATGAGTGAACATTACAGAATTTTCTAAGAATCATAAATTAACCCTTTAGATCACCTTTATTTACTTTGAGGCAATGGATACCAAATGGTTGATGATAACACAAATAAATGGAGGAATAAAACTCCAATACTTTTTTTTTTTTTTTTTTTTTTTGAGATGGAGTCTCGCTGTGTTGCCAGGCTGGAGTGCAGTCACGCAATCTCTGCTCACTGTAACCTCCACCTCCCTGGTTCAAATAATTCCCCTACCTCAGCCTCCCAAGTAGCTGGGATTACAGGTGCAGGCCACCATGCCTGGCTAATTTTTTTGTATTTTTAATAGAGATGGAGTTGCACCATGTTGACCAGACTTGTCTTGAACTCCTGACCTCAGACAATCTGCCCACCTCGGTCTCCAAAGTGCTAGGGTAACAGGCATGAGCCACCACGCCCCGATCCCAATACTTCTTTTTAAGCAATCTACTCAGTAGAGACTGACGAATCAGTCCAAAACTCAGTGTATGGGAGCCGTTAAGGATGCATGGCCCTTGCAAGCACCACTATTGCTCACATCGTCAACAACATTTCTCCACAGCTGCCCAGGTGTATTGAATGATTTCATCATTTCAGATAATTAATATAGGAATTTTGGTCATTTGTGATCTGTACTTTAGTATCATAGAACTAAAGAGTTATAATGAACCTAAGAAAGTTGTTTAGTCAATTAACAATTTTTATGGAGTATAATTATATGCCCATATTTTCTAAATGCTGAAAGAGACACAGGAAAGCATGAAAATTGGTTCCTTGCCAAGAAGTCACAATCTAGCATGGGAAAGAATATATCCATGACATAATTAGAAACCAATACAATACAATATAAAATTAAATGCCTAATTTTGTAGCACAGGCTGCAAGAGCAATAACATTTCAGGAAAGGGTGAGAGAGTAGAGTGGCTGGAATGGTCTATTCATCTCTCACATCAGTAAAATGTTCATGTGAGAGATGAAGATATTGATAAGATTCTGAAAAATCGGTAGTAGGGAAAGGCTGAATTACGGGACTATAAGAATGAAGTATATTTAGGAGACAGGCCTGATAGGAATCGGGGTCCCATGTTGGGATGAAATGAGAAGTAAAAGTAGACTCTTTTCTTCTGTCTTCATGTCTTTAATCTAAAATATGTTGGCTAAGGAATCAAAATTTTAAATTTCCATAGAAAGAAATCCCATAAGTAATTGTCTTATTTTATGTAATTACTTACAATTCTTCATCACATTCCTGTGCATGTAATACTGTAGCTTTGCAGATAACCTTTTAAAGGTATTGGATGTGTCGTGTTTGCGTTGCTTACTTTTGTGATTGCTCATATTTCTCTGCTTAAGCATTTTTCTCAATCTGTTGACATCTGTGTTGCTGTGTAATAACTATTTGAGTAATGATGGCAATGACAAGAACATTTTACATTTATAAATAGCTTAACATTTTATAAAATAGTTGCATATATGCTAACTCATTTGATTCTTATACTAATAATGAGAAATAGGCATAACAGGAGCTATTACCAATGTTTTCCAGAGTTGCAAAATGACACCCAGAAAAGGTACACAAAACTAAGACAAACAGCCAGATATTAGATGAACCAGATCCCTTCAGTCCCCTGCCAACACTCAGAAAACTGTCTCCAGTTTGCTTATGTAAAGACATAATATAGTGGAAAAGAGAAACATACATTGAAAAAACGGTAACATTTTGTTTTATAACTTCTATATTCCACTCCCAGGAAGGTGGAGTATACGTATTTTACCATTTTCTTTTTTACTAAGTAAAGCTAAACGTTGTGGAATGTAGATGTATGTATACACAATAAACCTGTCAAATCCACCCAAATTGATATATAGCTTAACACAATTTATATTAAAATCCCAACAGATATCTATACACATGGACAAAATTATTCTAAAAATTGTACAGACAGTCAAAGAAATGATAATACCTAAAACTACTTTGCAAAATAAGAAAGTAGGTGGAGTTACTCTACATGACTTCAATACTTAGTATATGGCAATAGTCCTCTGTGGAATGGTAGAAGGAATGATCGATGCAACAGAACAAAGAACCCAAAAAGATGCTCCGATTTGCCCAACCACCTTCAGACAAATGTTCAGAAACAATTTAATGGAGGAAGAATAGTCTTTTCAAAATGTGCTTGAGAAATCAGATAATAGGTAAACAAACAAAAGTAAACTTTAATCTTAACTTCACCCTTTATACAAAAAAATACCTTAAAATGAACAATTAATTTAAATGTAAAACATAATGCTATGAAACTTGTAGCAGGTCGCATAGAAGAAAATCTTCAGGACCTAGGACTTGGTGAGTTCTCAGACATGATCCATAAAAGAAAAGAGTAAGCAAATGGAATTTCATCAAAATCAAACAACCTTTGCTCTTTGGAATTCCTGTTGAGAAGACGAAAAGACAAATAACAGACTGGGAGAAGACATTCAGAAACTTTGTCATCTGACATAGAACTCATATCTAGAATGTATTTAAAAACTCAAAACTCAACAGTAAAAACAGACAATTCAAATAGAAAATGACAAAATGATATGAAGAGATATTTCATCATAAGGAAAATATGGTTGTCAAATAAGCCCATGAAAAGCAAATCAACATTGCCAGCCCTTAGGGAAATACAAATTAAGACAATGATGAGATATCATTACACGTGTATTAGAACAGCTAAAGTAAAAACTAATGACAATGGAGGCCGGGCGCGGTGGCTCAAGCCTGTAATCCTAGCACTTTGGGAGGCCAAGGCAGGTGGATAACGAGGTCAAGAGATCGAGACCATCCTGGTCAACATGGTGAAACCCCGTCTCTACTAAAAATACAAAAAATTAGCTGGCGCATACCTGTAATCCCAGCTACTCAGGAGGGTGAGGCAGGAGAATTGCCTGAACCCAGGAGGTGGAGGTTGCGGTGAGCCGAGGTCACGCCATTGCACTCCAGCCTGGGTAAGAAGAGCGAAATTCCGTCTCAAAAAAAAAAAACTAATGACAATGGAAACATGAGTCAGTATACCGCTCAAAAATCTAAACTAGTTTGACACTTAAAAAAAAAAAAAAACTAAACATACAGATACCATTCAACCCAGCAATGGTACTCTGTGCATTTATCCCAGGAAAATGAAAACCTGGACACACAACAACCTGCACGTGATCATTCATAGCAGTTTATTTTTAATCACAGAAAACAAGGCCAAAATGTGCCTCTGTGGTGAGTGGTTAAGCAAACTGCGGGACATCCACAGCACAGAATTCTACTCAACAATAAAAATGAGCAAACTAGTGATACACACAACAGCCAGGATAGATCACAATGGCATTATATTGAGTGAAAAGCCCAATCTTGAAAGGTCACATCTGGTATAATTCCATTTATATAGTAGTCTCTCAATGATAAAATTATTAAATTGGATACAAGGTTAGTGATTGCCCAGAGTCAGGAATAATGAGGGTTTGGGTATATGACTGGAAAAGGAAAGTGTGGGAGAGATCTTTGAGGTGATAGAATATTTTTCTATCTTAATTATAGTGGTGATTACACAAATCTACACATTTGCTAATATGACACAGAACTACACACCCACATTATACCAACGTCAAAGTCATGCGTTGGTGTTAAGTACTATGTGAGATGGAAATGGGTGACCCCTTTGTACTATGAAATTTCCTATGAATCTATAATTATTTTAAAATTAAAAGTGAAAAAAAAAAAGATTTGCTCCATATCCAAGTTTCTATTTTTCTGTACCTTCTCCCCATAAGCTTGGTCCTTGTCAGCTGAGGCATCCTATGGCTTCATTAGTCTTCCTCTGTCAATCTGCTTTTAACTTGTGTCCTCTCCAACTCTGGTATGTGTTTTGCAGACCTAGGGCCAGCCTTCACAGGCCTGTGCTCTGGGAAAGAGAACAGAAACTGCTAGAAGACAACACACTGGCCCCATGAATCCTCAGAGTTCTCTAGACTGAGGTCACTTTAGTTAAGTAGCTTAGAGTTTTAGATTGAAGTCCTGGGTTCAAATATCCAAGGTGACATTCAATCAATAACAAACTCAAAACCTTCAGCATTGTCAACAGATTAGAATGATGGGCTGAACGAAACCAAATAGAGCTGACCAATATAAAATCCTATAGTTGGCTTCTAAAAGGCAGCTGTGTAAGCACACAAAAAAAATAGAGGTGAGACTTCAAAGCAGCACACATAAAGAAAAGACTTAGAGAATTTACATTGCACTTTAGGTGTCATATGAGTCAACAGTGTGGCTGCCAAAATTCTAAACATTGGGCTGTATTACTATTAATTGCTACATTTATACAGTAGTTATCTATGCATTTTACAAAGAGCAATTGGTTTATTTAATCTTTGCAATAACCTTGAGAAGAAAGTAACATTTTTACCTGCCCCTTTTTTTTTAGATGCATAATCTCAGACAGGGAAAGGTTAAGTAACTTGTTAGACTCACCATAATAAATGTAGATTAGCAATTCAAGCCCAGGTTCAAATTGATCTTAATAGCTTTATGGTCATGCAGGCATGCATTCATTCACTCAACAGTATTTACATTCTAAACATTATTCTAAATAAAATTATTAAGATTACTGCTTTTGTGGGAGTTACCTCATTAGACAACTAGACAATAAACAAATACATAAGACTATTTTATGGTGGCAAGTACTATTAAGTCACTTTGAAAGTGATGAGAGAAGCCACTTACCATTTGGAGGCCATGAAAGGCCTAATTGAAGAGGAGGGATATAAACTAAAACCTGAATGACAAGAAGAGGACAGCCATGTAAATATGCAGGAAGAGAAAAGGAGTTCCACACAAAGACAGTCAGTGTACACACCTTGCTGTGTGGAGCCTGCTTGACCTACTCATTGAGACAGAGGAAGAAGACAATTTTGGCTGGAGATTCATGAGTGAAGAATGGAATAAGGGTAGACTGAGGAAAGTGAGATTATGTAGACAACACAGGGTATGGAGTTGGATTTCATGATCATTATTATGAGAAGTGAATAGAATGTTTTGAGGAGGTGATGACTTGATCAACTTTATGTGTTCAAAAAAGCCCTTTAGCTGCTAAGTGGAAGATTAATACTCAAAATTAATGGGGGAAGCAAGATGACCACTTAAGAGCCTGTTGAGGTTGTCCAGGCAAAAGATGATTATGATGCGGACATGAGTGGTACCAGATAAACGGAAAGAAATTGGGTCCAGAAAACAGGAAGCAGTGATGAGTCCTGCTCCATTCCCTGCTGGTGAGACCATCCTTGAAGCACTGTGATCAATTCTTTGAATAAGTCACTGGGAAAATAGTGATAGGACGGGGGAAAGATGAGAATATAATGAGATATCCAAAGACGTTTCTGTAGAATAATCTATCATAGGTTAAGTATTTTAACAAATAATTTATATTTTAATACAAAATTTTAGATTTCAATAATTTGCAACAGAATATTTTCACTTGGGCAACATAATGAAAATTATAAGAAATGGAGCTTGATAATATTTATGCTGATGGGACATACTATGAAAAAGACTGAGAAACTTCAAAGTAGACCACAAACAGACAGTATCCCCCTGAATAATGACTCAGAACCACATTCCCTCCAGACAAACCGGGTCTCTCTCTGTGCTGAGCTTCCAAGAGCTAGGAGAGAGATGATGCAAGCACCCGTACGGCTGCCACCATTAGGGCTGTGCTGGGTTTAACCCAAAGCCAGCACAGCACTGGGTCTCACCCAAGGCCTGCAGTGACCACTGCCTGGCTCCTGCCTATTTTCACTCATGGGCCGAACACTCTACATTTAGCAGGTGGCAAAGTCATCCAGGCTTGTGTCCTTCCTTTTAGAATGATGAGTTCCTCCTAAAGCCAGGCAGGCCCAGAGATGCCATTCTGGAGCCAAGGCCTGGAATCAGGAGCCCCAGGACCTGCCTGGCATTCTATCTCACTGTAGCTGAGCTGGCACCTAAGCTGCAAGATACAATCCCCTTTACTCTTTCCTCTCCCTTCCTCAGGCAGAAGGAGACTCTCCCCATAGCTACCACAGCTATAATGTGCTTGGGCTCACCTGAAGTCAGCACACCTGTGAGTCTCACCCCAGGTCCGGGCAATTATTGCCTAGCTACCACTACAATTATTCATGGCCCAAGGGCTCTTTAGTCAGAAGATAATGAATCCTGCCAGGACTGGGTTTTTCCCTTCAAGGCAGCAGGTATCTTTTGGCCCAATGTGTGTCAAGAAATGTTATAAATTTATAAACAATAAACTTATAATTTACTATTTTGAAAATAAAGAGTAAATTATAAAATCCATTCTTAACTCATGTGATGTTTGCTTTTACTATTTTTAAAAATAAAATTGAGCTAAGGCCTGGAATGGGGGCCTCTGGACTCTGCCTGGTACCCTGTTCTACCGTGACTGAGCTGGTATCCAAGTTGCAAGCACAGCTCTTTTTGCTCAAGCAGAAGGAGCGAGTCTCTTTGGAACTGTGAACTATATTGCCTAGGGTTGGGAAGGGTTGGTGCAAGCATCCCTCATCCACCCTGACTGGTATCTCACCAGGTTACATGCATTCCAAGTCCCATGGCCCCTTTGAGCTCAGCATAGCACAGGACCAGGACATGCCCAGGGATCGCAGTCCTTGTGGCCTAGACTGCCTTTCAAGTTGATGTAGCCCTTTAGCCCATGGTGGCAGGGCTTGCTGAAACTCATGTTCTGACAATTGGGATGGGCAATTTGCCTCTGGCTAGAGTTGATCTCAGTGCTCCCTCCCTGAATGATGGCTGACTTCCACCCCATATTACATTTTACTGTGACAGGACAGTACTGAGTTACAATACTAAGGCTCACAATCACTGTAGTCTCCCTTCCCCAAGTGCATGCATTGTCTCTCTATGACGCATGGTAATATTTGCCAAGGGATTGGGAATGGCGGGAGGGGTAGTATAGGTGATTAAAGACTATCTTTTCTACCCTTTCCAGTGCGTCTTTCCTCAATATGATGTAAAAACCAGCTACCGGGATCACTCACCTGATTTTGATTCTTAAGAAGGTGACTGTGTGTGTGTCTGTAGTTCAATGTGGTGTTCCTGCAGGAGAGAGAGAATTGCTGGGTGCTTATATTTGACCAGCTTGCTTGACCACCTTCTGAGAATTATTTTTCTTAGCACTAAAAGGAATACTGAAACTGAATGGAAGCAAAAAATAAATATGTTTCTGCTCAGCACAAGAAAGAACTTTGGAACCATCAGAGCTGCACACAATAAGATGAATACTTTAACATTTCCCATAAGTATTGTTGATCCTACAAACAAACCATATGAATGAGAAGCAAGGAAAGGGATAGAGTGTGTTTTAACCCTAGAGTCTATAAAAAAGAAGGGCCTGTTAATATGAACTTTCAATGTGTTTTCTGTGCTATACTATTTTGCCTCTATATTCTTAAAAGAAATTTTACAAGTGAGTATCTTGGTAAGTAGGTACTATCTAAATCCTAAAAACACAAATATTGAAATGAATCATTATTCTTCTGGGGTCATGATGGGAAGATCTAATTTACATTCACATTTTGAAAATAAATAGTAAATTATAAAATCCTTTCTTAACTCATGTGATGTTTGATTTTACAATTTTTTAAAATAAAATTGAGTTTTATAAATTATGACAAATGATACCAATCTATGATATAATGTCACAGTAGTAACATCTACTAAACCACTGGATTATATAGTTTATATTACCACAATATTATACAGTCAGCAAGTTGGAAAGATAATGCAGTCATGTTATTTATTCTTGTAGAACTTGGAAAGAATTGTCCTTTAGCAGTGCATTATAATAATCGATTAATAGTGAATTAAATCAATTAAATATGGTTTTTTTAGCATTTGAGATACTAGCAGCACCATTATCTTGGGCTATAAATCAAGCCCATTTTAGGAGTGGATGGGCTTTGTCATGTATACGAAATCTTTAAATGCCATTCCAGTAGATCTTAATATGGTTGTCTGCCAACATCTGGGCTGTCAAATTATTGTTTTCCCAAGCCCAGCCAAGGCTGTGCCAGATACTCATTTTCTTTTTTTTTTTTTTTAGAATATTGGAATAACTTTATGACGAATTTGTTTACTTGTTACCTGATTTTTAGAAATTCATTTTAGGGAAGGGTAACTGACCACAGTTTGGTTCGTTGGGGACATAGAAATGTTTTGTAATACTGTTTTGTAATAATGTTTACCATCTCATAATGTCAAGATAAGACTGTTTTCTTATTGGATAACATTTTTAGTTTTTAGCTTTGATACTCTGGGATTTAGTGGAGACTGCCTTACATTCTGTTTAGTTCATGTTACTCCAAAGTTAGAAAAGCATAAACCTGACCAAGTTATAACATCTTGGTATGTTGTTGATAATCTGTACTCAATGGCTGTGGATGTTATTTTCTGATAGTTATGTGAAAATTGTTACTAAGGCATTGGCCCTACCATAATTCCATGATTGGTAGAAATAACCCTATATATTCTGTTACCATTAAATTAATTCCCAGTAAACAATAAGACCATATGTCTCTTCAAGCCTTCTTTCCCATCACTCATTTTTTTTTTTTGACCTTGAATCCCCAAAATTGCTTTTTTTCCTTGAAATGCAGGCTGACCCAAAACAAGAAGTGTCAGTAGCCTCCCTCATCATAATATAGCCACTTACCTTGCAAATGTAAGTCCCTAACCTTAATGGCCTCCACAGGAGAACTTCTATTTTTTTTTTTTTTTTAATAGATTGGAGGTTTCAGTGGGATGGGAGAATCACAAGGAATCAGGTGTTCAGAGGAATGTATTGAGTAGAGGTGAGGAACTAGGATGTTGAAAAGTAAAAAAAGGAGAGAAGGAGAGGAAGAAAAAGAGGGAGATACTCATTTTCATGGTGGCTCCTTCAATTAGATTTGATGCTTTGCTAGTATAGGGACACTCAATTTTAAGACATTTGTAAGTTCACTACAAACTGCTGAGTGTATCATAGAACTCCCCTAGAGGGTCAACCAAGAAGTAAGAAATAAGCTGACATTAAGGGGAAGAAAGCTGTGGCTATGCACTTGAGAAACAAAACACTGGGCTGCCAGAAAGGCTGGGGAGTTCCCAAGACAGAGTGGACACTTGTACATGTTTGGAGAATGCATAAATGATAGCATAATTGAGTTAAGCAATTAATGAATTTAAGATTAATGTATTTAAGATTAAATATTGGCAATAATTTAAATTAAAACTATAACTTTCCAAAGTGAGAAGCTGACCTACATTTTGGAATTAAATAGTGCATTGGTTAGTACCTGTCTTGACAGATTTTTCTTGTATTTATATAGAGTTTTTTTATTTTTCAAGGTGATTTCACATACTTCTTCATTTTTAAATTTCACAGTACATTTTGTGAGGTCCCAGAGAAGTGTAAATCCCTTGATTTCTTGTCTTTACTCCACAGCTCTATACCCTGCACTTGATTAGCCTCAATAAGTAATAACTGTAACAGTCTCAACTAACAACTATTGAGCAATTATTTAATTTCCCTTTTATTTAAGTCCTTTCCATGAATTGTCCTATTCAATCTTTGCAAACACCTTCAGAGTTGTATACTCTAATGATCCCATTTTATAGCTAAGAAAACTATAGCATAAATGTTAAACCACTTACCTAAACCAAGGAATTAGTAAAATAAAATCCAGGATTTATAGCTTGGTCTACCAATTTCAATGTACATACTATTAATTGCTATGACATACTATTGCAGCGTTTTCTTTTTTTTTTCCCCTGTGAAGTGAGGAGAGTAAAAATGTCAACACACTATTTTTATTGAGCAGTAATCATAAAGCATTCCCTTTGAACACTTCAACAAAATGTTTGGAAGCCACTTCTCTGTATAATATATGTAAGAAGCATTTCTTTTGGCAAAGCAGTAATATAAATCATTAACTAAAGACCACATTTCTTGCCAATGTATCTAATTTCAGCTTGAAAATATTTGTATTTAAAAGTATAAAGCTGTAATGCGATAGTAAATTTCCCAGTGAAAAGCTGTCAGTAGGAAATTGTTGGATTAGCAAGGGAAGAAAAATAATTACTATTTTAGTGTCAATCCTTGAAATGAAAAGTGAAAAATTAAGCAGCTTAAGAATTAATTATTTTCAAGCTCCCTTTCAATGACAGTTTTCTAACCATCGAGATGTTAGTATGAATCTTTAGATCTGCAGAGATTTAAAAACAAAATTGTTTCCTTGACATGGACATTTGGATGCAAGTGTTCAGTTTGTGAGATAATTAAAAATTTTTCATATTATTAAATAAACTTGAGTCATTTGATTAAGAATATTTTTTCATTATCTCTTCTCTTTAATTCCCCCAAATCTCTAAAATAACCATCTTTTAAGCATCTTCTATTTTTTTCCTCTGATATCTACATTATTTTTTTAATAAATGATAACATAGCCTATCTGCTCTCTTTGATAGTCTTTTCTCCTATCGATTTAAAGGTGATATTATTTTTGGAATTTACTTTCTTTAGACTGGTGGGATACAAGCAACTTGAATTCATAAAGATAAATCAGTCTCAGTTCATTGTGTGACATATCCCCAAGAATCACAATACATTTAACTCTGAGATTAGCATCCTCTGCTCAGTGGTATTTATCATAATCTTTATAGCACAATACAAGAGATATGGATGAAGACACTTAATAAGTGTTGGTTGAAAGAATAGTAGGTACATCAGTGAATTGCTGATAAAATGAGATCAAGGAAAGAAACTGTGAAGGACTGACATGGCTTACTCTCCTAACTCCAAATGGCAAATGGCAGGGTTTATTTACTGATCCAGAATTTAAAATATTTAACTTCAGTGTAGAATACATGGTGTAACCTGCTAAAGCTAACCATGACAAAGTTCCACAAACTGGGTGGCTTAAGCAACAAAACTTATTGCCTTACAGTTCTGGGAGCCCAAAATCAAGGTGTCAGTAGGGTTGGTTCCTTCTGAGGGCTGTAAGGGAGAATCTGTTCCCTGCCTCTCTCCTTAGCATCTGGTAGCCTGATATGTTCATGGTAAAAGACATTCCCCCATCTTCCCTATATGCTTGTCTTTTTTGTTGTTCAGATTTCCCCTTTTTATAAGAACACCAGATGTGATGATAAATTTTATGTGTTAACTTAACTGGGCCATGGGATGCCCAGATATTTGATCAAGCATTATTCTGAGTGTGTCTGTAAGAATGTTTTAGGATGAGATTAACATTTGAATCAGTAGACTGAGCAAAGCAGATCATCCTTCCAAATGTGGGCAGGCCTCCTCCACTTCACTGAAGACCTGAATAGAACAAAAAGGCTGACCCTCCCTCAAGTAAAGGGGAATTGCTCTTGTCTTCAAATTCAAATTGAAATATCAGCTCTTCCTGGGTCTGTAGCCTGCTGGCCTTCAGACTGAAGTTGAAAGATTGGCTTTGCTGATTCTTAGGGCTTCAGACTCCAACAGTAACTATAGTGCCAGCTCTTCTGGGTCTCCTGCTTGCAGACTTACCTTGCAGATCTTGGAATATGTTTGACTCCATAGTTGTGTGCCAGTTTCTTATAATAATCTCTCTGTGTGTGTCAGGCACATACACACACATAATTAGTTATGTTTCTTTGGAGAACCTTGATTAATATACCCAGTCATATAGGTTAGGGTGGCTTCCTAAGCCAATCTAATATCATCCTAACTGCAATCACAAAATTTCCAAACACAGTCACAATCCAAAAGACTAAAGGCTAGGACTTCAGCATGTGAATTTGGGGGAACACAATTTAACCATAACTGATGGAATACATTTCATTTAAACAACAGATTCCATTATAAGGAACCAACGTGTAATGGAAGAAGAGATTTCTTATCCATTTGTCTGTGATTTGCTTGAAGACATAGAAGGATTTAATTTATGTTGTCATCTACATCACTAGCACAGGACAGATTAGTGCTAAGTAGAGGTTGAAAGAATGAATGCATGAATTATGTATTATTTGTATTCACTATTTAGGGCTACCATAACAACATAGGACAGACTGGGTGGCTTAAACAACAGCAATTTATTTTCTCACAGTTGTAGAGGCTGGAAGTCAAAGATCAAGATGTGAACAGGATTGGTTTCTTCTGAGGCCTCTCTTTGGCTTGTAGATGGCTGTCTTCCTGCTGTGTCTTCACATGTTCCTCTGCATGTGTTGTTTGTATTTGAATCTGCTTTTCTTATAAGGACACAGTCATTGGATTAGGGTTTACCATAAAGACTCTATTTTAACTTAATTACATTTTTAAAGCCCCAATTGCATTTTTTAAAGTCCAAATACAGTTACATTCAGAGATACTGGGAACTAAGGCTTCAACATAGGAAATTTCAAGGGGCACAATTTGGGACATAACATTTAGGCATAGATTATGCTGCTGTTACAGAAAGATCCTAAAACACAATAGAATTTTAAAAATAAAAGGTTTTCTTTTCTCCATGTAAGAATTTAGAGGTAGGCAGGGTTCCAGCATGATTAAAAGCCTCTATTATGTAAGATAATCTGAACCCCTCTCTAGTTGCTTCTCTATTTATTAAGGTGTAATTCTCATCAACATGGTGGTGAGGCTAGCTCACCATCTTGCTTTCAATTTGCCTGTCCCAGAACTAAGCACTTTTGCAGGTAGAGGATTATAGTGTTTTTATATTATTATTATTATTGTGTTATAAAAAATTATGGATGCATATTATAAGTCAATAAAATATTTTTCTTTCTTTTCTTCTCCAAATGGGAGGGTCCAGAATTATTTATCACATTGAATAAATGTGACCCTATCTCCTTTAATAATTTTTGACAAAACCCTATAATATATATTTAAAGTTAAGAATATATTTTCAGATGGACATGTGTTAATACTGATGTACGTGTAAAAAGCCAAATTACAAATTATAAGTGTTAATCTTTAACAGAATGGAGGTTTCTATTCATTCATCTACTGTATTTGCAACATAAGATCTTGCCATAAGTGCTACCATTCTTTTAGAAATTTAATTTGTCTTACTAGGGAAAAAAATGTCATAATGAATTCTATTCAATCATATAAAAGAGATATATATCTTTTAACAGGCTTGTTATCTTGGACCTAATTTGTCATTAATATATGTTTATCTTTCTATACAACATTTTCACATTCAATCACAAGCTTTCAATATAGGTTAAGGTAATGCTTGCTGCTGTAACAAAGAAATATACAAATAGAAAGAGATAGTGCATGTTTGTAAAGTCTAAACAGGTGTCTCCGATTAGTGAGCAGTTTTCTTTCAAACAGTTCTTTAAGGAGTGAGTCCCTTTCCAGCTATTGCTTCAGCAATCTCTTCTGGACTCTGACTACTTAGCTTGATGCTTGCATTTGGAGAGAGAGAAGTTGGAAAGGGTCCCCATGCTTCTTAACCATTTTTGTTTATGAGCATGCTATTGGCTGAACCAGTCACATGACTCCTTTATATGCAGGAAGAGCAGGTAATGTTCTTGGCTGGGCAGCCACTGCCTAGCATTACTCTGTACTTGAAAAGGGAGCACAGGTGCTTGTTGGAAGGATAATTGTCTTTGCAACAAACATTCCCTTTAATTGAGCAGTGCAATGGCCTTCTATGTCTTACTGAAGCTGTTGTGTAACATCCAGTCTGATGCCCACTGTATTTTACAAACAAACCATCTCTAAAAAATTGTTACAAACCATCTCTAAAAAAGGAAAAAACAGTGAGGGGAGGATCCAAGATGGCTAAATAGGAACAGCTCCAGAATGTACTTCCCAGCAAGAAAAACGCAGAGGGTGAGTGCTCACCTCATTTCCAAACAAATTTTCACTGCCCACATATGAGGAGATTCCTGGGCCAAAAAGTGCCACAAGTTTTCAGCACAGCACTTTCAGCCCGTGCCAGGTTGGTGCACAGAAACTCACACAAATTTGGGCAACCATTTCAACTGGAACCTGGAACACCTGGGAGACAGAGCCACCCATTCAACTGAAATGGTCTTCAACTATAAAGACCAGAGGCAGAGACAGGGAGCCAGATCATCTGCCTTGGTGGGTACCACCTCCACAAAACAAGCAATCTGAAATGCTCTGGATTGAGAGCTTTGCAACAAGTGCAGCTGGACTCAGGACAGGCCAGCTCAGTGGGGGGAAGGGCAATCACCACTACCAAGGCAGTCCACCACTGCTGAGGCAGTTCACACAGCAGCTGGGCAGAGCCTGCTGCAGCTCAGCAATACCTCTGCTGGCAGACTGTGACTAGACTGCTCTGTGCAGGGCAGGGCATCTATGAAAAAAGGCAGTAGCATGACAGGAACTTATAAGTAAAGCCAACCTTCCTAGGACAGAGCACCTGGGAAAAGAGATGGTTATGAGTTCCGCTGAAGCAGACTTAAAGGTACCTACCCAGTAGCTCTGCACAGAACAATGGAGCTCCCAGCATAGCACTTGAGCTCCTTTAAGGGACAAACTGTCTCCTCAAGCAGCTCCCAGAACCCCATATACCCAAAGAGACACCTCATAAAGGAGAGCTCAGGCTCCATCTGGCAGGCACCATCCTGGGACAGAGTAAACAGAAGAAGAAACTGGCAGCAACCCTTACTGTTCTACAGCCCCCATGAGTGATTCCCAGGCAAGGGGAGTCTGGAGTCCAGCAGTCCTGCAGCAGAGGTACCTGTTACAAGGAAAACTAAAAAAGAAAAAACAAAGAAATAACTTTATTATCAACAAAAAGAACGTCCACTCAGAGACCCCACCTGAAAGTCACCAACTACAAAGACCAGAGGTAGATAAAGCCACTAAGATGGGAAAAAACCAGTGCAAAGAGGATGAAAACACCAAAAACCAGAATACCTCTCCTCCTGCAAAGGATCACAAATCCTCACCAGCTAGGGATCAAAGATGGATGGAGAATGAATCTGATGAATTGACAGAAACAGACTTCAGAAGGTGGGTAATAACAAACATCTCAGAGCTCAAAGAACATGTGCTAACCCAATGCAAAGAAACTAAGAACTTAGAAAAAAGGTTAGATGAGATGCTGACTAGAATAAACAGCTTAGAGAAGAATATGAACGACTTGATGGAGCTGAAAAACATAACACGAGAACTTTGTGAAGCATACACAAGCTTCGATAGCTGAATCAACCAAGCAGAAGAAAGGATATCAGAGACTGAAGATCAACTCAATGAAATAAAACAAAAAGATAAGAATAGAGAAAAAAAGTAAAAAGAAATGAATGAAGCTTCCAAAAAATATCGGATTATGTGAAAAGACCTAATCTACGTTTGATAGGTGTACCTGAATATGATGGAGAGAATGAATCCAAGCTGGAAAACACTCTTTAGGATATTATCCAGGAGAACTTTCCCAACCTAGCAAGCCAGGCCACCATTCAAGTCCAGGAAATACAGAGAAAACCACAAACATATTCCTCAAGAAGAGCAATCACAAGGAACATAATCATCAGATTCACCAGGGTTGAAATGAAGGAAAAAATGCTAAGGGCAGCCAGAGAGAAAGGTCAGGCTGCCCTCAAAGGGAAGCCTATCAGACTCATAGCAGATTTCTCAGCAGAAACCTGACAAGCCAGGGAGTGTGGGGGCCAATATTAAACATCCTTAAAGAAAAGAACTTTCAACCTAGAATTTCATATCCAGTCAAATTAAGCTTCATAAGTGAAGGAGAAAGAAAATCCTTTATGGACAAGCAATTGATGAGAGATTTCAACACCACCAGGCCTGCCTTACAAGAGCTTCTGAAAGAAGCACTAAACATAGAAAGGAACATCCAGTACCAGCCACTCCAAAAACATACCAAATAGTACAGATCATGGACACAAGGGAAAAAATGCATCAACTAACGGGAAAAATGTCCTGCTAGCAACAAAAAGGCAGGGTCAAATTCACACATAACAATATTAACCTTAAATGTAAATGGGCTAAATGCCCCAATCGAAAGATACAGGTGGGCAAATTGGATAAGAAGTCAAGAGCCATGGGTGTGCTGTATTCAGGAAACCTATCTCATGTGCAAGGACACACATAGGCTCAAAATTAAGGGATGGAGGAAGATTTACCAAGCAAATGGAGAGAAAAAAAAGCAGGAGTTGCAATTCTAGTATCTGATAAAATGGACTTTAAACCAACAAAGATCAAAAGAGACAAAGAGGGACATTACATAATGGTAAAAAGATCAATGTATCAAGAAGAGCTAACAATCCTAAATATATACGCACCCAATACAGGAGCACCCAGGTACATAAAGCAAGTTCTTAATGACCTACAAAGAGACTTTGATCCCCACACAGTAATAGTAGGATACTTTAACATAACACATCACTGTCAATATTAGACATATCAATGAGACAGAAAATTAACAAGGATATCCAGGACTTTAACTCAGATCTGGACCAAGTGGACCTAATAGACATCTGCAGAAACCTCCACCCCAAATACACAGAATATACATTCTTCTCAGCACTGCATGACACCTACTCTAAAACTGACCACATAATTGGAAGTAAATCACTCCTTAGCAAATGCAAAAGAATGGAAATCATAACAGTCTCTCAGACCACAGGTCAATCAAATTATAACTCAGAATTAAGAAATGAACTCAGAACAACACAACTTCATGGAAAGTGAACAACTGGCTCCTGAATGTCAACTGGATAAACAATGAAATGAAGGCAGAAATAAAGATGTTATTTGAAACCAATGAGAACAATGACACAACATACCAGAATCTCTGGGACACATTTAAAGCTGTGTCAAGAAGGAAATTTATAGCAATAAATGCCCACATGAGAAGTGAGGAAATATCTAAAATCGACACCTTATCATCAAAATTGAAAGAGCTAGAGGAGCAAGATCAAAAAAACTCAAAAACTAGCAGAAGACAAGAAATAACTAAGATCAGAGCAGAACTGAAGGAGACAGAGACACAAAAAAACCCTTCACCCTTCAAAAAATCGATAAATCCAGGAGCTGGTTTTCTGAAAAGATCAACAAAATAGACAACTAGCCAGATTAATAAAAAAGAAAAGGGAGAAGAATCAAATAGATGTAATAAAAAATGATAAAGGGGATATCACCACTGATTCCACAGAAATACAAACTACAGTCAGAGACTACTACACACCAACTCTATGCACATAAAAATCAGTAAACCTAGATGAAATGGATAAATTCCTGGACACTTGCACCCTCCCAAGCCTAAACCAGGAAGAAGTTGAAACCTTAAATAGACCAATAACAAGCACTGAAGGTGATGCAGCAATTGAAAGCCTACCAACCAAAAAAAGTCCAGTTCCAGATGGGTTCAAAGCTGAATTCTATCAGATGTACAAAGATGAGCTGGTACTATTTCTTCTGAAATTATTCCAAACAATGCAAAGAGGGACTCCTTCCCAAGTCATTTCATGAGACCAATATCATCCTGATTCCAAAACCCGGCAGAGACTCAATAAAAAAAGAATACCTCAGGCCAATATCCATGATGAACACAGATGCAAAAATCTTCAATAAAATACTGGCAAACTGATTGCAACAGCACATCAGAAAACTTATCCATCACAATCAAGTAGGCTTCATCCCAGGGATGCAAGGCTGGTTCAACATACACAGGTCTATAAATGTAATCCACCACATAAACAGAACCAAAGACAAAAACCACATGATCATCTCAATAGATGCAGAGAAGGCCTTTGACAAAATTCAACAGCCCTTTATGCTAAAAACTCTCAATAAACTAGATATTGAAGGAACATATCTCAAAACTATGAAAGCTATTTATGACAAACCTACAGCCAATATCATACTGAATGGGCAAAAACTGGAAGTATTCCCTTAGAAATCCAGCTAGACAAGGATGCCCCCTCTCACCATTCCTATTCAATACAGTATTGGAAGTTCTATCCAGAGCAATTAGGCAAGAAAAAAAAGGGTATTCAATTAGGAAAGGAGGAAGTCAAATTTTCTCTATTTGCAGACGACATGAATGCATATTTACAAGACCCTTTCATCTCAGCCCAAAATCTCCTTAAACTGATAAGCAACTTCAGCAAAGTTTCAGGATATAAAATCAATGTGTGGAAATCACAAGCCTCTCTGTACACCAATAGCAGACTAACAGCCAAATCATGAGCAAACTCCCATTCACAGTTGCTACAAAGTGAGTAAAATACCTAGGAATACAACTGACAAAGAATGTAAAGGACCTCTTTAAGGAGAACTACAAAGCAATGCTCAAGGAAATAAGAGAGGACACAAACAGATGGGGAAACATTACATGCTCATGGTTAGAAAGAATCAGTATTGTGAAAATAGCCATACTGCCAAAAGTAAGTTATAGATTCAAATATTCCCATCAAGCTACCAATGTCCTTCTGCACAGAACTGGAAAAAGCCACCTTAAACTTCATATGGAACCAAAAGAGAGCCCGCATAGCTGGGTCAATTCTAAGCAAAAAAAAAAAAAAAAAAAAAAAAAAAGCTGGAGGCATCACACTACCTGATTTCAGGCTACAAGACTACAGTAATCAAAACAGCATGGTACTGGTACCAAAACAGACATATAGACCAATGGAATAGAAGAGAGGCCCTGGAGGCAACACCACATATCTACAACCAACTGATCTTTGACAAACTTCACAAAAACAAGCAATGGGAAAAGGATTCCCTGTTTAATAAAAGGTATTGGGAAAGCTGGCTAGTCATGTGCAGAAAGCAGAAACTGGACCCTTTCTTGACACCTTACACTAAAATTAACCCCAGGTGGATTAAATTAAGACCTAACAGCATAAAAACCCTAGAAGAAAACCTAGGCAAAACCATTCACGACATAGGCATAGGCAAGGATTTCATGACTAAAACACCAAAAGCACTGGTAACAAAAGCCAAAATAGACATATGGGACCTAGTTAAACTCCAGAACTTCTGTACAGCAAAGAAACAGTCATTAGAGTGAACTGGCAACCAACAGAATGGGAAAAATTTTGCAATCTACCCATCTGATGAAGGGCTCAAATCCAGAATCAACAAAGAACTAAAACAGATTTACAAGAAAAAAAACAAACCCATCCCAAAGTGGGCGAAGAATATGAATAGACACTTTTCAAAAGAGGACATATATGAGGCCAACAAACATATGAAAAAATGCTCATCATCACTTATTATTAGAGAAATGGAAACCAAAACCACATTGAGATACCACCTCACACCAGTTAGAATGGCAATCATTAAGAAATCTGGAGAGAACAGATGCTGGAGAGGATGTGGAGAAATATCAACACTTTTACACTGTTGGTGGGAGTGTAAACTAGTTCAACCATTGTGAAAGACAGTGTGATGCTTCCTCAAGGACCTAGAAATAGAAATTCCATTTGACCCAGAAATTCCATTACTGGGCATATATTCAAAGAATTATATATCATTCTATTATAAAGACACATGCACATGTATGTTCCTAGCAGTAATGTTTACAATAGCGAAGACCTGGAACCAACCCAAATGCCCATCAATGATAGACTGGACAAGGAAAATGTGGCACATATACACCATGGAATACTATGCAGCCATAAAAAATGATGAGTTTGTGTTCATTGTAGGAACATGGATGAATCTGGAAACCATAATTCTCAGCAAACTGACAGAATTGGTTAGAACAAACAAAATGTATCTGGTATGTGTATAATAAAATATATTTATATTGTTATGCAAGATAATGAGGCAAAAATGAGAGGGTTTTTTTTTTAATGACAAGGACCAGGTTTTAGTTAATGCTTCACCCCTAGCACAGTGTCTTGTGTTGTATAATTTCTTAGTTAATTGTATTGAGTGACTAAAAGGATAAATAAAAAGAGATGCATATAAGTTAATGAGTATTCATTTTTCTAGGTTAAACATACTCTTGTAGTTTTTGTTTTCTAATTACTTTGCTAGATCTCTAAAATTTATAACTAATATATGGTGAATCATCCCCCCTCTCCTCTATCCCATAGATGTACTTTCCTTAATAGGAGCAGGCCCAGATCAATAATCAGGCCCTAATTCCTTGTATTCCCTTCCCCAGGACTTAGAACCCAAACCACCCTCCTTCTCTGGTAGGGTCTCAGACCCCTTTTTTCCAAATGGTCCTAGAACAGACTGTTGGAATTTCTTCTTCCAACCTTGGCCTGAGAGAATCCATGGCCGAGGGTTCTCTAGCAGCAAAAAATGTAAGCCATGTAATTTTATGAGAAAGAAAGGAAGCTGTCACTTCCTGAAGACAATTTGAATAGTTGAAGCTAGCCAACCAGATAGGTTCTCCAAAGTTCAGAGATTAACGTCACTGGAAGAGGGATCAGCTCAATTTTGTGGGCAAACCAGTTGCCTGAGTTGTTATTCGAAGCCTCTGGGAATGCATTAGCCAATGCAAAAGTACAGTTCCTCGGAAAAAAAAGTCTGGTATTTTTAGACCCACAAAACTCCCCTCAGGGAGTTCTGTGGTGTCAGTTATCTTGTGCATTAGTCTGTTCTTACATGGCTAATAAGGACATACCCGAAACTGGGTAATTAATAAAGAAAAGAGGTTTAATGGACTCAGTTTTACATGGCTGGGGAGGCTTCACGATCATGCTGGACCATGAAGGAAGAGCAAAGTGACGTCTTACATGGCAGCAGGCAAGAGAGAGTGTGGAGGGGAATTCCCCTTCATAAAACCATCAGATTTCATAGATTTATTTCCTATCGTGATTCAATTACCTCCCACCAAGTCTCTCCCATGACACGTGGGAATTATGGGAACTACAATTCAAAATAATATATGGGTGGGGACACAGTCAAACAATATCATCTTTAATGTCCCAGAAGAATCAGGGGTTTCTACCACAATCTGTCCTTGGGCAAGATAGCTCTCTACAGCTGAGTCAATCATTGTGACTGAGGATACATGTCTCCAGTTCTCCAGTGTTAGCAAAAGAGCTTATTATAGAAAAAAAGTTTGGGTAACTAAACTTATCAAAGAATGACTAAAATTCCTTATATATTTTTAATTATTAATATAATAGAAACTTTATGTCTAGACTGTACTGGAGGCTTAGTAAATGCCAGACATTGTTCTTAATACTCTTCCTCTGCATTATATAATTTAATATCTCCAGTGTCTATGATTTAGGTACCTTAATTATCCCCATTTTACGGGTGAAACAACTGGAGTTTAGGAGAGGTAAATTACATGATCATGGACATGAGTAATGTTCACTGGGGCAGGGCTAGGAAGCCATTTTTATCCAACTCTGGACAATGAGCTCTCAGTAACTCTGTAGATCTGCCACTTTAATTCCTGCACAGTTTTCTTCCTTTGTGCCCATTCTTGCAGAATAAATGAGAGATGAAGCAGAGATAAATGATGATACATGTCCTTTTTTTCCTACTGAATATCTTCTTTTTCTATTATTCTGGGCCACCAATGTTTGGACTCACCATATATGCCCCAAGGTATGTTTCCTGATTGGCCCAAATCTTGGCATCTTTCATCATTTCTGTCTTGTTATATTTTGATTAATCAGAGAGAGGAGAAAAATCCCAAAAGATCTAGACCAGTTTTTTTTCTTTTCTTTTTTTTTTTTTGCTATTTTTTTTAATTATACTTTAAGTTTTGGGGTACATGTGCAGAATGCGCTGGTTTGTTACACAGGTATACATGTGCCTTGGTGGTTTGTTGCATCCATTCCCTCATCATCTACATTAGATATTTATCCTAATGTTGTTACTCCCCAATCCCCCCACCCCTGGTTATCCCTTTGCTACCCACCCCCAACCCCCCAACAGACTCTGGTGTGTGATGTTCCCCTCCCTGTGTCCATGTGTTCTCATTGTTCAACACCCAGTTATGAGTGAGAACATGTGGTGTTTGGTTTTCTGTTCCTGTGTCAGTCTGCTGAGAATGATGGTTTCCAGCTTCATCCATGCCCTTGCAAAGGACATGAACTCATCCTTTTTTATGGCTGCATAGTATTCCATGGTGTACATGTGACACATTTCTTTATCCAGTCTATCTTTGATGGGCATCTGGATTGCTTCCAAGTCTTTGCTATTGTAAACAGTGCTGCAGTAAACATAACATGTCCATGTGTCTTTATGATAGAATGTTTTATAATCATTTGGGTTTTATATACCCAATAATGGGATTGTTGGGTCAAATGGTATTTCCGTTTCTAGATCTTTGAGGAATCGTCAACCTGTCATTGACTTCTGCCCTAAGATAGCTACTGATCAAGCACTGACTATCTTTAGGCATGCTTTTCTTCTCTCTTTTTTTATTCTTTATCCACTATTTTCAGTATATATGAATGTATTATCACAATAAGTTTAGCATGCATTGCCTGAACTCTTTAAATTTTTCTTCCTTGTTTGGAAATCAGTGTGACATTTTAAAATATGCTGTTGAATGAGATAAAGATAACCAATGTGGTATGACAATGGGAACCTCAGTTTTCAGTGTCTTCATATATTTTAATCATTATCATTACAATTATTATCCTGTGCTTTCAGAATAATGGACTGAAAGTAAGTCATGAGACAGAACAATGGACATTAGTAAGTCATGAAAATTTTTCTGTGAAATATAGTCTAATCTCTCAAGAGCTAATAAAGTAGATAATTCTCACCTCAAAGATGACCACTATGATGTGTGTGTTTTTGGGGGCTATTTAAAAATAATTTAAAGTCAATTTCCACCTTATTGCAGAAGTCTATTTCACATGGAGACACTATTGTTCAACTCTGAGTGTGATTACAAGAAACAATCATTAATGGTTTCTATGAAAAATGAATTTAAGTCCACATTCACTCGTTGGGAAAAAATTGAGGCAACCAAATAAGGTTTAAAAGCATTGTGCTGAGATTATTTGAAAAAAAGATTACAGCTACATTTTAGACTAACAAAGCTTTCCTTCATAAATGCTGAACTGTGCAAAGTTATTATAAGTGCTTTCAGAAATAAGCTCAGAAAATTAAAGGGATAGAAAATCTCTTTATGACAGAACTATGTGTTTATTTTGAATTGAAAAAATGTACATGGACAGTATCAACGTAAACAAACAATTTTTCTTCCTTGTTTGTAAATCAGTGTGGACAAGTTGTTACTGGTCCTCGATTAGCTCCCACATAGTTACTCAGTGGCAACAACAAGAGCATCCACATTGTGAAATGTAGGAATATATTGTTAATGTGTTATAACCTATTGCAAATAAAAATAAGTAACCAAACAATAAATATTTCTGGATACCAATGGTGTATAAGTCACACACTAGACTGAGACAGAGCCTGCTCTGTTCTCTTCTCGTAAGGGAGCTAATTCCATCATGAGGAAGCCACTTTGATCCACTTTCATGACCTCCTCAAAATCTATCCACTTTCATGACCTCCTCAAAATCTATCTCCCAAAGGCCCCACTTCCCAATATTATCACATTGGGTTTAGGGCTTCTTTATTTAAATTTTGAGGGGACACAAACATTCATTCCATAACACCATATCAATACAAAAAGCCTTCAGGTTTCATGTCTCAAAGGTTTATAACAGCCTTCTTGATTAGTTCATGTATATTAGAAGTATATTTATGGTTAGTTACGAAGTATGGAAAGAGTCTTGCCCTGTGGTCTAATCTTCAATGTCAAGCTCAATGATGTAGAGTACAGAATGGGTTTATGTAGGGTGAATAAATGAATGTATGAATTAATAATGAAAGGAGAGGAGACATACACGTGAAAATAACAACAGCAGCATCAGACTACCCAATGGACAAACACATGACAATTTGCGATGCAGATGGTAGATGTTATATGTTTCATAGTCCTAGAAGAAAAAATACTGCATCATGGAGGCAGATAATCTGGGAATGGTAGAGTAAGGAAGTAGGACAGTCAAGAGAACAAATTGTAAAGTGAGAGGATTTTATAAGAAAAAGCTGCAAGACAGGAAATTTCAAGGCATTTTCTGTAGATATGGAATAGTACAAATTTACTACAAAGATGGTGAAGGAAAAGAAGTGGGGCAATTAAGCAATAGGTGAAAGTATGCAAACTTCAGGCCCCCTAGATTCCATATCAACAAATACATGTTTCGTTTGTTCAGTGCTTTAAGAAAGACTTCTTTTTAGAGCATTTTTAGATTTAAAGCCAAATAAGAGGAAGACACAGAGATATCACTTATGTTCCCTACTGCAATGCATGCACAGCCTCTCATCTTATTTACACCCCTCACCAGAGTGGCACAGTTGTTACATTTGATGAACCTACACTGACACATCATAATTCCCCAAAGTTCATAGTTCATATGAGGGTTCATTCTAGATATTGTATGTACTAGGGGTTTGAGCAAATGTATATATAATGATGTGCCTACCATTACAGTTGATACTGTATCAACTGTATGATTACAGAGTATTTTTCCTTCCCTAATAATCCTCTGTGCTTCACCTATTTATTCTTTTCTGCCAACCCCTGGTAGCCACTTATCATTTTACTGTCTCAATAGCTTTTCCTTTTCTAGAATGTCTTAGAGTTGGAAGCATGTAGTATGCAACCCTTTCAGATTGTCTTCTTTCACTTAGTAAAATATTAAACACAGGAATTCAAGATTCCTCCATGTTGGTTGTGGCTTGGCAGCTCATTTATATTTAGTGTTGAATAGTTCATTTTCTGTTTATATCACCTTTGCACTTTCAGTTATTTGGTTTCCCGGTATATCTTGGTTGCTTCCATTTTTAGCAATTATAAATAAAGCTACTATAAATATCTACATGCAGGTTTTTATGTAGACATAATTTTTAACTTCTTTGGATAAATACTAAGGAGTACAATTGCTGGATCATATGGTAAGAGCATGTTTAGTTTTTATAGAAACTGCCAAAATGTTTTACAAACTGGCTGTACCATTTTGCATTTCCAACAGCAATGAATAGGAGTTTTCTGTTGTTCTACATCCTCACCAGAATTTAGTGTTTTGAGTTTTTGGGTTTTGGTCATTCAAATACATTCCTAATGGTATCTCTTGTTGTTTTAATTTACACTCCCATGATTACAAATGATGGGAAGCATCTTTTTATATGCTATTTGCTATCTGTATGTCTTCTTTTGGGAGGTGCTTCTTATGGTCTTTAACATGTTTTTTAATTTGGTTGTTTTTTTTTAGTTTCTGAGTTTTAAGAGTGTTTTTGTATATTTTGGATAATAATTCTTTGTCAGATGTATCTTTTACAGATATTTTCTTCCAGCATATGATGTCTTCTCGTTTTCTTAACATTTCCTTTAGCAGAGCAAGACAGTTTTAATTTTAATGAAGTCCAGCATATGAATGATTTCTGACATGGATCATGCCTTTGGTATTTTGTCTAAAGGTCATTTACATACTCAAAGTCTTCTAGGTTTTCTTCTATGTTATCTCCTAGGAATTTGATGGTTTTGCATTTTATATTTAGGTATATGTTCTGCTTTTAGTTAATTTTGTGAAGAGTATAAGGTCTGTCTCTAGATTCTTTATATATATATGTTCAGGTTCGTTGAATCTGGCACCTCTAGCAGCAGCTGTTGAACGGACTATCTTTATACTCCATTGCATTACCTTTGCTCCTTTGTAAAAGACCAGTTGACTAATTTTTGTGGGATTATTTTTGAATCCTCTTTTCTGTTCCATATATATGGAACTCAGCCTCTTTGTCTATTCTTCAATCAACTTCACGTTGTCTTAATTATAGTAAGTCTTGAAGTTGAATGGTGCAAGTTCTCTAAGTTTGTTCTTCACCTTCAATATTGTGTTGGCTATTCTGTGTCTTTTGCCTCATCATATAAACTTTAGAATCATTGTGTTAATATATGCAAAATAACTTGCTGGAATTATGATTGGGATTATATTAAATCTGTTCCATATATATGGAACAGAAAAGAGGATTCAAAAATTATATATATATATATATATATATATTTTTTTTTTTTTTTTTTTTTTTTTGACACAGAGTTTCACTCTTGTCACCCAGGCTGGAGTGCAATGGTGCAATCTCGGCCCACTGCAACCTCTGCTTCCTGGGTTCGAGAAATTCTCCTGCCTCAGCCTGCCAAATAGCTGGGAATACAGGTGTCTACCACCACGCCTGGCTAAGTTTTGTATTTTTACTAGAGAGAAAGTTTCATGCTGTTGGCCAGGCTGGTCTTGAACTTCTGACCTTAAGTGATCCACCCATCTCAGCCTCCCAAAGTGCTAGTATTACAGACGTGAGTCACTATGCTCAGGCTCTTTGTCTATTCTTTAATCAACTTCACGTTGTCTTAATTATAGTAAGTCTTGAAGTTGAATGGTGCAAGTTCTCTAAGTTTGTTCTTCACCTTCAATATTGTGTTGGCTATTCTGTGTCTTTTGCCTCATCATATAAACTTTAGAATCATTGTGTTAATATATGCAAAATAACTTGCTGGAATTATGATTGGGATTATATTAAATCTGTACATCAAATTGAGTAAAACTTACATCTTTACAATATTGAGTATTCCTATCTATGAGCATGGAATAGCTCTCCATTTATTTAGTCTTTTATTTTCTTCATCAGAGTTTTGTTGTTTTCCTCAAATAGATCTTGTGCATATCTTGCTACATTTATACCTAGGTGTTTTATTTATTGGATGCTAATGTAATGATATTGTACTTTTAGTTTTAAATTCTCTATGGTCATTGCTAATATATAGAAATGTGATTGACTTTCATATACTAACATTGTATCCTGCAACCTTACTATCACTTCTTAGTTCCAGGAGTGGTTTTTGTTAATTCTCTTGTATTCCTTAGAGATGACCACATCATATGAGAAAAAGACAGTTTTATTTCTTCATTTCCAAAGTGTTTACATTTTATTTCCTATTTTGTCTTATTTTTCTTAGCTAACACTTCTAGCACAATGTTGAAAAGAAGTGGTGTGAGGACTCCTTGCCTTGTTTCTGACCTTAATTTGAAAGCATGTAGGTTTTTTCTTTTACCTTAAGTATGATGTTAGCTATATGTTTTCTATAGCCATTTTTTATCAAATGGAAAAGAATTTCCTCTATTTGCTCTGCATTCTTTTAAATGTTTTTAATTAGTTGTTAATGCATGGACCTTGGAAAATTGCACACAAAAATCCAGATTCTTGGCTTTGCATAAAAATATGTCTCACTTGACATTAGTCTGTTGTCCAATCAATGAAATCAGTGAGAATAGAGAAGAAACTGCCAAGACGGCCCTATTCTTGATTTCTATTGACCCCACTGAATCTTTTCACTTATTTTTATTTGTCTGGACCCTTTGCAGTTTGAGAGGTCTGAAGTGAATACAATTAGAAATCAGATCTGATCTCTCTCACATTTATGTGTTTTTGTGTGTGTATGTATGTGTACATATCTTTCTCTCAGATTGATCTGTCTCTCAGATTTATATATACATATATACATATATAGCTATATATATAAACTATAGTTATAGTTTTATATAAAACTCTATGAACATTCATATAAAAAACAGTTTTATATGAACATTCATATAAAAAAGCATCTAGAGACAGACTTTATACTCTTCACAAAATTAACTAAAAACAGATCATATACCTAAATATAAAATGTAAAATTCATACATATATATAGTTATATATATATAGTTAAATATATATATATAGTTTTATATATATATATAGTTAAATATATGGTATATAACTATAGTTATATATATATATAGTTATATATATATATAGTTAAATATATGGTATATAACTATAGTTATATATATAGCTATATACATATTTATATATGTGTGTGTGTGAGTATATACATATCATTCTCTCTCAGATTGATCTCTCTCTCTATTATCTCTCTTCCCTCCCTACTTCTCCCCCTCTGTCTCGCTCTTATTATACACACACTCATGAGCACATGTACATGGCTGAATTACCAGAAACCCAAACTCTTCCAGGCCCAGACACCAGCTCCTCTTCTGGAGACTCACACAGGATACAGACAGTGCCAAGTCAATAATGGTCACGGCTTTGAATGTGACCCTGATTCAAGTCAATAGATGATCCTATTAAGTCTAAAAGAGACAGAGGAGGAACAGAAGGGGATACAACACTGAGAGGTTAGACTTTTCACTTCATGCCAAAATTACACCAAGAGATAAGGAGTTACTCAGTAATGAATGCTTTGCAAAGGAAGAGATTCCATGGTTACTCTTTTGATGATGATTACCTTCAGGAACCTTTTCTGCATACTTCCTAGAAATCTTTTTTTTTTTTTTTTTTGCCAATCAGTTTGAGCTAATCAGGTTGCTCAGGTTAGCCTTGAACTGATGACCTCGACTTCGCGAGTGCCATGAGCTCCGGCGGGAGCCACTTTGGACCCCTTCATAGAAATCTTAAAGGCTGCCATTACAAGTGCCTTTTGCATAACATATCACCAATGGTCTGGAAGTACTAGAACTTCTTAAATTCTGTGGGGCAGGAGCTCCTTTTGAGAATTTGACCATGGTCATGTAATCTAACTCCAGGAAAATTCACAATTTTATATACAATATCAGGAGATTTGGGGATTCATGAAAAGCACCTTTGTCATTTTGGTTGTATGGACAAATTCTAGATTAAAGTCATTTAGTTCAGGGATATTAAAAGAAGATATAATAAAATTAAGCTGAAGGAATTTGGAATTCTTGGAAAAGGGCATGAGCATAGACCTCAGTTCCAAACACTTGGAAAATTTCCTTATCTAAGATTTTAGAATCACGGATGGGAGGGCATATGATGATAATTTGGTATACTAGGATGGGAACAGGGAAAATAGAAAGGAGAAAGTTGTAACAAACGATATTGCAAAAATGGAATTTGACTAATATTCTGTTTATTCCTAAATTTTAATGTATTGAGGTGTAGTTATTTTATGAAATATCTAACAGCTGAAATCCCATTTGCACTTGGCTAATCAAGTACTCCTGAACTTGTATCAGAGTCAATTATCCTTGCAGCCCAGACTTATTTCATATTTGTAACTTGCATCTTTCTTGTAGCCTAAATCTTACTTCATGTTGTAAAGTAGTGAATGTGAACCTTTTTCAAACCCCATAATATTGATATTTAATCAGAAGCTTCCTGGAGCTAGATCAGCGTGACTCTTCCAAGCATCTTCCACAATATGCTGCTCACTCTCAAATGTTATAGAAGCTCAATATTTTATCTAATAAATTAAATATTGTAATTAAGCTTTTGTGTTCAGGGCCAAAAAATTTCAAAATATAAAGAATGAGCTGTTTTTTCCTCACTGCCATTTGGATAACCTCTATACCTCTGCACGTTATGATTCAGACAAATGAGTTCCATTTCTTTTTACAATATGAATGCCTAGGTATACCACCTAGTGGCAAGTAAAACATGTAATTAAGGGAAACTTAATTACAGCTTTTAATTAAACAAACAAAAAAATCACCTGTCAATAATAAAAGCAAATGGACCTCAAAATTCAAATAAAATATATAACAGATACCACCACTACAGGAAGGAACGTTTTCTCTATACTGCTAGATTTGTCAATTACCTTGCTTATCTATCAGAACTTAAATGTAGTCTCTTCAAAACTATGAATGACTTGAAACGTTCATTTCTTTTCTTTCTTTCCTTCCTTCCCTCCCTCCCCTCCCTCCCTCCCTCCCTCCCTCCCTCCCTCCCTCCCTCCCTCCCTCCCTCCCTCCCTCCTTCCTTCCTTCCTTCCTTCCTTCCTTCCTTCCTTCCTTCCTTCCTTCCTTTTGAGAGGAGTCTTGCTCTGTCGCCAGGCTGGAGTGCAGTGGCGAAATCTCAGCTCACTGCCATCTCCGCCTCCTGGGTTCAAGTCACTCCTCCACCTCAGCCTCCTGAGTAGCTGGGACCACAGGCATGTGCCACCACACCTGGTTAATATTTTTGTATTTTTAATAGAGACAGGGTTTCACTGTGTAGGCCAGGATAGTCTTGATCCCTTGACCTTGTGATCCACCCACTTCAGCCTCCTAAAGTTCTGGGATTACAGGCATGAGCCACCGCGCACGGCTGGAAAGGTCTTTCTTAGAAGAGGACACAGAGGTGAAAATAAGTGAAAGAAAAATGACACTTTTGTTTTTGATTGCTCAAAGAAGGGAGGCCCAAGTGCTGTGCTCCACAGAGGATCAACCATGAATAAAACATGGGCTCAGCTCCTTCAGGAACCTCCAGACTGGCAGAGAAGCTAATGCAGAGAAATAATTACAGTTCAGAGGGAGAAATACCAAATTCCTGAGTCATGTTATGGAAGTTTAGGAGAAAAGTTATTCTAACCGGGAATCTCCAGAGGCATTTTTTGAAAGAGGTCTTGGGCAATAAAATGAATTTGGATATAACTCTTTTCAATGAGGTGCTAAACATGAACTAAAATACAGAGAACAGAAGAGGCCAGTAAATGAAAACCACTCAATAACATTCTTCTTAATTGGATGCATGCTTCGGATCTCCAGTGACTCAATTTATCAAGTAGTTTTGCCTAATGAGAATGTCTTAAGATAAATATGGTGTTTCTGAACCTAAGTGATTGACTAGAGGAAAATATCCTTTATTGCTGTGATCAATGTTAATTCTTAATTAGTGTTTACTTAGCTGGTTGAGCCACTATACTTACCTTATGCTATAATGCCATATTTTTGTAAAAGTAGTATAGAATTATTCAACTATGTGTGTTGCCTTTGCTTTGTAAGACAGATTTTTATTTTGAGAACATTCCTGAAACTATGTGTCTTGCTTAATATGATTTTTTAAATTGCAGTCTTTAATTATGGAGACTGATTTATCATTTCTAAATTTACTTAGATATTTAAGCTATTTTTAGTGATACTGAGAAAATGTTCACATTCTTTTGTCTTGTAGCCAAAGAGCTGTTGATTTAGAACAGGGGGAAAATTTACTCCCCAATTATTTTATGCCAATCAGAGTCAAACTGCAGTTAAGACCACCTATTGCAATATTTCATTAGATTTAAAGGAGACTTTAAAATAGTGCCACAATGATCCAATCCTTTTGCAATACAAGTGTAATTATCTTGTGATTAAATTATAGACCCAAATGGCTTTAAAAAATAAATATTTATTTCCAGTTTTGCATGACATTGCCAATTATATCTTCACTTACTTTTATGTACAAATAATAGCAGATGTGGGTTACCTCAACTGGGTAACTGGGACTCAAGCTGTCTGCTCTTAAAAGTTTTGCAACTAATAGGAAAATAAAAACTTTTAAACCAACGAGTGTGTTACAGCAGCTGCTGTCACCTCTGGCGTCTGAATTGCTGGTTACATAAGCTGTAAGATGCATGAGAGTCAGTTGGAAAATGTATATACAAGTGAGATTAAGAAGAGCTAAAGTGAGAGACTGGTTTTTTAAATTGCTTTTAATTCATGGGCATGGGTTAAAAACCATGCCTCTAAGAATATCACTCTCTGTCACTTGTGTTTCAGATTGTCTCCTGGGGTGGAAGGTAAAGGGTATAGAATGATTAGGGGCCACTGAGAATGTGTCCTGGAATGTGTCACATGGTGAACCTCATTGTACAGATTACAGGGAAGGAAGAATAAATACACAGAAGTAATCAGGTGTCCTGAGTGCTATGGCAGGATATACCCATGCAGAACCTTTAGGGTATGTAAAAGAAGACCGTCCTCAAAATTAGACCAGAGAGAGGATAAAGGCTTCACAGAATAGAAGCACTTGTACATTGATATGAAAAAGTAAGCATCTTTTTAAAACATTGAGCCTTTGGTCCTTGGAGGTAATAAATGTGTATGATTTAGACTGTAGGTACTGGGGCTGAACAGGCAAGGGTCAGTCATCATAAATACAAGTCCAGTTATCTATGGCTGCATAATATTAATAGATCACCCCAAAACTTTGGGGCTTAAAACATTTATTGTTATGTATTATTTTGTGGGTCAAGGATTTGGAGGGCAACAATGTATCTCTGCTGTACAATGTCTGTGACCTCAGAGAAGATAAACAAAAACTACTGAAAGAACTGGGGGTTGTTTAGATCTGTCTCTGTCTCTTCCTCTCTGTCTTCCTGCCCCCCTCCATGCAGCATCCCCAAGTGGCTATTGTTTCTTTCCTTGCTTCAGGATAGGCCCCACTAGGAAGAAAGTGAAAACTGCCTACTCTCTTGCAAGCTAGGCCAACAGTTAACATAGTGCCACTTCTGCTGTGTTGTTTGGTCAAAGTTATCATGAATTTCATTTTCATTTCTTCTCAATGATAGAAACATCAAAGAATGTGCGGCCATCTTTAATCAATTACATGCATTCTTTTGCTCAACAGTTTGACCCACTGTGTACCAGCCACTGTTCCACTTGATCTTATTGGCATGGAAAATAAAAAAAAATCTGCAACCATATAAATGAATCTTTTAGTGAAGGGAGAGAGAGGCAAATAAATATATACTCTCTTCTGTGAGATAGTGTGGCAGAGATAGTGCTTACCAAACGTACATGCGCTCATCTGAATTCCCCTGCATTATTTGCAATTAGATTAGGCCCACCTGACAAGTTCTGTTCAGTTGACTGGTAAATAAAAGCAATGGGTGTCACTTCCAAGCCAAGCCAGTGAAGAGCCTTTTCCATCTCTTCTTGTCATCCTCTCTTTAGAGTTTACATGTTCCAGTTCACACAGCAATGTGATAGAGGAGGAAGATCTGATGCATATCAAGCTATAATGAAAGCACACAAAAATTTATTCTGATAACAACTGAGATTTAAGGTTTGTTTATTTCCGTAGAATAATGTAGCATTACTTAACCTGACAAATACAGTTAATTAGCATTATGAAGAAAAATAACTCAGGGTAAAGGGATACAAAATAACTGTGGAGCTAGATGTACAATTGTAGACACCGTGATCAAGGAATTTTAAAATGTGGCTGTAAGAATGTACTAAATGCTTTCAAACCCAGTTGTTTTCCCTACCATACAACTAGGCCCCCTCCATAGAGTGGAGAGTTTCAGATGACTATGATTGCTGAATTTACATGTTATTAGCAGAAACTTATTTTTTTAAATGGTCGGATGAGCTTTAAAGGAGAATGAGAAAAGATGAGATTTGAATTAATTAATGGAAAAAATATCTTTTATTTTGTTTTATTTTATTGAACTTTAGGTTCTGGGGTACATGTGAAGAACACGCAGGACTGTTGCATAGGTACATACATGGCAATGTGGTTTGCTGCCTCTATCTCCATCACCTATATCTGGCATTTCTCCCCATGTTATCTCTCCCCAACTACCTACCCCCCAATGCCCCTCCCCTAGTCCCCCCAACAGACCCTAGTGTGTGATACTCCCCTCCCTGTGTCCACGTGTTCTCATTGTTCAACACCCACCTATGGGTGAGAACATGTGGTGTTTGAATTTCTGTTTTTGTGTCAGTTTGCTGAGAATGATGGTTTCCAGATTCATCTATGTCCCTACAAAGGACACCAACTCATCATTTTTTATGACTACACAGTATTCCATGGTGTGTATGTGCCACATTTTCCTTGTTCATTCTATCATCAATGGGCATTTGGGTTGGCTCCAGGTCTTTGCTATTGTAAACAGTGCTACAATGAACATACATGTCATGTGTCTTTATAATAGAATGATTGATAATCCTTTGGATATATACCCAGTAATGGGATTGCTGGGTCAAACAGAATTTCTGTTTCTAGGTCCTTGAGGAAATGCCACACTACTGTCTTCCACAATGGTTGAACTAATTTACACTCCCACCAACAGTGAAAAACTGTTCCTGTTTCTCAACATCCTCTCCAGCATCTGTTGTCTTCAGATTTTGTAATGATTGCCATTCTAACTGGTGTGAGATGGTATCTCAATGTGGTTTTAATTTGCATTTCTTTAATGACCAGTGGGATGAGCATTTTTTCATGTTTGTTGGCCTCATATATGTCTTCTTTTGAAAAATGCCTGTTCATATCCTTTGCCCACTTTTGAATGGGTTTGTTTTTTTCTTGTAAATCTGTTTTAGTTCTTTATGGATTTTGGATATAAGTCCTTTGTCAGATGGGTAGATTGCAAAAACTTTTTCCCATTCTTTTGGTTGCTGGTTCACTCTAATGATTGTTTTCTTTTGCTGTGCAGAAGCTCTGGAGTTTATATAGATGCCATTTGTCTATTTTGGCTTTTGTTGTCAATGCTTTTGGTGTTTTAGTCATGAAGTCCTTGACTATACCTATGTCCTGAAAGGTATTGCCTAGGTTTTCTTCTAGGGTTTTTATCATGTTCATTCTTATGTTTAAGTGTTTAATCCATCTGGAGTTAATTTTAGTGTAAAGTGTCAGGAAGGGGTCCAGTTTCTGCTTTCTGTACTTGGCTAGCCAGTTTACCCAATACCTTTTATTAAACAGGGAATCCTTTCCTCATTGCTTGTTTTTGTCAGGTTTGTCAAAAATCAAATGATTGTAGCTGTGTAACATTGCCTCCGAGGCCTCTGTTCTGTTCCATTGGTCTCTATCTCAGTTTTGGTACCAGTACCATGCTGTTTTGATTACTGTAGCATTGTAGTATAGTTTGAAGTCAGGTAGTGTGATGCCTCCGGCTTTGTTCTTTTGCTTAGAATTGACTTGACTATATGGGCTCTGTTTTGGTTCTGTATGAAGTTTATGGTGGTTTTTTCCAGTTCTGTGAAGAGGTCATAGGTAGCTTGATGGGGACAGCATTGAATCTATAAATTACTTTGGGCAGTAGGACCATTTTCATGATATTGATTCTTCCTAACTATGACCATGGAATGTTTCTCCATCTGTTTGTATCCTCTCTTATTTCCTTGAGCAGTGGTTTGTAATTCTCCTTGAAGAGGTCCTTTACATCCTTTGTTAGTCGTATTCCTAGGCATTTTATTCTCTTTGTAGCAACTGTGAATGACAGTTTCTTCTTGATTTCAGTCTCTTTTTGTCTGTTATTTGTGTATAGAAATGCTTGTGACTTTGGCACATTGATTTTGTATTCTGAGACTTTGCTGATGTTGCTTATCAGTTTCAGGAGATTTTGGGCTGAGATGATGGGGTCTTCTAAATATGCAATCATGACGTCTGCAAATAGAGACAATTTGACTTCCTCCTTTTTTAATTGAATACCCTTTATTTCTTTTTCTTGCCTGATTGCTCTGGCTAGAACTTTGAATACTACATTGAATAGGAGTGGTGAGAGAAGGCATCCTTGTCTAGTGCCAGATTTCAAAGGAAATGCTTCCAGTTTTTGCCCATTCACTATGATATTGGCTGTGGGTTTGTCATAACTAGCTTTTACTATCTTGAGATACATTCCATAGATACCTAGTTTACTGAGAGTTGCTAGCATAAAGGGCTGTTGAATTTTGTTGATGATCATGTGGTTTTGGTCTTTGGTTCTGTTTATGTGGTAGATTATGTTTATAGACTTGTTTATGTTGAACTAGTCTTGCAATCTCGGGATGAAGCCTACTTGATCGTGATGGATAAGCTTTTTGACATGCTGCTGCAATCGGTTTGCCAGTATTTTACTGAAGAGTTTTGGATCTACGTTCATCATGGATATTGACCTGAAGTTTTCTTTTCTTGTTGAGTTTCTGGCATGTTTTGGTATCAGGATGATGTTGGTCACACAAAATGATTTGGGAAGGATTCCCTCTTTTTGGAATGTTTCGAATAGTTTCAGAAGGAGTGGTACCCGCTCCTCTTTGTAGGGCTGGTTGAATACAGCTGTGAACCGTCTGGATCTGGACTTTTTTTGGTTGGTAGGCTGTTAATTGCTGCCTCAACTTCAGCCCTTGTTATTGGTTTATTCAAGGTTTCAATTTCTTCCTGGTTTCGACTTGGGAAGGTGCAAGTGTCCAGGAATTTATCCATTTCTTCCAGGTTTGCTGGTTTATGTGCATAGAGTTGTTCGTAGTAATCTTTGATGGTAGTTTGTATTCCTGTGGAATCGGTGGTGATATCCCCTTTATCTTTTTTATTGCATCTGTTTGATTCTTCTCTCTCTTCTCTTTTATTAATCTGGCTAGCAGTCTATTTTGTTGATCTTAAAAAAAAAAACAGCTCCTGCATTTATTGATTTTGTTGAAGGGTTTTTTTTTGTCTGTATCTCCAGTTCTGATCTGATCTTGGTTCTTTCTTGTCTTCTGCTAGCTTTTGCTTTTTTGATCTTGCTTCTCTAGCTCTTTCAATTTTGATTATAGAGTGTCAATTTTAGATCTTTCCTCACTTCTCATGTGGGCATTTATTGCTATAAATTTTCCTTTAGACACTGCTTTAAATGTGTCCCAGAGATTCTGGTATGTTGTGTCTTCATTCTCATTGGTTTCAAAGAACATCCTTATTTCTGCCTTCATATCATTGTTTTTCCAGTCAACATTCAAGAGTTGTTCAGTTTCCATGAAGCTGTGTGGTTCTGAGTTAGTTTCTTAATCTTGAGTTCTAATTTGATTGCAAAGTGGTTTGAGAGACTGTTTGTTATATTATGTGATCTGAGAAACTGTTTGTTATGATTTCTATTCTTTTGCATTTTCTGAGGAGTGATTTACTTCCAATTATGTGGTCACTTTTAGAGTAAATGTGATTTGGTGCAGAGAAGAATGTATATTCCGTGGATTTGGGGTGGAGAGTTCTATAAAGGTCTATCAGGTTTGCTTGGTCCAGATCTGAGTTCAAGTACTGGATATTGTTGTTAATTTTCTGTCTGGTTGATCTGTCTAATATTGACAGTGGAATGTTAAAGTCTCCCACTATTATTGTGTGGGAGTCTGAGTCTCTTTGTAAGTCATTAAGAACTTGCTTTATGTATCTGGGTGTTCCTGTATTGGGTGCATATATACTTAGGATCATTAGTTATTCTTGTTGCATTGATCCTTTTACCATTATGTAATGCCCTTCTTTGTCTCTCTTGGTCTTTGTTGGTTTAAAGTCTATTTTGTCAGAGACTAGGATTGCAACTCCTGCTTTTTTGCTCTCCATATGCTTGTTAATCTTCCTTTAGTTTGAGCCTCTGTGTATCCTTGTATGTGAGATGGGTTTCCTGGATACAGCACACTGATCAGTTTTGAATTTTTCCAACTTGCCAGCCTGTGTCTTTTGATTGGGGGCATTTAGACCATTTATATTTAAGGTTAATATTGTTATGTGTAAATTTGATCCTGCCATTTTGATGTTGGCTGGTTGTTTTGCCTGTTAGTTGATGCAGTTTCTCATTGTATCGATGTTTTTTACCATTTGGTACATTTTTCAGTGGCTTGTACTGGTTATTCCTTTCTATGTTTAGTGCTTCTTTCAGGAGCTCTTTTAAAGCAAGGCTGGTGGTGACGAAATCTCTGAGCGATTGCTTGTTCATAAAGGGTTTTATTTCTCTTTCACTTATGAATCTTAGTTTGGTGGATATAAAGTTCTAGGTTGAATGTTCTTTTCTTTAAGAATGATGAATATTTGCCCCCGCTCTCTTCTGGCTTGTGTCTGATGGACTTCCCTTTGTGGGTAACCTGACCTTTCTCTGTGGCTGCCCTTAGTATTTTTTCCTGAATTTCAACCCTAGTGAATCTGACAATTATGTGCCTTAGGGTTGCTCTCCTTGAGGAATACCCTTGTGGCATTATCTGTATTTCCTGGACTTTAATATTGGCCTGGCTTGCTAGGTCGGGGAAGTTCTTCTGGATAGTACCCTGAAGAGTGTTTTTCAGCTTGGATTTATTCTCTCCATCACATTCAGGTATACCTATCAAATGTAGATTAGGTCTTTTCACATAATCCCATATTTCTTGGTGGCTTTGTTCATTTCTTTTTACTCTTTTTTCTCTATTCTTGACTTCTCATTTTATTTCAATGAGTTGATCTTCAATCTATGATATCCTTTCTTCTGCTTGGTCAATTTAGCTCTTGAAACTTGTGTATGGTTTGTGAAGTTCTTGTGTTGTGTTTTTCAGCTCCATCAAGTCATTTGTATTCTTCTTTAAGCTGTTCATTCTAGTTAGCATCTCATCTAACCCTTTTTCAAGTTTCTTAGTTTCTTTGCATTGGGTTAGAGCATGCTCTTTTAGCTAAGAGAAGTTTGTTATTACCCACCTTGTGAAGCCTGTTTCTGTCAATTCATCAGACTCATTCACCATCCTGCCTTGTTCCCTTGCTGGTGAGTTGTGATCCGTTGGAGGAGGAGAGGTGTTCTGGTTTTGGTTGTTTTCATCCTTTTTGTGCTGGTTTTTTCCATCTTTGTGGATTTATCTATTTATGGTCTTTGTAGTTGGTGACTTTTGGATGGGGTATCTGAGTGGACATCCTTTTGTTGATGATGAAGTTATTTCTTTCTGTTTTTTAGTTTTCCTTCTAACAGGCCCTTTAGCTATAGGACTGCTGTAGGTGCACTCCAGACCCTGCTTGCCTGGGGATCACCTGCAGCAGCTGCATAACAGTAAGGGTTGCTGCCAGTTTCTTCTTCTGTTATTTTTGTCCCAGAATGGTACCTGCCAGATGTCAGCCTGAGCTCTCCTCTATGAGGTGTCTCTTTGGGTATACAGGGGTCAGGGAGCTGCTTGAGGAGATAGTCTGTTTCTTATAGGACCTAAAATGCTAAGCTGTGAGCACCATTGTTCTGTTCAGAGCTGCTGGGCAGGTACATTTAAGTCTGCTGGAGTGGAACTCATAACCACCTTTTTTCCCAGGTGCTCTGTCCTGGGAAGGTGGGTCTTATTATAAGTTTCTGATGTGCTGCTGCCTTTTTTTCAGAGATTCCCTATCCAGTGAGGAGGTAGCCTAGTCACAGTCTGCCGACAGAGGCAATGCTGAGCTGCCCTGGGCTCTGCCCAGCTGCTGTGTGAACTTCCTTGTGGTTTTGTTTATATAGGTATAGTTAGAACTGCCTTGGTAATGGCAGACTTTCTCTGTAATGGCAAACTGCCTTGGTAATGGCGGACTGCCTCAGTAATGGTGGACTGCCTTGTTAATGGTGGATTGTCTCTGTAATGGCAGATGCCCTTCCCCTCACAGAGCTGGACTGTCCCAGGTCCAACTGTGCTTGCTGTGAAACTCTAAATCCAGATTGTTGCAGATTGCTGGTCTTTGTAGGGGTGAGACCCACTGAGCCAGATCTGCTGGCTCCCTGTTTCAGCCCCCTTTTTCTTCAAGTGAATGGGTGACTCTGTCTCCCAGACATTCCAGGTGCCAGTTGAAGTGGTACCCAGATTTGTGTGAGTTTTTGTGTGGAGACCTGCTGTGCAGGCTGAAACAGCAGTGCTGGAGACTTGTGGTGCTTTTCTACCTGGGAATCTCCTGGTCTGTGGGCAGTAAAAATTCTTTTGGAAATGTGGTGATCACTCATCCTCTGTGTTCTCACTGGGAATTGAACTCCAGAGTTGTTCCTATTCGGCCATCTGGATCATCTCCCTGGAGAAATATCTTGAAAGCCAGATTATGAAGGCCAGATTTTATTATCAAATGAATTTGAAAGCTGCTGTAGGCTCTCAGACATGAGGTTAGATTTAGAAGAATATTTGGCAATTATTTTGGCATGTGGAATTAGATTGAATTGACAAAATAACAGATTAAAATCAAATAGACAAGCAATATGAGGCTTTTCTCAAATAAAATTCTCTTAGATAGAAAGAAATGTATGTAAAGATACATACATTTGGAGTCAGAGAAAACTTGGCTCTTCTGCTTTCTATTTAAGTAATATGAGATTCACTGTTAACTCTGTTTCCTCGTGTGTTAGAAATAATAGTACCTCCTTAGCTGCGTTATTGTAGGAAGTGTCCATTATATGTGTACAAAACTCATCAGAATGTCTATCACATAGGAAACATTCAGTACAATGGTAACTATCATTTCTTTATAAGCCATATTGAAGACATGGTATCCATGAGATTATCTCTGCCAATCATTGTATGGTAAGCACTGTGGAAGATTACAAGAACCTTATGACACAGTCTTTAACCTTCTGCTCAGTCTTGTTAAAAAGATAAGCCAAAAAGAAATCATGAAATAACTTAATGTGCTAGCAAAAAAACCCTTAGAAAAAGAGATGCCACATGTGCCAAATAAATTGCCACACATGATAGAGATAATAAATACTATCTATTTTGTCAGTGAGATGATAATATATTTTTGACCTGTTGGCACTTTCTGTTACAACTTTTTAAAATGTCAATATTAATAAGCACTCATGGAGATACTTTTCTCAGGCAGAGGTGACAGTTCTAAAATTGCACCTATGTTTTCTTCCTTTAGGTTCATGCTTTGTAGTGTGAGGGGGCAGCGGACTACATCTTAAAACAAGCAACAGTAATAAAAGTGTACAAATTAACTAGTAACTCTCTCCTTGAAATGTTTCTCTTTTTTTCAAGTAGAATATTCCCTGGCTCTATTTAAAAGTCTAGATCCTAAATTCTACTCTACTCATCACTCTGACTTTGAAACTCAAAACAGAAATGTCAAAGCATAAAGAGCTAATATCTTCACAGCCAGGACATATGTAATACATAAATAGTTATTTCTGGTATTATTATTTATCTGAAAACAAATAGCAGTTTCTGGCATATATTAGAATCCAAAAACATTGCTTCTCTTTTCTTCTTTGGCCATGTATCTAAAAAACAAATACAGGGCTGGGTGTCATGGCTCATGCATGTCATCCCAGCACTTTGGGAGGCCAAGGCAGGCAGATCACCTGAGGTCAGGAGTTCGAGACCAGCCTGGCATACATGGCAAAATTCCATCTCTTGTATGAAAATACAAAAAAATTACCTGGGCATGCGCTCAGATTTTGTGATAAGCATCCTGATGTTTTAAAAGTGCTTCCTAGTTGGTGAAAGAGTGGGTGGTCCCCAATCTAACTCTAGCTATCTATCCATGACCCCTGAGTGTTTAAGGGTAGTAGAGGATTCCCCTAGACATCCAATGGGTGTGGTGGTGTGCACCTTTAGTCCCAGCTACTAGAAAGGCTGAGACAAGAGAATTACTTGAACCCAGGAGGTGCACCTGGAGTTCCTGGTGCTTAAAAACACCTCCAGTAACTATTTGCCAAAATCGTGCCACTCCAGCCTGGGTGACAGAATTAGGCTCTGTTTCAAAAAAGCAAACAAACAAACAATGAAAAAACAAATACAAAGTAAAACATACCCCTAAAAGCATAGATCAGTGTCATGATCCACTTGTATTCTTTTATTTCAATTTATGTAGTGTGGAAACAGAGTCTCATTATGGAAACAGAGTCTCATTAATGAGACTCTGTTTCCACACTACATAAATCTGAGGATAACAGAATCTGCCTGGATGTCACAGGTTAAGAAAACTTTCTTTCTTGACAATCTGGTTTTCTCCTGGTGCTTAGAAACAATTCCAGTAACTGTTTGCTAAATAAGCTGCACATACAGAAAAAGATATACTAATACATGGAATCTTCCTCCAGGTGGTCTAAAGATAAAAGAGCCTTTAAAGCACTTGATAAGAACTCATCAATTTCCCTATATAGTAAAATTCTTCATTGTTAAAATACGTTCATATCATTTAGAACTCTGATTGGTCCCATTTAAAAGAAATCTACTTCTGCCCCATCTTGTCCCATAATGTCTATTACACTTTTATTCCCAAGGAAAATTATAGCATAATGGAGACACATTCTCATCTTCTTTTTTCTTATTCATAATTGACACATAATTGCACATACTTATGGGGTACAACATGATGTTTCAAAATATGTATAAGTAGTACATGATTAAGTCAGAATAATCAGCATTTATCATTTATCATTTCTTTGTGATGAGATCATCCCTAAATGTCTCTCCTAGCTAATTTTAAATATGTGATGCATTGTTGTTAACTCTAATCACCCTACACTGCAATAGACCACCAGAACTTATTGCTTCTATCAAATTGCAGCTTCGTATTCATTGACCAAATGCCTACCATCTCCCCTCGCCTCTCCTTTACCTCCTCTAGTCACCATTATTCTTCTGCTCTCTACTTCTATGAAAGCAACTTTTTAGATTCCATATGCATGAGATCATGTAACATTTGTCTTTCTGTGTCTGGCTTATTTCACTTAACCTAATGCACCACAGGCTTGTCCAGGTTGTCATAAATGACAGAACTTTAATGTTTTAATGGTCAAATAATATTTCATTGTGTATATAGAACAAATTTTATTTATTCATTTATCTGTTGATAGACACTTAGGTTGATTCCATATCTTGAATATTGTGAGTAATGCTACAATAAACATAGGAGTGCATTTTCAGCCTACTGATTTCATTCCCCTTGGTATATACACACTACTGGGATTGCTGGATGACCTTCCTTTGAGAATCGCAGAGAAATGCCCAACACCCTTAAGGCCGCTCCCATCTCACAGATGTGAAAACAGACCTGATTAATCCAGAGATGACAGAATACTGTTGATTGAGTGTGCCCTGATGGAAGCATTGTGCTGGTTTCTTGCAAATACCTGGGTCACCTAATCTAATTCTTTTATAAGAATGAATTAGCAGCATCCTTTTATAAGAAAGGTATTTTGTTTTTATTTTTATAGATAAGATCACAGCAGCAAGTGGCAGGGCTAACATCAAACACAGTTCTACTGATATACACATCTTCTGCTTCACACTGATTTTATCATGGAAGCTGTTGGCCACCAAACCCACAATGTGTTTCATTTAGATAAATAATATTTGCCTCCCAGACATATGCAGCATGCTGCCTGCTTATACCCTCATGATTTCTCCAAAATTGTTTTTCTTCTAGTGACAATCCAAACCAAAAAGCTTAACTTCTCGTCAACACCAAAAGATCATTTTTAGCTTCTTTGCATTTCATCAGTATGAGTTCCTATCTGGTTGCAATTAAATTGTGCTCAGCAACAAATAGAACAAAGAAAATGAAATATTGTTAGTCTTTCCCAGATGTGGGGATATTGAAGCATAAACAGTAACTTATTCGAGAAGACCCTTCTTTTGTCTTCCTGTGCCATAATCCAAACACATTTACTTTAATTTAAAATTTTTTTACATGGCTGCTTTTTTGAAATGTGGAGTTAAATCTTTAAGTTTGAAACTGCCTGAGAAACCTCCAATAGACTACTGCATTGAGCAAGGAAAGCAGATAGAATGCACACAATAATTGTGCCAGTTATCATTATTGACAGGCCTATAGAGAAGCCCCAATGAAACAGTTTCCTTTCATGTGTGTGCGTGTGTCTGTGTGTGTGTGGGTGTGTGTGTGTTAAATATATACCATTCACTGAGAGCCAACTGTGTCCCTACACATGTCACACGCTCACATATGTTATCTGAAAGCCTATTATATGTGTCATCAGTATTTAATATCTGCAGATATTCATATGCATTCTCAGAAATCCTCATTAGGAAACTGCAGGACAGAAGATAAAAGGATGTTGGGGGTTAAGGCTATAGAAGACAATCCACACAAATAAAAGTATGTAAGGCATTGATTTGTCTGGTCTTATATGGTAATTTTTATGCTTTTTTTAAATCTCTGTGTAAGTCAAAAAATACACTTATCACATGAAGACAGTTAACCAAAATAATAGAAGTGAGAGGGTAAATAAACATCATTTGGGAAATTTAAAAAAGAAAATCTTCTTAGATTTTGGATAAGACATTTTAAAGCAACTCTAGTTATTTTCATCTTCAGGATTTTCATCATGTTTATGTGTTTTGGGTACCTGGGATCTCATTCATGAGTCCTTACTTGAAACTTGGGATTTAGTCAAGGCTGAGTTGAAGTAAAGATCATATAAGTTTCTTTAAATTCTCATTTTTATATATACTTTGCCTAAAGTAGCATTGCAGTAAAGAAGGAGGGTTATATTTTGAAGGTACTGCTTCAATGTTAGATTTGAGACAACTTAGAAAATTTAATGGTAAAAAAATACACTTTTAAAATATTTTGATAGTGAACTTCACTTCTAATACCAACCGAGAAACTGAAATCCAACAAGTTCTGAAGCCTCAGATTAATATTTCTTTTTAATTATCTTTTAATTATATCTGGAAAACAGCCAGTTGTAACCTTGTTCACCATAAGATGTTCATGGGAAGTGGCCGCTGGTAGAAAATGTGTCAGAGTAAATAGTCTGTCTCTCATTATGGGAACACCAAATGTATCAAAGAGAGAATGTCTGAAAGCATTTTAGCTTCAGTTTCAAAGGGAAAAAGTGGGCTTTCCTTTGAGCTACTTATTTCTGTTCTAGCAGTCCTTTGGAGCATGATATGGTGAGGTTTTGTGTCCCTAACCAAATCTCATCTTGAATTGTAATCCCTATAATCTCCATGTGTCCAGGGAGATACCTGGTAGGAGGTGATTGGATCATGGAGGCAGCATCCCCCATGCTGTTCTTGTGATAGTGAGTGAGTTCTCATGAGATCTGGTGGTTTCATAAGTGTCTGACAGTTCATCCTTCACACACTCACTCTCTCTCACCTGCTGCCATGTAAAACGTGCCTATTCATCCCTTCCACCATAATTGTAAGTTTCCTGAGACCATCCAGCCATGCGGAACTGAGAGTCAATTAAACCTCTTTTCTCTCTCTCTTTTTTTTTTTAATTGCATTTTAGGTTTTGGGGCACATGTGAAGAACATGCAAGATTGTTGCATAGGTACACCCATGGCAGTGTGATTTGCTACCTTCCTCTCTATCACCTATATCTGGCATTTCTCCCCATGCTATCTCTCCCCAACTCCCCACCCTTCACTATTCCTCCCCTATTTCCCTCTGACAGACCCCAATGTGTGATGCTCCCCTCCCTGTGTCCATGTGTTCTCATTGTTCAACACCCACATATGAGTGAGAACATGCAGTGTTTGATTTTTTGTTCTTGTGTCAGTTTGCTGAGAATGGTGGTTTCCAGGTTCATCCATGTCCCTACAAAGGACACAAACTCATCATTTTTGATGGCTGCATAATATTCCATGGTGTATATGTGCCACATTTTTCCTATCTAGTCAACCTCTTTTCTTTATAAATTACTCAGTCTCAGGCAGTTCTTTGTAGCTGTGTGAGAAGAGACTAATACAGAGCACATCATTGAGAGACTGCTTTATATGTTCACTCATCTATTCATTAATTAAATGAGCATTTATTGAGGATCTAAAATTATGCTAGACACTTGAAATATAAAGATGAATAAAAAACAGAAGTATTACTCCTAGGAGCTCATATGGTCTCTTAGTGAAAGTGGTTACATAAAAAAGAACAATTAAATGTTACTCTCCGTTGTCACACACTGTTTATTTCATTAGTTACAGTTACAACAACTGGAAATTTTCCAGTTTGTTCTTCTCTCCCATTAGAGTTCAAGTACTTTGGGGGTAGGGATCTGGCACGTTGTAGTCTCCATATAAGAATGAATTTAATAAACAGATTGCTATAACATAGAATAAGAGTTTCTTGCAGAGGAGAACTCTAAGGCCCTTAAATTAAGTCTAGCCAGAGTAGCTCTGGCTACTCTCTTGATGCTTATTTCTAAAGACATAGCTGTCCTATGTCTGCCTCTTCCAGCTTCACTCTCAATCTGGTGCAGTTGGTAAAACTGCCTACAGTGAACTCTCAAAAACATGATAATGATGACCCAGAGAATTCACTCCAGCCTCCACAGGACGCCTTTCTCATTGAGGACCACTGAGCCCAGTGGAACACTGTGAAGGAGCTGGAGCACTGAGCTTAGATTGGAGATTCCAGCTGTGAATCTCAACTCTTTCACTTACTGGAGTAAGCAAACTATCAATCCCTCCGAAACTCAGACTTCTATGAAATGAATTAAAATATCTTTCCTCATAAAGTTGATATTTGTAAAATACTTTGAATTTAATGTGTGTTAGTTGAATCCACATATGGAAAACTAATATTTATAACTTATTATCCTATTTTCTGAGGCTTTAATCCCTTATAAGTCATTCCTCCAACTGCTTGATAGAACTCAGACCTTATGGCTTTTGTCTGCCTACATTACTGTTGCTGGATGTTAGCGAAGGGATGTGAAGTCCTCCTTCAACCAAAGGGGAACTGGGCAGTATTTGTGCATGACCTGGAAGATCCAGGAAAATGTGGGATGAAGGCCAGGCTACCAGTCACAGCCTCTTGAGACTGTTGGTGGTGCTTCTGATATAAGTCATAAACTCCTGCATCTGTGGCAGCTCTGAACTCCCCAAGCACCAAAGGTAATAATAAAAACAAAAGCAGAGATAATGGAATCTTTGGGTTAAATTTAGTGATAATCTGAGAAGAGTACTTCATTGTGGAAGTTATGGAAAGCATTTCGTTTGTTTGTTTTCAGGGGGCTACTTTATAAAATTAATTGTGGGAGAAACAGTGGAAGTTATTAATGAGAAAGATCAAGCTAAATGCTGACTGTATTTCTCTCCATTTGAGGCCATTGACTTAAACTAATTTGCTATTAAAAAGCGGTCATGAGACAAGTCACATAGCAGTTTTTAACACTCATTTGCTTCCAGTACCAAAATAGAATACTCTATATGCTTGATATATTTTCAGCAAAATAAACCTACAGTTATCTTTTCCTTCTCAAATGATGTCTTTTGTGTAAGAAGTTAGTATTCAGATCTAGTTTGCAAGAGCAATCTAGTCCCCAAATGCCTTTATTCTCTGAAGTGGATCTACATATTCTATATATCCCTCTATGATATTGAACAGGTTAATTGATCACTCTGATCCTGCATTTCCTAGCAGAATTTTTGTGCAGATTAAATATACAGTATACTTAAAAGGCATAATATATGTAATACAGTATATGTAGAAGGCATAGCATAAGTATGTTCCAAGGAGACTCTGTGGCAAGGATTATGGAGTAAGTAATTTACTGAGAAAGTGTTCCCAGGAGAAAGAAGCAACAGAGTGTGGGGAGAAGTCAAGCAAGGATATAATTTCAGGTACAGTCCCAATCTCAGAGTGAACCTGCAGAGAGCAAATGTCTTGTGCAAATTATGCTCCAGATTTTACTGTGACTTAAGGCAAGAGAGCTAGACTATCTTCCTCCCTCTACTCATCAATCTAGCTACAAGATATTGCAAAGCTGTAAACTCTCAAGCACTTCCCACTCTCTGCATCTTGGACACGGGGGTTCCATCAATACAGGGCCATCTTCGCTCCCTAGCTGAGCCACCAATTCAGGCCATTAGATGAAGAAAAAGCTTAGCAAGCCAGCAAGAGGTGCTAGAAAATGTAAAGAGGAACCCAAGGGAATATGAGCAGAGCACCAACAGTGCCCACTACAATCATACGTTATAAAGCCTCAATAAATATGAGTTTCCTTTCCTTTCTTTTCCTAAACAGTCTCCACTCTGTCATATATATTGGCTCCTAGTTAATGAAGACTTAAGGTAAAAAAATGGCATACTTTTTGGTTTTCCAATGGCTAGACATTGCCAGCAAAAACAACAGAAAATCAAACACCGCATGTTCTCACTCATAGGTGGGTGTTGAACAATGAGAACACATGGATACAGGGAGGGGACCATCACACACTGGGGTCTGTAGGGGGGAATTATGGGAGGGACAGCAGGGGGTGGGGAATTGGCGAGGGATAACATGGGGAGAAATGCCAGATATAGGTGATGGGGAGGAAGGCAGCAAACCACATTGCCTTGTATGTACCTGTGCACTGATCTTGCCTGTTCTTCACATATACCGCAAAACCTAAAACGCAATAAAATATATATTTAAAAAAAGAAAATTTGCTAGGCCCAAAGGAATATGAACATGAGCCGTAACTTGTGAAATAAGATTGTTATGTATTTGTCATTTGCTGTAAATCTCAAAGCCACGTAGGAGTGGTAGAACAAAGATACCAATTGCTTGTTATTATTGCTATAGAGAACAATGGTGATTTCAACCACTCTACTGTTTTTTCATTTGAATGATTAGTAGAATGTCATATTCTAATTCTAAAATATTCTAACATATATTAAAATTAGCTTTGGAAATTGCAGGCAGTGCCAAATTAGAAACTAGCAGTTCTGACAAAATCATCAGAAGCAACTCTTTAGTGTGTTTAAGCTTAAAAACAAGAACTAGCTAGCAATTTAGATAAGAAATGAAGCTTGGTGCTCTCACACAAAACATTGCATCCCAGGATCTTTTAGCAACTGCCAGCCTGGACTCATGTCCATTAAAAGCAAATGTAGTTGAGAGGCAAGGATAAGAGAGGGAAATTGCTTTGGATTCTTATTGGGTTGTCTTATTGATCATGCTGGACAGTACAGTTCTGTCACGTAGGCATCCACCTCTGGGCTCTGCAAAACTGACAGTAAGAAAGAACTGTCCAGTTATCCATACCCTAGGGGGCAGGACCACTGTCCAGCAATGTATGTTTCTGCAGGTGTAAACCATCTCTGAAAGCACCACGTTACCTAACTCCAAGAGCTGTCACTCAAGCAAAAGGAAATATTTCCCCAAGCTGTGTTTACTGGGCTGAGTTTTAGGAATCGACATTTACTTTTAATTCATTCAGTAACTCTTCTCCCTGTCATGTAATCTCCACAAACACTTAGAATAACAGATGAAACTTACACTATGCTTGAAAATTAATAGGCCCCTTTATTGGTGACTGATGGAGGAAAACCATCACTTCAACTAAAGATTTCTCAGGCTGTCACCCAGAACTCAACTTTGGGATGAATAAGAGACTACCATGCTAAGGAAGACCAGGGAAAAGGCAAGGGTGCCCCAATCATAGGGCATTAGAGACCTCGACTGAGGCTAAAGGCCATTCTAATCTCATTCACTCTTCATTTGAAAGGAGAAACAAAACAGAAAGAACATAAGGAGCCCAGAGAGAACATTTTTAATCCAGCTTGGGTTATTTAAGAGGCAAACTGAACCCTTCCATACAGCTAAAGCCTGCAGGCTGATTTGTCAATACTGATCTATAAACAAATACCAGTGATTCTCTTGATGAAGCTTCAGGGTTATATATAATTCACTTTGGTTCTGTTCTGTGCCAGAATTCCAGGGTTTAGGGGAAAGGAACTCTTCAATAAGTGTGCACTGAATCCTAATAATGAGATGTAAAAAATTTCTGTCTTTTGTCCTCTGCCAACTGCTTAGGTTTTATACTTAAAACAGATTTCTCATTGTTTCTCTCTTTTTGATGTGTGCTATAGTCCTTTTTGCAAATATTTAAAATACTAATTACTTGAAAAATCAAACAGAATTATATTTATCATGTAATTATGCGTGTCCAACACTTGTACCACACACACAAAAATTCTTTTTAACATGAATTCACTAGATTTTGCCAGAGAGACCATATGTGGTTTTCCTCATAACCTATACAATAAGGACAAATCAGTATTTTCCAGTTTGTGGTTTTCATATAAGCAGAATGCCTGCTTATGGCTATAAAGCTCATTGCTAGAAATAGTTTTCCAACATTACTATTAAACTATATTATTGGCCCAATATTTAAATCAAATGACAGTAGCTTAAGAATTCTTCTTTTTCTGAGATGACGTCTCACTCTTTTGCCCAGGCTGGAGTGCAGTGGCACAATCTTGGCTCACTGCAACCTGTGCCTCCCAGGTTCAAGTGATTCTCCTGCCTCAGCCTCCCGAGTAGCTGGAACTACAGGCATGTGCCACCATGCCCAGCTAATTTTTTTGTATATTTGATACAGATGGGGTTTCACCATGTTGGCCAGGCTGGTCTTGAACTCTTGACTTCATGATCCGCTCACTCTGGCCTCCCAAAGTGCTTGGGAATACAGGTGTGAGCCACTGCATCCTGCCCCAAATTCTTCTTTTTGTAGAATTTGTATAGAGAGTATCTATAATCATGGCCTCAATCATTCATTCAGTAAATTTTTATCAGGTAACTCCCATACCTGATAAATGTTTGATACAAATATTGTCAGGTTTTTCTGAATTCCATGACTGGTATTTTCTGACTCCATCCTTCTTTAAGAGAATTAGCTATAAAAGTAATGTGAAGATATAACACAAAGAGTATTTATGCCCCTAAGGCCAAGATGCAACCGACCAATGGATATTGACTAAAGGTTTCCTTTTATCCTTAAAGGGCTGAGTTCTCAATAAACATAACTCTTCTTGACTTTTGAAGAGTTTCTTATTAATGATGGTCAAAATCCTAAACTGATGGCTATTCCTTGTAAATGAAAAACATATGAAGAATTTTCTACTCTTCTATCAAACATAGCTGAAAAATATATCTAGAATAAAAAGTTTTCATGCTTGTTTTGTGGAGATTCAACAGATGCTGAGAGGGAGATAGACAGGAATGAGTTCTTACTTGGAATGTATCAGAGTCTACTTGTAGAAAATTTAAAATCTTAGATTAAGATAATTTAAGATCTCAGTTGCCCAGTGGTTTAAATTTTATTTATTTATTTTATTAGTAGTACTAGTAAAACACTTTCTTCCATAGAAAGTCTCCTAAATGTCTAATATGTGAAAGAGTAAAATCAAGTTTCTCCAGTTCAAAGAGGAGAGAGGAGAGAAGTGAGAGTATGGAAGCTTTGTACCTTGTTCCTGTCCTTCCTTGCTTTTGCCTCAGAGGTAGGGAGGTGAGTCTCTGCAGAGTCTATTTCCTTAAACTCTTACCTGATGCAAAATTTCTGAACAGCATCATTAGTGGTGGTTGCTCAATTTCTGCTTGATTACATCTAATGACAAGGAACTCACTGCTTCACAAGCCAGCCTGTATCACCTTTCCCCACCTGTAAGGTAGTTGTCAGGGCTTCCTGAACTATCACTAATTACAAATCACTATCCCAGGAGAGATTTCCAGTACAAATGGGATAAAAAATAATGTTTGATTATGTTTTCTCATTTTCAGCTCAAAAAACCCTCTAGAAGCTCAAGCAAGAGGCAGCAATTTTTTTTTTCTAGGATTTTCTGGGATCCCTAAAATAGCTTCAGGAAGTTTTCTGAAAAGTTTATACAAAGAAATGTATTCCTTAAATCAAGAATGCCAGATTCAACCTGAAAAGAATGTTTGTTCTGAGTTGTAAGTCCTTTGAAAAGGCTTGGTATTAGAGGGGTTATAACAAAAATGCCAATAACAGACCCTTAGCAAGCAAACCTGTGCAGAAAGCTTGATTGTTCAAGAGGAAAGTACATTCCAAATGCAATATTTATATATTCTCCAGCTCTCCAGACAACACCCCCATTGGATATTGGCTCTTCTCAGCCTCTAAGCCCAGCGCAAACACAACACAAAACATTCCATGTCAAGTAGAAGCCACTCGGGCTCATATAAGAAAGAAACAGAAAAGCTTTCTTTATCCTTTGTTTCTTTGAGAAGCTGTGTGAGTAAGAAATATCTTCCAAGTGTCCAGGAGGACAGTTAGACAGAGAATACAAGCAATGTTTGAAATGTTCCTGTCATTCCTCATCTGCGATGTGTTGACACAAGGGTCTTCGAGGCTGTTCTCTGTGTGCAGCACTGGGAATGTCAAGTGGCTTTGTTGCCTGTTGATGTAAATAATTTCGTTGGAACACAGCCATGCTCATTCATTTACATATTGTCTTTTGTGTTACAATGCAGAATTGAGAAATGGCAACAAATAACTTACAACTTGCAATTCCTAAAATATTTTCTCTCGGGCACTTTATAGAAAAGGTTCACTTTAGAAGTTGTTATAAAGAGAATTCAGCATAAAACAGAAAGCTAGCCATGTAGAGTGGGCTGGAGGGACTAGACTACATAACATGGGTTTGTGTAAAGTTAACTTTCCAGTGGATCCTAAAACTCATTTAGTCCAAGGTGTTTCATTTTCCATTTGAGGAAACTGAAGCCAAGAATGAGAGCAGATGAGCTCACAGCCAAGCCAATGGGATATTGTACAGTGGAGAGAAGCCTTCTTTGCATGTGTAACAACAAAAAGACACATCTCTATGTCCTTTAGATCAAAACGCACCCAGAATTTGAATTTTCCAGAATGTCACTGTGTAATAGCATTTAGTCTCTTGTCTGTTTTATCAATCTGAATTCACAAAATAAAAGTAAAAAGATAGCAATCAAACAATATAAGCAATTGAATAATAGAAATTGACTCTGATTTATAAATTATTTAACATCCCTCCAAACATTAATTTACCAAATGTAAAATGGGTACAAAAATGACCTGGCATGGTGGCTTACACCTATAATCCCAGCACTTTGGGGGGCTGAGACAGGTGAATCATGAGGTTAGGAGTTTGAGACCATCCTGGCCAACATGGTAAAACTCCGTCTCTACTAAAATACAAAAAAAGAAAGAAAAGAAATTAGCCCGGTGTGGTGGCATGCACCTGTAGTCCCAGCTACTAGGAAGGCTGAAGCAGGGCAATCACTTGAACTTGGGAGGCAGAGGTTACTATGAGCCAAAATCACATCACTGCACTCCAACCTGGTGACAAAGTGAGACTCCGTCTCAAAAAGAAAAAAAATGGGTACAAAAATAGAGGCTACTATTTCATAAATGAAAGATGTCTGGCACAGAGTGAGGATTCAGTGAATCTCAATTAAAAAATTAACAAGTATTTCATTAAGGCATGCAAAACTCTATGACAAGCATGTACGTACAAGAAGTTTGGGAAGTAATTCCATAAAGCCATGGGAAGTGAGAACAGGGAACAAGGAAGAGAGGAAAGCTAAAGAAGGTTGTGTGGTCATGGGAGGCATAGTCTCTGGAGTACCCTATTGGAGACCAGGTAGAAGGTGGGACCGGACCCTGAAATGGACAATTTCTATCACTTGTTGGATAAGAGTTGCTTCTATGCCATGCCCTCCTCTGGGCCTGGGGAACACCCTCAGGCAGAGATGTGAACAGCTGTAGCTCTGAATGAGACTGTCTTTGATGGCTTCCAGGATGGGTCAATGAAACATGGTTAGGACATCATATTTTTGCTACAGTAAACATATACACTAATTATACTGAAGTTCCATTTATCCTAGTGCAGCTACATGAATTCTAACCCGCAAACATATCAATTCAGTAGTGATTATGAACTGTACACTTCACTGAGCTTCTGAAGTTTCTATCAAAGTGTGGTAATTTATTGTTATTATTAGTGTTATTATAAGTAATAATGATGATGATGATAAAAGCAATCTACAAAAGTCCTGAACATTTCTAGTTAAATGAAACATTGCTGAAGTCAATCTGTGTAGTATGGTTTGATTAAAAGTAAGAAACGGTTTGTTAAATGCCTTATTAGATCAGTGGTCCCCAACGTTTTTTGCACCAGAGACCAATTTCATGGAAGACAATTTTTACATGGATGCAGGGAGCAGGGGATGGTTTTGGAATGATTTAAGCACATTACATTTGTTGTGTACTTTATTTCTATTATTATTACATAGTAATACATAATGAAATAATTATACAACTCACCATAATGTAGAATGAGTGGGAGCTTGTTTTCCTGCCACTAGATATTCCTATCTGAGGGAAACAGTGACAGATCATCAGGCATTAGATTCTCAGAGGGAGCACACAACCTAGATCCCTTGCATGCACGATTCATAATAGGGTTCGTGCTCCTAAGGGAATGTAATGCTGCCGCTTATCTGACAGGAGGCGGAGCTCAGGCAGTAACGCAAGCAGTAGGGAACTGCTGTAAATACAGATGAAGTTTTGCTTACTCACCTGCCACTCACCTCCTGCTGTGCAGCCCAGTTTCTCACAGGCCACCAACAGGTTCTGGTCCAGGGCCCAGGGGTTGGGGACCTCTGCCTTGGATAGTAAAGAAAGTCTCCAACTGAACTCTTTTCAAAAGTACCTCTAAGTTTTGTTTTTATTGAGAGAACTCAATATTGAGTGTTTTGGACATAGAAGAAACTGTGTAAACTATTGAGACTAAGGGTTTGTTGTTGTTGTTGCATAATAGGGATTCAAGTAAAACGCCAGTGGAAATATTGGAATGGAAAAAGTCATTATTTTATTACATTAAGTCAAAGGCCTCTGTGCAGTCAAAGGATCTCAAGTTGATGTAGGAGCATAAAGGGAATGGATACCGCTAACCATCTCACTAAGTGCCTCTGGAAATCATGTTTACTTTTCACTCCTTTAATAGATTACATTGGATTAGGAACATGTTAATTCAAGGAGGCTCTATGATGTAGTGGAGTGAATAAGACATATTGGAAGCCAGAGGAATATTGAAGCCAGGCATATGGGGGAGGGAACTATACTGGGCCACTCACCTTCCATAATGAAGCTCAAGAACCAGTGTAAATACAGGTGATGCCAAGAGCAACCTCTTTCAAGAGTCAAGTAGTGTCCAACAATAGAGGCCCAGATGACAGGTGATTCACTTAGTAGTTTCTCTCCTGAGAAAAGGGTGTCTTTGGTGATAGACAACTCTTGGATTTTAAGGACAGAAAGCATTTCCACCCACCTAATTGGCAACCTCTACCTCCCCAAAGTCATTTTAAAGTGCATTTTCATCCATATCCAGTTTTGACCAGATCATTTAATAGTCTATAACTTAGAATTTGCAGCAGCCAATAGAATAGGTTGGCTGTGGGGCATTGGAGAAACTAACAATTACTGCACTGTTAGGATAGCATAGAGAGTGTCCTACATGCTTCAGATATCACTTTTACTGCTCAGAGCAATCTTACTAGGTAGGATTGAATAAAGCAACTTTGCATTCAGGAAACCTAATGTTTGAGAAAAAAATTAAGTCACAGCCCTTGCTCAGCTGTGTGCCCTTGGGTAGATTTCTTAGTGTCTCTGTACTGGGTTTATTTCAATATTGAACTTACCCTCATCTTAGAAAGAAGGTGATCTGATAGACTGCTTTAACAAATATAGGCTTCTCTGAGAAAGACTGCATTTACTGTAAACATATAGATAATTAAGTCAAATCTATTCTTGGTAGAATGTCTGTGTCTCAAGTTGGGAAGCATTCTGAAAACAGGAGGAATTTATATTGCTCTTAAATGGTGACACAAGGAATATAATTCAATGGTTAAGCACTCATGCTCCACACAAGAGCACAGGCCTGGTTACTATGGAAATACCTCAATGATGTAGAGCAACATGAAGTTTATTAGATAGTTTAGAATGCTTTGGGTTCTTCCAGACTATATTGGTTGGAATGATCTTGCGTCCATTATATAAAATCTCTATCCTTCCCAACTTAGACATGGTATGTTTTTTAAAATTACATCCCATCATTCTGTGCCTGCACTTTTTTTTTTTTTTTTGAGACACAGTCTTCTCTGTCATCAGGCCCCAGGCTGGAGTGCAGTGGCACAATCTCGGCTCACTGCAACCTCTGCTTCCTGGGTTCAAGCAATTCTCCTGCCTCAGCCTCCTGAGTAGCTGGGACTACAGGCATGCGCCACCACACCCAGCTAATTCTTGCATTTTAGTAGAGATGGGGTTTCACCATGTTGGTCAGAATGGTCTCCATCTCTTGACCTTGTGATCTGCCCACCTCAGCCTCCCAAAGTGCTGGGATTACAGGCGTGAGCCACCATGCCTGGCCCTATGCTTGCACTTCTTACAGCGTCTTGCATTGGTTGGTTTCCATATCATTTTCCCCACCATATTGTGTGCTCCTCTCTTTTATGAATTTTCCTATCACTGGCATCTAGCAGTCGTGTAACACATATTAGAAGGTACTAAAGATTTTGCTTAATAACTTATACCAGAATTAAAGGAAAGAAGAGAGTGTGGGAGGGAATGGATACCTCCAACCATCTCACTAACTGCCCCTGGGAATCAGTTTACTATTCACTCCTTTATGAGAATACATTGGATTAGGAACATGTTAATTCAAGGAGGCTCTATGACGTAGTGGAGTGAAGAATACATATTGGAAGCTAGAGGAGTATGGAACTCAGATTATGTAAGGTCTTGTTTGCAATATTAAGTACTTTGAACAAGTAAAAATCAGAGGCTGTTGGAGAGTTTTGAGTAGAGAGGGGACATGATCTGACTTCTATTTTAAAAGTTTCATTCTACTGCATTGAAAATAGACTGTAGTGGGTGGCCCAAGTGTGGAAGCAGGTAGATCTGTTAGAAGCTATTACGGAAATTCAGGCTAGGAAAGATGGCATCTCTGATCAGAACAGTGGCAATGGAGGTGGAGGGCAAAGATGGTGGGGTTCTGGATATGTTTGGAAGGTAGAGGCAACACAGTTGCTAATGGAGGATCCCAGTGGTGTGGGCCTGAATGGCTGAAAGGATGGCACTTTCATCAACTGAAATGGGAAAACTGTGAGTAGATCTACTTAAGGGGAAGTCAAGAATTCAATTAAGGATGCAGTGACTGTGAGATGTCTATTAGAAATGCAAGTGGGAATGTTGAGAAAGTAATTAATTATTTGTCTGGAGTTTGAGAGGTTTGGGCTAGAAATATAAACTATTAGTTGTCATCATTTTAAATTATTTAGAGCCATGAGGTTGGATAAGATTTTTTTCAAAAAAGAAGAGTGAGTATACATAAATAACAGAAGAGAATTGAGCCCTGAGACATTCTAACAAAATTAGAAAAATGGCCCTTTTCCTTGTGAATTAATGTTTTTTCTACTTCTGTTCTTCAAAGGGGAAACTAGATTTTTGCAATTAAAAAAAGAACAATAGAAGAAGTCTTATTCAGCATTGGGATGATTTGGTGGCAAATGCAAGAAGATTACATATATTTTCATATTGTGTATCTTTATATTATATATATATTTATAATATATTATATATATATTATAAATCTCAAAAATCATGCAGCTAAAATAAGATTATCACTATCAGAGAAGAGT